>NW_027449112.1:0-352618 GCF_964194025.1 Convolutriloba macropyga
AGAAAAGTCAGTATATCGCGAATGGTGTCGAAATTAGTTCTAAAAATGTATGTCAATACATAAAATTCTATTCTGATTTTCCTGTTAACATCATGAACATAGCCAATAGATTGCCATTAAAATAGCTTCACAGCTTCGTAGATTTGCAGTGAAAATATAGTATATGATAAAAAAAAACAATTTTAGCTTCTTTTTTTCCAAATGCTAAGATGTTGTCTTTTGATTTATAGTCTGTACAATGTCAATGGGTTTTATGGCTGCCTTGAATTTCCTTTCAGTAATAGGGATATAAACCGTTGTCCTTATCTCCATGAAATAAAACAAAAAAATGTCATTTTGAAAAATGGAAAAGTGGTTGTTGAGAGTTAGACAAGTCACCTGTGATAAAGAACATAGTCACCCTATCGTACAAAGACTGGCTCCAATGAGATTAAAAAGTGACGTCACGCCAGCAATTCAATCAAGATTGCTTATAAAATGAACAAGAAACAGATTGAAAGTGATCGCTACGTCATACTTTTCTTAGCAAAAATAACGACGACGAAAAAATACGAAGACAAGTCCCGAATTACAATCCAAAGCATTCAGTCAACCAAAAAGGGAAATATTTTTCGAGCAACATAAAACTATGACAGAACAAAGAAGAGAACAGGAGCAAAACTTATACATCACTAAAACTTTTATAAACAGCATCACATATTTCATTTAGTTGAAAAAAGCGATAAAAAGAACGCCCCAATGAAAGAAAATTTCAAAAAATTACCATAAAGCTCTCAAACAAATGTAACTAAGTCAAGAGAAGAGATAACTAAAAGTTAAAGCAAATGAAATTAGAAAAAATGCGCCCAATGGGTCCCTTTCTGTCAACTAGCGACAAAACCGAAAAGCAAAATGAAGAGGCCAGACTTAATAATCCACAAAATTTTACTGGGAAGAAGTTTAAAGCAATAAAAACCACTGCTATAAACACAAGATGATTACTTAGATTCACTTATGCCTCCTTAGCAACAGATGACGATCGTAAATGATAGTATCCAACTCATAACAGAAAATAGAAGAGTGGTCAAAAACTCAGATACCTGCTAATGTCTTTTAATACAATTTGTATCAAGACCATGAAAAAATTTCATGAAATGAAAAAACTGAATCAAAAATTTACTCTTCATTGGAAACCTGTGATTGATCGGATGATCAGTCAAATTGATCATATGATTAATCAAAGAAATAAAGCAATTAAACGCAAAACACAGAAAGTCCTCAATAGGTTTTGGAAACAAACAGTATCACAGTCACACAAAAAATAACAATAAACACAACACTATAATCTTTGATTCATCATATAAGGATGAGAACTTTTATTAACAAGACAGAGTAAAAACAACAAAAAACTTTGAAACCGAGCAACATCAAAAAATTGATATGGTTTGAAAATACGTTCTTTGAAGACCAGTCAAAAATTAGACGGAGAAACATTACAACATAAGAACTACAGAAAAGGACAAAACAACAGCCACTGATTTTTTACTGACGGAGCATTCAGTTTGTTTGATTACGAAAAAGAATTATTCATTATGAGAACACAAGTATGATCTTTTGAAAATACTTGTTCAAAAAGTTAGAATCAAAAACACCAAAAAAGAAGTCAAATTAACGCACGCAAAAAGCTACTTGCTTTCAAAAACTGTAAAAAAATTTCAGATACCATTTTCTTCCATTAAAAATAATTCGCGACTCTATATTTCGCTCCTTTTAGTACTCCGGTGTGATTGAAAATCGCCACTCTAGTAAAAACCAAATGATATTAACTGAACACATTGAAAAAGTTTACATAATCTCATTGGTATTTGAATTTGAACAGTCATTAAAACACTAAATACTTGGACAACTAAAAAAACAGAACCAAAAAGTACATTGCACAAAAAACTCACTATGATTTTATGAAAACACTGTGTGCAGGTCATATAAAAACCCTAAATATATCAATAAACGTATTCAAAAAAGTAGAATTATGTCTACTGGAAAAAGCACTGTGACCCATTATCATTGAAATCATGTAACAAGACAACGAAAAGACAGAAAATACGGCACAACTCAACTTCAATGATAATTTTTGAAAACGGGTAGTTTGAAAATCACAAATAGCTATTAAGCAGATTAAAAATCTGAAATCATTTAGGCCACGTTAGGATTATCGTGGGCTGTCGATGAGGGTTTTCAAAAACGACATTAAGTCATAAGAATGCAAAAGAACAACAAAGACGAGCAAAGTAAAAAACCCTTGTTTTTTTACGGTTTTTAACTTTAATTGTTTTTTTGAAGAAACAGGTAAAGTTGATAAACTGTTAGCCATGAACTGAAGCCATCTATTATTTAATCTTTTAAATAATAGGCTACATGTCTTCTGTCGGTATTCGGAAGCCAACGATGCTTGTCATAATTCACACTAAGTGAACAGACAGCAAAAATGACTGCACGCGAACGCAAAACTCAAAATATCGTTGTTGTTATTTGAAACCGTATAGGGTCAGCACCATGAAAGCTCTTAAATTTCAATTGAGAGATACATACGAATGCATGCATGAACACGATAAGCATAATTACCATTGTTGGGTAAAAACATTGGAAACATAAGTCAATATAACTTTTTGCCTCTACCCAGCAAAAAATTTCACACCCCTACGACTACTCACATTCTTCTCCTTTCAATAATTCAGCCTAATTAAAATCACTACTCTAAAAATAATTTCTCATTGGCATCAAAAAGTCAGAAAATGTGTGACCAAATGCCAAACAAAAAAGACAACCCCCAAATTTTTTCAATCGTAGAAATGGGCGGTCAAAAATAAAACTGCTCAGGTGAGGGCGGCTCTTAAATATAATTATGTAACTACATGAATTTGCTATTAAAACGTCTATTGTCGACGGACGTTTTCTTTCTTTGGAGTCAGAAACCAATTTTCGACCGACAAAAAATCCGAAGAAAACAGAGAAAAAAACGCAGCAGAATGCGGTGTTATACTAAATGAAGAAAAACCACTCGTATGAAACTTAATTAATCTTACACGCGGCTTTCGCAATACTTTTCTGGGTTTAAGTAGGGCACCAGGTGCCAAATTTACAAAAAAATAGAATAGCGGGCCGAACAAGTATCGCCATAACATATTTCAAAAATGACGATAGAGGTAGTCATTAATTAGAAAATATTACAGTACTTACTCCGTAATTTTTATCAATTTATTCAGCTAAACTTTTGTTTATATAAAAGAATCTATATATCTGACTGATGACTTTTATTGATGATATAAAACCATATTTACGTAACTTGCAGACATATATCCACAGCAACATTTATCGTGATCGAAATCTTTTTTTTCTGATTGACATTTTTCCAGAGAATGAAAACATAGAATGCATCAACAATTTCTCATGTTCGCAAACCGAAAAGAACAAAGCTCCTATTAGTAAGTTGATTGCATTTTTGTTAGCAACTTGCTTTTCAAACTTGCAAATTTCAATGCGAGGATTAACAAATTTGCTGTAATCATATCGCAGGTTAGAAAATAACGAAAAAGAACAGAGCTTCCAACGTCTCCGTATTGCATTCAAGTCTGTTTTCATATCAATTTTTTTCTTTAGGTGGAAAAATATTAAAAATTTAGGATTTTTTATATAGCGGAAAAATTAGGGCGGCACTATACTTGCCTAGAGAAGTGAAAAATGATAAATTTTGGAAGTTCCGACCAGTTACGTTAATTTATTTTTTTTTTCAATAATGAGTCCAATATTGATACTAGCAACTAATTCGAATCATTCGGCATCCGAATGAAAATCACATCACAAAGTGATTATTTCCACTTTTTTCCACAAATTTAAGTACTCTTTGAAAACAGCAGTCATAAAGTCGGTCATAAATGTCAGTTTTCTGATCAGTAGACCAAAGAATTGAAGCAAAATGAAAGAAGCAGAAGTAGCAGTTTAGCCATTTCCAATCAAGCCCGTTACTTGTTAGCCTTTATGCATTTCTCAAAGTTCAAAAATCAGGAACTACATTTTCTTTTAAATTTATTAGAAAAAAAATTGTCAGGCAAAAATGGGAGTCACCAAATTAGTATAGAAGATAAACGCGAGAACCCAAAAATCGTTTGAACATTTATGCCTCTTATCTTATCTAAACATTACATTAAATTATCGCTCAATGCAGTCAACGCTCAACAAAGCACTTCTAAAGTTGATCAATAGTTTGATCAGTAGTAGTGAAAATGCCTGGTTTGTAACGGGGGGGGGACCTGTCCCCCCCCCGTTACAATTCAGGCATGGCCTTTTTTAGGTATCCTTTTCGAAAACTTGTAAAATTTCTCGAAAATTTTGTTTCTCGAGGTTGGGAAAGACTTGTAATTTTTTTGAGAGTTTGGTATTGTGAGAGTGGTGGAACTTGTAAAAATTTTGGAAAAAAATTTTGGTGGGGTGAATGAGTGAAACTTGTAAAATTTTTCGAAAATTTTTCGAAAATTTTATTTTTCGTGGTTGACAAGACTTGTAATTTTTTTGTAAACTGGTGTTGTGAGAGTGTTGGGACTTGTAAAATTTTTGGAAAAAAGTTGGTGTGGTGAATGAGTGAAACTTGTAAAATTTTTCGAAAATTTTGAATTTTTTTTAAAAATTCTGAATCCTTTTTCTAGTCTAATGAGACTAATGAAGGACTGAAAAGCGAAATTGACTAACCTGATGGAATACTGAGGTGAGGGAAGAAAAAAGATAGTTTAAAATTGATAAGTTTCTGTTCCAATGTAAGAAATTTAATAGTTTTGCGAGTCTGAGACCGCACAAGTGGTATTAATTTTATGAGTTTTATTGCCCATATGTTTGAATTAACAAGCAAGTGTGAAGTAATGAAATTGGAAGTTTGTTGAATTTCAAGCCTGGAGAAAAGTTTTATGTAGAGTTTCGAACTGAAAATAGCGCATGAGAATGAATAGGGGACAAAATATCGTGAAAATTGACTGAAAAATAGAAGAAATTGGGGTTTAAAATTTGTCTGAAAATTGGTTAAAAAAGTGATTTTATCGCTTCATTACTGTGTCGGGAAATGCTTGATATGGGGGTCAATTGAATTTTGGAGAAAGTGCGGGTTGAAAATAGTTTGAATGGAGCGCTTAAGGTGTATTTTTGAAGCCATTTTGCGTCAAAAACAGACAAAATTTTGAAAAAAAGTGCAAAAATTGGTGTTTTTTGGTAGTAGAAAGTTAAAAAAATTGTTTTTCGCCGCCAATAAGCATTTTTATACAATTTAAAAACTGTTAAAATATGGTACGAGAAATACTGTCAAGGAATCGGGTTTTTATTAAATATTATTTAGTGGTAACTTGTAACTACATTTTTTGTATTTTTTGATGAAAAAAGGCCAAAAATGTGCAGAAATTGTTAATTTTTGAGGTAAGAATGTAGAATGAAATGTTCTATGCTAGTTATAAGGGAGTGGACAACAAAGTTTTATAAGGTGAAAGTTCGCTCGAACAATTAATAAAGAGTAATTGGGTGTTGTTTGCATGTTACTTTTTGTTAAATTTTTGTTTTTTTTTGGCATTTTTTGACAAAAAAGTGAAAAAATCGATGTTTCTTGGGCGATCAATGTAGAAAAAATTAATGGTTCTTAGTTGAAACGCAATTTGCAATGAAAGTTTGTCATTTAATAGCTTGGTGAAACAAATGATAGTGATTAATTGGGTGCTGAATATATGTTTTTTTGTTACTTTTTATGTTTTTTAGTTAAAACTATCACTATTTTGCGAACCAAATGTTATGAAAGAACAGTCGGCTAAAATAGCTGACGTCCAATTGTACAGTTCTCAGTGTGCAAGGTCATTTTAATTATTTGCGCTGAAATTGTGAATAAAAAAGTTTGAGAGATTAAGAACAAAAAGGACATGATTTGGGCAATTTTGCCGGCGATTAACACATTTATGTATCTACGAAGATTCTTTTAAGTGTTCATGTATGACTTCACAACATGGTAGACAGAACTTGGGTGTGGCAACCATAAAACTAGGCTGATTTTGAGTTTGAGTTCTATTTTTGGCTTATCTGTGCAATCGACCTTGTAAAGCCAAAGTGAGGAAAAGTGGTCTTATATAGTTTTATTGGTAGTTCATTTTCTTTAGGATTCCATTGAAAGCAAGCAGTGTTTCCTAAATTTCTCTTACTGTGTGTTGATACCATTAAAAGCGTATTTCTTGTCCACAACGGAAACAAAGTTATGACTGAAAAACTTTCCTTTAACGATAATAGTGACTTTTTCCACGAATAATATGAAGTGCTTTTTTTGCTAATATTTGATACTTGAAATAAGCTGAATGATTTGAGAATTCAATTATAAAATAGTCAAAATTTATAAAGTCATTTTCACAAAAGAATGTCACACACACAAAGCAATATCAACAAAGGAATAAGTTTGATTTAGTTTTCATAATTGAGATCGATTCTTCGTTTCTTTGGTGCAAAACACTTGCTCACGGGTGGAGTCGCAAGGCTTCCACTGCTAGAAACATCATCTGGTTTGTTTTCGGTTTTGTTTTCAGGTGTACAGGCAATTGTATCCTGAACCATGGCAGGTGTTGGTGGTTCGCTAAAAGTTTGTGGGCTCTCAATATCTGGTTCCATTTTCCAAATGCTTTCGACCAGTTCAAGATCTCTCCAGTAACCTTCTTGATTTTCATACAGCGGGATTTCTTTCACGTCATAATCGTAAAAAATTTTTCGTACTCCATCGTCCAATGTGTCTGGGTCAAATACAAACTCTCTGACATAAGAAGTTACAAAATCCAACAAGTATTGAGCTCCTTTCATAAGGCCTTTTTCAAATCGAAATGACTGAATAAAATCGAAAATCACAATAGGCACCGCCATGTAATTTACTGTAACCCACTCATCTAACTGATAGTCCTGCTGTACAATGATAACAGTTTGCTTTCTGTAAGTCTCGTAAGCAATTGTTCGGCTGTCAGGCGTCGATTCCGCCTTTAGAATGATGGCTAGAGGAGACATTAGAATTAATTTCTTTGGTTGTGGTAGAATTTTGGTAATCGAATTGAACAATTGGAATCTGTTGTCAAAATCCAGGAACAGTTCTGCTAATTAAAATTTTGAATTGAGCAAATGAAAGTTGAAGCGAAAGTTAGGAAATGAAGAGTTCAGTTATAATATTGATTTAAGGCGTGATCAATCAATTCCTTCCGTTTTGTTGTAAAAGGTTACTCAAATGGCTATTACACACAAATTCATTACACTCAAAACCTGGTGTTTTAAGTGAACCTTAGTATACTATTCGGTTTAACCTTTCTAATCTTTCCGTGTTAGCTATGTTGCATGTACACACCTAATTTTATTACTTTCTTATCTAGAGCAATTAATCAAAGCAGTATGTTGTTCAAATACCAAACAGCGTTCATATGGGCATATGGGTAACGCTATGTAGATCAAAAGATATATAAGGCTTTAGGGTTTGTCTGGGTTTTAACATGTGTTCTCGCAATAAATTCCCTTTTTAGATAGGACGAAATCACTTCAACATACACTTAACGAAGTTTTGTTAAACTCCCGGGTTTATTGTGCTTTGGATCAAAACTTGACCTCTCTGAGTTTACGCTACCTTTTGTGCCTGCAGACCGCTCGAACGTATTTAATACTTTCTTATCAATGGTAATCAACAGTACAACGTATTGTTAACATTATATGTGTACATTTTGTGTGTATGTGTATCTGTGTCTATGTGTGGTTATTAGTGTATTATATGAACTATTTATGAGAATACAAACAAACTAACACCAGCAGGAAATTCTTTTATTGCTTCCTTATCTTGAAACGGTTTCAAAGGAATTTGCTTTTGTATGATCAAGGTTAAGTATGTGATTAATAAATCAAATCCCTTTTTGTCTGTTTGTAATATATTGTTTTCCCAACCCAATGATCAGAACTCCATTTTTTGTTTATTTCCAATCATTTTAATGCGCAGCCAGACTAGCGAAAAGAAGGTATGCGTCTTGAAAAACCAATTGTATGCAGAAACTGTTTGAACAAAATTCACGAGAATTATTTATCGGTTTCATCAAAATACCCAAACAACAGTGTAAGGTTAAATTATTTTCTGGCTACAAGTGAATACTTTAGTGAAATTCAGGGTTTTGATTTTGATATAGCGCTAAAATTGAGGCCCTATGGTGGTATTATCGGCATAGATAATTCTTCAGTAGATAAATACTTAAAAATCTCAAAAGTTTTACGATTGCACGCTATTTTACACGACGCAGGTGGTTTCATATACGAAATATATAACCAAGGACCTGGTTACTCTTATATGCTTCCGTGGAAAAGCAGCAACTGTTTTAGCGGACATTTGTCGGGAATATTGTTTTGCTTATATATAAAGGTTTTTCATCCTTCAATTTTTCATTTATTGGAATGCTGAGCAGCAAAACAGTTGTGTTAGACGTTGAAGGGTTCCGTCACAGAAAAGAAAAATTTATTGTTAAAGAACTTGGTGTTTGCACCGAGGACTATCTTGACTGCGTGTCATTTTTACCTCCAACAAGTTATAGTGAGTTAACAACTCAACAAAAGCAATCTTTCAGTTGGTTGACTAGAAATTTACACGGCATTGAGTGGGACACAGGAAACTATCCCTATATTTATCTTACACAAATAATTCAAAGCGTTCGTTTGAGGAATCCGGGTGCAATATTTTACGCTAAGGGAGAGGAAAAAGTAAAATTTTTGTCAGATTTGCTTGAGTGCCCTATCATTGATCTGAATTCACTCGCCTGTCCTTCGATATCTGTGAACTATTTTACACAAAACTGTCAAAATCATTCAAAGGGCAAAAACAATTTCAACAAACATTGTGCAAAAGAAAAATCCATTTTCTATTTCAACTGGTTAACAAATGAGAGAGGAATTGACGAAACTGGAAGCACCCTTGTCACCGAGTTCAACAATTTGCGCTTTGATTACGGGGGACGGGAATCTGAGTCTTTCAATTTCCAAAGACGAAACCATAAAAACCGGAAACCAGTTTTTACAGAGAAAAGTTAAATTGTTGCTGACTGAGGACGAAATTCGCTCATTTACTCATTTAGTATACTATATTGAATCTTTTCTTCAGTGGAGAAAGCAAAATGTCAAAAACTCAACCCAAAGTCTGTCCTCCGAGACTCTTACTGATGTCGAAACACCCGGTTGGTGAAGAAATAGACAAGAACGATCCTTCGCTGCCAAAGGAGATTCAGCATTTGGTGAAGGAAGAAAGAGTACACAAAATTGTTCATTATGACAAAACTGAGAGACTCCCGGAGTGCTTTATGGTTCATATGAAAGACTTTCTAACTGAGTTCAATTGCTATGAATTGTTTTATATAAAGTGATTTTTTAATACATTTTTTAAAACAATTTTATTTTGTCTAGAGATGGAGGGAGTAACAGTTGATCAAGTTGACGCTGTTGTAGAAGAAAGTTTTTTTGAAAAAGAAAGTAGCAGCAAATCTTCGTGGAAATTTTGTAATCAAACAACGTTGCCACGGTCAGAAGTTGTATTTTTCGTTCAAATGTTTGTTATTTTACTGCTGATATCACTTTGTATTGTTAAATTAACCATTTTAAAACCAAATTGTGAAGAAACTTCAGTTTGGATATCAATATTGTCAAGTTTTAGTTGGATACATTTTACCAAATCCCAGACTATGAATAAAATTATATCTACGCAAGATAGGGTCTTCATGGCCGTTGTAGGGCCTTCAGGTTGTGGCAAAACAGAGTTAATTTTCAAAATGCTAAGAGAAAACACATTTTACCCAAAATTTAACAACATTATTTTTTTTACAGAGAAATGCAACAAATATACATCAAAATGGAGAAAGCACTTGGTGTTACGTTTAAAAAGTACGCCAATTTAGAATTTTTGAATAGCCTTGCAAACTGTCTTCTGATAATAGACGACTCGTGCGAAGAAATTTACAATGACAAAGAATTTGTTAAATTGGCCACTGCAGGGCGTCACAAAAACATTAATGTTATTTATATCAAGCACAACCTTTACCAACAGAGCAAGTGGTCTCGTACAATAGACTTGAACACGACACACATCATTTTGTTCAAATCAGCCCGCGATATTCAACAAGTCGAATTTTTAGGTAAACAGTTGAACCTCGTTAAATTTTTAAAACACTGCTACCAATTTGCAACGAAAGAACCGTTTGGGCATTTGCTTATCGATCTTGATCCAAAAACTTCTGATTGTTTACGATACTGTTCAAATTTTACTGAGCCAGGTCCATCAATTTTCTATCTTCCATCTGATAAAGCAGAAACAACTCCTCTAAACAATGAAAGAGAAAAAATTATCTATACTGAAGCAAATGGTGCTTTTGCAGCCCAAACAGTTAAGGAAATATTTGCGTAGTTGTGATAGTGATGCTATACTGGTTTTGTGTGAATGTCTTCACAATGTTTTACTGGGCCATGTTAGAGTGAAAGTAAGAGACTTAGAAAATTACAGACACATATTTGAAGGCGTTCTCAAGAAAAAGTCATCAATGGATAAACGGCGAGCACTTTTACTAACAAAAACCGGTTTCGAACTAATTCAACTCATTATTAAATTTTGTTTCATCCATTTGAGTTAAGCAATGTCAACTGCTGAAGAGTTTATTTTGATTCCCAAAAATCAGTTTATGAAGGAGCAACCATATTCCTCACAAATTCTAAATGATCCCAGAGTTCAGCATAGAGGTGCTCAATTTTCGTTTTTGAACCGTATGCGACCAAATGAAAACACTGAGAAAGAGAACCAAGAAATATTGGATACAAGGGAAACAACTGATCCTACTGAGTTGTCAAAAGTACATTCAGACAAAATTCTTCAAAATCTCAATATGCTAGCGTCAGCAAAATTTACCAGGACGGAAAAAATAGTTAACCTCATTAAAGAATCAAAAAATTTGTTATAGACGAAAATGAAAATTTCATTGTTGACGGAACCGCGACAGGAATAAATGTCCCCATTTTTCTCTATGATTTGCAGCAACCAACTAAAAAAATAAATAATCCAGATTATTTCAAAATTTTAGAGGCTTTGAACATTAAAGAAGACTTGGTGATCAACAGTAATGCTAAAATTGCGATCCGGAAAAGAACTCAAAGAGTTACCAAACAAAAAAAGAAAAAGAAAACTTTTGCGCCAAAAAGAATCAAGCACAATGAAACCAGCCAATTACTTACAGAGGAATCCTCAGAAGCCGGAAGTGGTTTCGAAACCTTAAAGGAAGACAGAACTCAGCAAGAGGAGAAGGACTGGGAGTCTTTCGACGAATGAGAAAAAATTGCTTGAGTTAAAATACACGAAAGGTCCCGCAGCATACGGAAGCATAAAAAATTTACAAAAAAGCACAGAATTGAAACCAAGTAAAGTGAAATTGTTTCTAGAGGGTAAAAATGCCCACACAAAGCATAAGAAATATAGAAAAAGGTTTCCAACACTGAAAGTTATTGCTTATGACATAAACGAGATTTGGTCATTAGACTTGGCTTATGTGGATAAATTAGCAAAAGAGAACAAAGATGTAAAATATTTGTTGGTTGCGGTGGACTGCCTCTCACGCTATCTACGAGTTGAACCCTTAAAATCAAAGTACGCCACAACTACAGCAGATGCGTTTAAGAAAATGATAAAGAACAAGCAACCTAAAAAAGTGTGGGTAGATGCTGGAACAGAATTTAAGGGCTAATTCAGCACTCTTTGTCAGAAAAATGATATTGAAGTTTATAAAACTTTCAGCGAGAAAAAATCAGCATTTGCGGAAAGAAATATACGTTCGCTCAAAAATTTGATATACAAGTATTTAGAAGACAAATGGACATACTCGTATATTAATCAATTGCAGAGCTTTGTACAAACCATTAACTCTAGAGTCAACAGAGTAACGAAATTGGCGCCGAATAAAGTAACAAAGAAAGACGTTCCTTATTTGATATCATTAATTTTCAATAATTCAGCAAAACTAGTTCGCCGACCAAAGTTTTACGTTGGGGACTTTGTGCGAATATCAAAAGCGGATCTTCCTTTTAGAAAAGGATACAAGCAAACATTTACCAACGAAGTGTTTGAGATTTACGATATACCTACAACAAATCCACCTACTTATAGTCTCATTGACGCATCCCAAGAGCCAGTCAAAGGAAAATTTTATGAATTAGAGTTGGTCAAAGTTAGAGACAACAGTAGTGAAATAACAAAACATGAATGAATTCACCGTTCACTTAGTCTCATCAGCCTCTATGAATATTTTTCCTCAAAACACCTTGTCTTCTTTCAAAAACTATTTCAATGAAGAAATTAATTTGGAAGGGGATTGGCGAGTTGCTCTAAGTGAAATTATCTTCCCAGCAAAAATAAATCAAGTGAACAAAAGTGATTTGAAGATATTTTCCTCTGAAGGTCTTAAGTTTTATGAGAAAAGTATTCCATTTGATGCTGTCTCCAGACCATACGGAGGAGAAAGAGCTATTATTGGAACTGGTTCCTATGAAAACCGTGACCATCTTTTGAGATCCTTAAAAACAGCTACTGGATTGCCTCATTTTGACTTTCAATTTAACAAAATCAACGGAGTTTTATTCCTCTTTTTTGGTAAAAATGAAGGAATTACTTTTCCGGATAAGGAAATTCCAAGCATACTAGGTTTCAACGGTATTCATGATGGGTCTGGTTATCATATTGGATACAAGATGTTGGACACTTTTGAAAATGTGACCATGGCAGAAGACGAAGAAAAAACTTTTGTTGGCGATTATCCTTTTGATTTGTCTGCAGGGAAGCAACTGATTTTTATTTATGTTAACATAATTGAGTATCAATACGTAGGTGATACTAAAGCTCCTCTTATTCGAGTCATTGATTCAAAACAACGCCTGAAAAACGGTAGCCCCTGCGAAATAGAGCCAGCACACAGAATTGTCTTCAGCAACTTGGAATACAAAAAGTTATTATCAAAAAATTTTCAGTCAATTGAAATTCAATTGCGGACAGAAACCGGACAATTAGTTCCATTCGCTGGAACAGGAAAAGTTATTTTGACATTAAATTTTAAAAAATTCGAATAAATGGAAGCCTACTATCAACAGCAATCGGTATCCGTTCTTTTCAGGACACTATCGCCAACGAGGAAGTGGTTTTGGGGCTTTAGCAGCAGGTATTGGTAGAGCCGCATTACCGATTGCAAGAAAGTTTCTTTGGCCTGTAGCCAAAAAGATTGGACGTGAATTAATTGTTTAGGCAGCTCCTGAGCTGGTAAAGGTTGTTACAACGAAAAAGTCTCCAAAACAAGCATTAAAATCGACTGTGCAAAAAAACTGTAAGGAAACAAGTGGGCGGATCAAAAACAGGAAGAATGCGTAAATTAAAAACTAACGGTGAAAAGCCAAAACAAGGCATTCGTAAGAAAAAGCCTTTGACGAGAAGTCGGTCAAATTTCTTTTCTAAAGTTCAAAATGATTACTAATTTACTGCCCGCAGAGGCAACACACACCACACTTGATTTATTTGAAAAACAGCCTCTGCTTATTACTTTTGACAATGCTTTTACTCAAAAAGTCGGACCTTCCTACTCCCCGGACGGTCCAATGCTTGAGTTTGAAGTTTTGGGCGATAGGACCAATTTCATAGATTTACAAAAATTTCTCCTTGAAATTAAATGCAAAATCTCCCGAAACAATGACGGCGATTTAAGGACAGGAACTGACGCTACAAATACAGACGCGCCATACTTTAGCAACAACGCATTACATTCTTTATTTTCAGAATGCACTGTATCTGCTAACGGTGTTAAAATTTCCAACACAAACGGAAATTATGCGCATAAAGCATTCATTGAAACGGAACTTTCTTTGGGAAAAACTGCAAAAAACACATGGCTAGCTTGTCAGGGATATTATTACGAGGATGAGCCAGCTAAAATTGATGGCACCGACGGTCGCGCGGACGACGTAGCGGCCAGAAAAGCTCTTGTTGCTAATTCCCAGGAAAACTATTTCATTGGAAAGCCGGCAAGTGATATTTTAACTTGTGATAAACACCTGCTTAGTGGTGTTACTCTGCGAATTTCATTCAGAAGATCAACAAATGATTTTGCTGTTATTTCCGAGTCAAACAAACATTACAAAGTAAAAATAATTGAAGCAAATCTGTGTGTTAGAAAAATGACAGTATCGGATCATGTTTTGACGGCAATTGAAAGATTTCTACTAAAAACACCTGCCGTGTATCGCTATACAGAAGTATTGCCACGAACTTTTTTAGCTACAACTGGAATAAGAAGTTGGAGCCATGAGGATATTTTCTCGAAAGAGCCTGTACGACGTATGATCATTGCAATGGCAACAAATCAAGCATACCTCGGAACTAATAGCACTAATCCTTTTCACTACCAGAAATTCAATTTGAGCCAAATTGTTGTTTATAGAAATGGTCAACCTATTGTTGGAACTCCGGTCTCAACAACTTTTAACCACCTCATTTACTTCAATACTCTGGAAGCCTTGGATTTTCTTGACAAAGGTGGGCATGGAATAACTCTGGATAATTATCCCAATCATTTTATTCTAGCTTTTGATTTAACTTCAACGCAAGAGGCGTCTCATGATTTCATTCATCCAGAACTTACAAATCGCTCAATTTCGGTTCAACTTACATTTGACGGAGCATTGGCAGCCAACGTAGAAATTTTATTTCTGGGCGAAAGAAGTTCAGCGTTTTACGTTAATTCGGAACGAAAGGTGACAAAAAACTCAATTAACACCTACCCCACCGATGGATAGTGATGAAATACGCTATTTGTTGGGAAAATGTATTCATTTAAAATATTGTTTTTACGGAGTTTTTGCAGCGGACAATTTCCCAAAACTAACAAGAGAAGGCTTTATTATAGTTAATGCTTCACCAGCGCAATATGAAGGAAGTCATTGGATGGTTATTTTGTTCCGCGAAAACAAAGTTTATTTGGCTGACCCGCTTGGAATCCCGATACAAAACTACCAAATATTGTATTCCCGTCTGGTACAGTTTTACAATGAAGTAACCCAAGTACTCAAACTTAAGCCAGTTCAGAATCAAAACTCAAAACTCTGTGGACTTTTTTGCATTTATATTGCGCATGTGATGTTTGGTTACGAATATCCTTTATTGTTGAATATGAACGATAATGATTTGCTACGCTTTGCTAATCATATGCTCTAACATTTTTTAATTAACGTTTTTTTGCTCAATACTTTCCTCAAAGACAACAGAGAACACAAGTATTAATTAGAAGATTTCGATTCCATAATAAAATTTATCAAAATGAAACTATTGTCAACATGCAAACAACCATAGCCACTATTTAATATATCAAGTATTTTGGAAAGCTCACCGTATAGACCACCATTATAAATACTATAGAATCTATCAATCGTACAATTAGGCAAAAAGTCAGTTTGAGTTTGAACATTATTAGTAAAAACACAATCAACGTTAGGTAGTTTTCGCTTAGAGTTTGCAAAGTTCAATTGGTGTTGCTCGTTGTAGTTCACCGCTTCGTCAATTTTCTTCATTATTTCTCCACGAAAAACTGTATTTGTCAAATTGGTTTTAATAAGTAGTTTGAAACAGGTGAAGAGACAGGGTATAATGAATGGTTTGGATGCTGAAGACTTGAAAGAATCAGGAAGTTGATCCTTGGAAGCAATAACATGATAATGAAATCCAGGTACTTTACAATAATCGTCATTCAAATGCAAGCTGTAGGCAAAGTTCTTTGTTACTGTATGGTCAAATATAAGCTCGCTTTGACATATAAAGTAGCGATATTGTTTGGCAAACTGACGAAAATATTCCGGCGTGCGCTCAACCATTGCCTCCACCATTTTGCTAATTAATTTTCTTTGTCACTTTCACTTGCTTTATGTGCAATTTTTTGTCGTGATTTTTTTGCTCTTCCACCTTCGTACTGGGCTCGTTCTTCGAGATCACTTTCACAACCAGTTCGCTGCCTTCGTTTATTTTTCTTTGCGGTTCCTGGAGACGATAGATCTTGAATGGTTTTTATTTTCTGGCCGAGAAGATCGAATTCAGCAGCTGACAGAGTTATTCTTTGGTTAAAACGAAATTCCTCGGAGTCTTTTTTGAAGAGTCGTAGAGTAATATATGTTCCCGTTGTTTCGTATGTTTTCACTGAAGCAACAACAAGTCGTTTGCTAGAGCACGAATTTTCGTGGTAAAAGTCACTATTATCGTGAAAGGAAAATTTTTCAGTCATAACTTTGTTTCCGTTGTGGACAAGAAATACGCTTTTAATGGTATCAACACTCAGTAGGAGAAATTTAGGAAACACGGCTTGCTTTCAATGGAATCCTAAAGAAAATGAACTACCAATAAAACTATATAAGACCACTTTTCCTCACTTTGGCTTTACAAGGTCGATTGCACAGATAAGCCAAAAATAGAACTCAAACTCAAAATCAGCCTAGTTTTATGGTTGCCACACCCAAGTTTTGTCTACCATGTTGTGAAGTCATACATGAACACATAAAAGAATCTTCGTAGATACATAAATGTGTTAATCGCCGGCAAAATTGCCCAAATCATGTCCTTTTTGTTCTTAATCTCTCAAACTTTTTTATTCACAATTTCAGCGCAAATAATTAAAATGACCTTGCACACTGAGAACTGTACAATTGGACGTCAGCTATTTTAGCCGACTGTTCTTTCATAACATTTGGTTCGCAAAATAGTGATAGTTTTAACTAAAAAACATAAAAAGTAACAAAAAAACATATATTCAGCACCCAATTAATCACTATCATTTGTTTCACCAAGCTATTAAATGACAAACTTTCATTGCAAATTGCGTTTCAACTAAGAACCATTAATTTTTTCTACATTGATCGCCCAAGAAACATCGATTTTTTCACTTTTTTGTCAAAAATTGCCAAAAAAAACAAAAATTTAACAAAAAGTAACATGCAAACAACACCCAATTACTCTTTATTAATAGTTCGAGCAAACTTTCACCTTATGAAACTTTGTTGTCCACTCCCTTATAACTAGCATAGAACATTTCATTCTACATTCTTACCTCAAAAATTAACAATTTCTGCACATTTTTGGCCTTTTTTCATCAAAAAATACAAAAAATGTAGTTACAAGTTACCACTAAATAATATTTAATAAAAACCCGATTCCTTGACAGTATTTCTCGTACCATATTTTAACAGTTTTTCAATTGTATAAAAATGCTTATTGGCGGCGAAAAACAATTTTTTTTTAACTTTTTACTACCAAAAAACACCAATTTTTGCACTTTTTTTTTCAAAATTTTGTCTGTTTTTGACGCAAAATGGCTTCAAAAATACACCTTAAGCGCTCCATTCAAACTATTTTCAACCCGCACTTTCTCCAAAATTCAATTGACCCCCATATCAAGCATTTCCCGACACAGTAATGAAGCGATAAAATCACTTTTTTAACCAATTTTCAGACAAATTTTAAACCCCAATTTCTTCTATTTTTCAGTCAATTTTCACGATATTTTGTCCCCTATTCATTCTCATGCGCTATTTTCAGTTCGAAACTCTACATAAAACTTTTCTCCAGGCTTGAAATTCAACAAACTTCCAATTTCATTACTTCACACTTGCTTGTTAATTCAAACATATGGGCAATAAAACCCATAAAATTAATACCACTTGTGCGGTCTCAGACTCGCAAAACTATTAAATTTCTTACATTGGAACAGAAACTTATCAATTTTAAACTATCTTTTTTCTTCCCTCACCTCAGTATTCCATCAGGTTAGTCAATTTCGCTTTTCAGTCCTTCATTATTCTCATTAGACTAGAAAAAGGATTCAGAATTTTTAAAAAAAAATTCAAAATTTTCGAAAAATTTTACAAGTTTCACTCATTCACCACACCAACTTTTTTCCAAAAATTTTACAAGTCCCAACACTCTTACAACACCAATTTTACAAAAAAATTACAAGTCTTGTCAACCACGAAAAATAAAATTTTCGAAAAATTTTCGAAAAATTTTACAAGTTTCACTCATTCACCCCACCAAAATTTTTTTCCAAAATTTTTACAAGTTCCACCACTCTCACAATACCAAACTCTCAAAAAAATTACAAGTCTTTCCCAACCTCGAGAAACAAAATTTTCGAGAAATTTTACAAGTTTTCGAAAAGGATACCTAAAAAAGGCCATGCCTGAATTGTAACGGGGGGGACAGGTCCCCCCCCCGTTACAAACCAGGCATTTTCACTACTACTTTGATCAAATGACTAACGAATTAGTCACCTTAAAAAAACCAAATTTATTTTACGTTTAAAAAGTATTTTCTCAACTAATGAGGACATTTAATGAGTCTGTCTGCGTTTACCACATTATCTGACTTCCTCACTGGTTACCAGCATTAACTAATTTTTAAAAATTAAAAAAAACTTGGCTTCTTAAATTTAAGTTTTGAGAACAGATTTTGATTTTTTCCGTTTGTGTTTACAAAGTCAGAAACCTTACAAACCTTACAAAGTCAAAAATATGGGTCAACAAAACACGTAATTGCCTGAAAAGGACAGTAGGTAGCTGGGGGTATCTGCAGCATGGATAAAAAGAGAAAACTTTTAGAGGATCAAAAACTATCAAAATGACGTTTTAACCTTGAAAAATGCACTCAGTAATTTGTTACTATACTCTACCAAAGGAACTATTGTTAAAGTCCAATGTGCGAAATCAGAAGCCAATGTTCTAAAACAGAAGTCAATAGTCGAAGAAAAAAGAGAAGTGATAGCTCAATTCGTTAACAAAATTACTTCCGCTAAAAAAATGTAAAATAGCCATACACCTTTTCGCGTCGCAAAAACCTGTAGAATACCAATACTTTGCTTCGAGTCGTAAAAAGAACAGCCGGGCTAATAAAGTTGCTATATTTTTTGACCCCAGCAGCACATGTCATTTTTTTATACAAAGATTTACTATATAATTTCTCCTGCTGGTTAATTGGGGGTGCTCAACGTACTTCTGGGCACAAACGGTAAAGATCCTTTAATTGCTACAAACTAGCTATGGTTATTGTACAAAACACTGTTCGACCGTTTCTGAGGTGGAAACTGCAAGTATTGAATATAAACCGATCAACTACGGAGTTGACCGTAACCTATGGGCGTAAAAACTTTCCATTTGAGGGGTTCGAACCAACTGAAGCTTTAACCACTAGGGTAGCAGAGCCGTCTACTGCCCTACCCGACAATTGCTTTTATAGCACCAGGCATAACTCTTGAATAACAGCAAATCAGATCATGCAAAAATCAGATCATGCAAGTAAAGCTTGAAAAGGTCACCCGAAATGAATAAAAAATTGCCGTAGAACAAAAACACAGGAAGTGCCAGTCAGAAACTTTACATTAAAAAGACACAGACGTGTACAGTGAGCGTTTCAAAATTTCGAGAGCAATCAAGAGCCACTATCTATTATAAAATTCTTGACTCTAATGAAAATCATCATTTCTTGAAATGATGAAAAATAGAAGAAATAGTCCAGAACTCAAAAAACAGACAAAAGCCAATAACTAGTGTTCAAAATTACTAAGTTTTCTTCATTCAATCAATCAAATTAAAAGACTACTAAAAGCTGCTAGAACAACTACTTTCAGCCGCACAGCTCCCGAAATTCTATTATAAAATGAATAAAAATACAAACTGCTATAAGAAAAAGCTGAAAACAAGGCAAAATAGCAAAAATGGCTAGAAATTGAATCTAAGCATGTAAAGAGAGAGATTAGAGCTCTAAGCATTAGAGATAAAACTCCAAAAATGCCGCACATGATCACAAAATTTTGGTGGCTAAGAAAAAATTTGCTTACCGATATTTTCTTGCTCTCACTCTCTCGCTCTCTCAAGAACTCGTCATGATCAGAAAACCACTATTTCTTCTCTCTGCTCTTCAATTGGATCAGTTGTTTGCCCTAATTACTTAAAGTTCACGTGCGGTATTGATTTTTTTATCCTGTTTTAAATACACTCCAAAGTATAATTGTACAAAGATACAAAGTTACCAGTTTAAGTTTAATTAAACAAGTGACTGGCGAGGCAAAAAATTTAGATGGGTGCATAGGCTAGAGAAACTTTAATGGTGCAAATATTTGATTGGGGGTTCGAACCCTCAGCGTCTGGAGTTAGAGTCCGAGAAATATACCTGCACGGCGGAAGTGATAAATATGGTCACCGGTCACAGTCGGTTTTATATTAGCAACAGATCTAACTTTCCATTGCGCACAATTCAAATCACTCAGAAAATCAACGAGTCACTCGTGAAAAAGTCACTCAATAAGGGAACTGGCAGGCATGTTCTACAAGAGCACGCTCAAACAAAAGTTTCAGATGAAACAGAAAATTGCGTTTAGAAAAGGTGCTCCACACACTTCGTCCGAGAGCAGTTAAAAGTTCTTTATCATTTTTTTGAAACATTTAAAGATAAAGTAAGAAATAACCAATAGATGGGAATGAAATCATTGAATAATTTCATTTACGGTTCATCAGAAAGAATATAAAACTTTTCATTAATACTAAGTGACAAGACAGCAGAAACGACAGCAGTAGAGACAACTGAAATGAAAACTAAAGTTTTTTTCAAGTCAAAATAAAATCAACAAAAACTTACTTTAAACTGAAACAGCAATAATATTTCATGTGTGCATCATTAGAAAGCTAATTTGGATTGTCTTTAACGACACAAAAAACCGTCACAAAACCAAACGAGTCAAACTGTTTTTGAGTTCAATTGGCAGTAGTTCACACTCCCGTTTCTAACAGAGGATACAGGGGGCTAGTGTCGATTCCATTAAGCGTTAGAGATAGTGACTAAGGCTTATAGGAATATAGTGGGCATCTAAAACTAGGATTTATGGGGTTATCCCGTTTCTATATTCGATTTCATTTTCTCATTTTAACTCCATTGATTCGATTAATTTACCGAGCAGCTGCTGCTTAAAGGTACTATAAACACAATGGTTGAAACTATCTTAGAAAGCAAAACGATTTTTGCGAACTATCTCGCTGTGAATTAAGGTAAAGCGATACAAGTTTTTGATCGACGGATTGAAAAAAAAGTCCTAAAGTACAATCCAAGGAACTTACAGAAAAACTACAAATCGATTAACTGGCAAGCTGAAAATAAGGTATAGAGATAAAGATTAGCTCTACAAAAAAAACATCAAATAAAGTAAGAATTTAAATTCCAGAAAAAATTGCTGGGAAGTCTTGTTGATCATATATTCAGATCCAAAAAAAATTATTCTGGAATATGCTTATCTCGTTTTGAAGGAAAAATAATCGAAATCACGCGTTATAACATCTTTCAAATACTATCCAAATTCGTTGGATAGTACAAATATGGCCGCTATACTAGCCAACTGGGTTGAAGGTTGCAATTCAAAAATAAACCGATCAATGTCAGAAAAATGGCTCTCGGATGACAGGCGGAGTCATTTATTGCAGGGTGTGGAGCCTAGATATTTTTTTTCTATTTTAGTGCTAAAACATCAACCGAAGGTAGGGTTCGAACCCCAACTTCCTCAGAGTCCCATTCCACCACCTCGACTGAGTACCTACTCGGCCATCAGGGCCGTGTCATCGTCTCTCTAACAATCGTTTTTGTTGGAACAACCTTTATTTTGGCGTTAGAAAAAGTGGAATTACTCAAAAATCAAGAAGTTCGTGAAAAAGTCAATTGCGAAGTCGAAGATTTTTCTAGAAGAAAAGCGCAAGAACGGTCATGAAAAAAATCTGAAACATGCCCGGCAGATTGCCGGAATAGCTGCGAAAGAATAGACTTGAGTGCCACATAATAGAGATAGAAACACATACAGATGTAAGTTGAAAAAAGAGTCGCCGCCGCCCGAAAAACTATGTAAACAACATTCAGCGATCAATTAATAAAGTTTGTTAAAATTCATTCCGCCGAAGCCCTTTCATTAGGAACCTTTATTACACATATGAGTTCCTATGACTTTACTTCCAATCAAACTTAAATTTTAAGGTGCAAAAGTCAATTTCTTGAGTGAGGCAAGTCATGAATGATCAAAATCTAATCACACAAAGACTTTTGCTTAGATTGAGTGAGGAATGGCGTCATGAGCGCAAAAACCGTCGGTGTCAGGAAGAAGTCATTCAGAAAATTGGGCTTTTCACCTTTACTGTGTGAAAAGATGTAAAACGAAAAAGAGCGTCAGACGACGAAATAAAAATCATAACAGGACAAGTCCTGACGTACAATTCAAAGAACTTTTATTGATCAAACAAAAAGCAGGCCCACAAACGGACAATGAGTGAATTGGGAAAACCATTTCAAAACAAATCAGATCACTTTTTTTAAAAAATGAAAATCAATGTCAAAATGCCGCATGTGAACAAAAAAACACTAGCTAGAAGAATTTTGCTTCAAATGAAAAAAATTGGTCCTAAAATGAACTATGAATGCATTGGGAAAACAATTTAGAAAAAACCGATCAAAAAATCAAAAAACAGTAAAACTCGAAGTGAAACTGTCGAATGTGAACAAAAAACCACTACCGAGAAAGCGAATTTTTGTTCGAACACCGTTTTCTCTCTAATTTGAAATTAGAGTGAAAAAAATGCGCGCTGCAAAATCACTCGCTATTTTGCTTCACTTTCTGCTTCAGCGTGACCAAAATCACTACTCCTATTTGACATCAAAAATCATGAAAATGTGTGAAGAGATCTTAGAAAAAGACAGCGCCCAATTACAATTCAAAATCTTTGAATTGTAAAAACCAAAGACACCGCAATATAGCTCCGCTCAGCTTACAGCTTTGTGGCTATAATAAAAAGACACAAACGTTTAATATAATTGCTTCTCATTCGAGAGCAGTAAAGAGCAACAAATACGGGCCAAATCCGAAATCCACCAATGGTTTTTGAAGCCAAAAAGGTTTAAATTCACAATGTTAAAGCTACCAACTGCCGATGAAGGAGTACCCACAATTGCATCTGTACTCCATTACAGCTTATGTATATCCAATAGTAATTGCAGAGAATTACCATTCAGAAAATATGTTAAAATGCCGCGCGTGAAAAAACAAAACTCCACAACGGAACTATTGTCTAACCACCTTTTTCTCATTCCACTTAAAGCAGTTGCAAAAAAGTTTTATACCCTTTAACTATCTTTTCGCTTACTACTTCAGCGTGATAAATCACCACTCAAAATTTGCCTTCTCATTGACAACAAATGTTCGAAAAAAGTATGAACAGATCATCTGATAAAGAGAGCGCCCCTATACAATCGAAATCTTTTTGATCGAAAAAGGAGAAAAGCTTATGGCCTTTGAGAGGCTGACGGTGGCTATTCAAAATGTTACAGCGCACAAACGTTTCACCGGATAGTTCTGGGTACATCGATTTGTTTTCAAAACATTGTCAGCGTTGGTGATCTGCACTGCAATTTTAGCTTTTGGCTCCTGCTTAATATTATTTTGCTGAAGTCAATGAGCAAAACATAATTACACAAACTTTTTGTCAGCAACTTTGATTGAACTTATTTCTTTGAGAAAAATTCAATTTATAATCAGAACTTTTGCTCCGTTCCACTAGAAATAAGTTGATCTACGCCTTCTCACATAATAATCTCTATACCTGTCTGACTTCTCAATCTTGCAGTTCTTAATCTTGCAGTTCCTAAAAAAAGCCGGTTAAAAGTTCTGATAATTTATGATCTTTTCCATCTGCTACTTGATATGAATTCCGGTATTCAAGCATTCCTCAATAAGTACAATTGGTTTATTTTTTGCAAAGTAATGTCTGAATTGGTCGGCTGAATAAACCTACCATGAGTAGTGCTGCTAATTAATGAAGAGGAGACCAAAGATTCTATTTCTAACATTTTTATAAGCCAGTTTGTGTGCATTTGCAATGCACAGAACAAAACAAATAAAACAAGGATATTATATCAGGCAGATTTCACAATATTGTTTAAAAAGACGAATAATTAGAGTTATAAAGGAAAACTTCGTTCATAGCGCGATCATTATTTCGGCTCAGCTTTTTTAATCACGAGTCCAAATTTCCAACAAACGCTAACTGAACAGAACGTGAACAGATAAAGCGCACTTCAGAGGCGGGTGCATTTACAAGGGTACATTTTGTAGGCCTAGTAAGATCCCCAGCCGAACCCTTGTCGATTCCCTCTCGTGAAGCCTCCTCCTCCTCCCCCTCTTTGGCTGTTATTTGTAGTATTGCTGAAGGAATTGCTATGACTAATTCGCTGTTTCTTGAAGGGATTCTGAGATGCCCCTCCTCCACTACTACTCGCGTCTGAGAATCCACTATCGCCCCCCTCGCTGCTCTCGCCGTATGTACGTTTAGTAGGACGTCTAAAACATATTTGGGATCCTTTCAACTATTGCCCCCCTTGGTACCTAGTAGAGAATCGCCACCCCTTTTGTGCTATACTTTACCACAATATTATTTGGCCTACAGTTTAGATAGCCGAATATCAGTTAAGTGCAATTGCGGACCGCTGTTCACGGCCATGCCTCTCACGCGCTGTAGGATGTAATCCGGAAATCGCGGGTCGGTTATCGCGGCGAAGCCGCGAAGCGCGCCCACCGACCCACCAGTCGGAAATTCTTTTCGCTTTGTATTCCATTTCGGCTAATTGTCCTAGCATGGCGCATTTTATGCTATCCAGTTTAACACAGTATGAGCATACACGGAAAGTTATTAGTCGTCTCTGATTGGTTAATAAATCGCTCGCTTAAAATCTATTCAAGAATAGCCCCCCCTTTTGCAAAGGGGGGGGGGGGGCAATTGTTGAAAAGATCCAATATTTGTATCCTATATCAGCCGCAAAACATTTCTGGTAGGAAGAATACACAACTACTGCCTAGATGTACTTTTATTCTATAACTTTATAGTATACTCAAACATAGCCGGAAAATTGCCTGAAAATAGCCGCGGTTGACCAGCTCGACTCACATCCGGATTGAAACCGAAAAAGAGAAAAAATTATAGAATTTCTTCCTAAGTCAAGATTTGTTCCGTGAGCAGTTTCAGTTGGAATTTGGTGAGCAATTTCAGATAGATTCTAAAAATATAATTAATTCACCTTCAAAACTGAAGACTACTGAGCTTAATACTAATGCCAGATACCAATCGCTCTAATGAACTTTGATAAACTAGTGCAAAATGATTTAATGACCGGTCTTTGTCGGTCTATACCATTCATTTCGATTTTTTTGCTATTTTGATACTGAACGGACTCACTACATTGAGTAAGTCAATGAGCGAAAGAACTTCAAATCCATTGAGCTGAAACAACAGTGATTGAGGCCAACCAGGAGTCAAACGTGAAAGTCCTGACTTATGTAAAAATAAGAACGAAATCAAAAACGAATTAAAAAATATCCCACTAGCGTCGGAAGAAATGCTCTCGAACGACTAGTGGGACCTCGAATAAAATAGAGTCTGCTTAAGTCCGGGAGAGTAACTAAATTCACTGACGGGCGCTTCAATTGACGTCATTACAGGTTATTATAAAACATACCCGGCAGATTGCCGGAAAATAGCCGCCGTTGATTCCAATAAGCATCATTGGGATTGAACTAATAGAAGATATTGAAAAAAAAGATTTTTGTACAAAAAAATTTTTAAGTCCGATTTATTTTGATGGCATTTCGTAGTTGAACATACTTCTGTTTCTTAGAGAGAGGCTACAGGGGCTACTATCAACACCAATAAGCATTAGAGGTGGTAACTAAGACTTATAGGAACGACGTTCAAATAGCGGGCATCTAAAATTGGGCTTTATGGGTTTATCCCGTTTCTATTTCTGACTTCAATTTTTTATACCGACTCTGTTCATTTTGAATTGCTTTGCTTAGCAACTGATGTTCAAATTCACTTTTAGCAGAATGAGAGAAGAGAGAAACTAGCCTAGAGAAGTCAAAAAGATTTCACGCAAAATGTCGAAAAAGCGGCAAAATGGTAAAGCGAAAAAAAGTTTGACGAAGTAAAAAAAAAATACGAGCGCAATAATAGCCGGCTGAGAAGATGAGGGCGGCTATTAATAACTATAACCGATAATTAAATTTTAAGTCAAAAAAAATTACACCAATTTTGGAGCACTTTCATTTGACTTTAAGTAGTGAACTGTCGGCACTTGAGCTTCTCTGCTGACACAGAGAAATGGAGATCACGCACAACGAAAAATTCAAGGGCGTAAAAGTCACTCTAAAAGTCAAAGCCGTCTAGCAAAAACTTCGCACAAAAAACACAAACAAGTTTACATTAATTGCTTCAAACTTCGTTCGAGGGCAATTAAAAGCATAATCGGACCAAAGCTGACCTACAGTTCAAAAAATTTTCAATTACTAAATAACCATTTATACTTAGATAAAAAACTGCAAAACAGAAAATCATAGGAAAATTACTGCTTGTGAACAAAAACTACTAGCGAAAGGGCAAAGTTTGTCCAAATACCCTTACTCACTCGCCTTTAAGCTTTTAAGTTGGAGAGAAAAAATTCACATTGCCAAACCTCTTTTTTGCTCCACTTTCTGTTTCGGCGTGACCAAAATCACTACTCAAATCGGACTACAAAAATAATCGAATTAGGTCCAAAAAGCTTAGCAGGACAAGTGCCGACTTCCTTCGAGAGCATTTAAACAAAAAAATTATAACTGGCGTGTGCTATGGATTCGGAACACCACTCAGAAACATAGCCGGCGAATTGCCGGAAAAGTAACCGTCGACACGCTTGACGTAAATTGGGATTGAAACGGAAACAGAAAACATAGCCGGCAGATTGCCGGATAATACCCGCCTCTGACGCGCTTGATGCAAATCGGGATTGAAACAGAAATCGAAATAAGGAGACAAATTGACCGAATTTTTTTCTGTTTTTTATTCAGTGTCAAAAAGTGTTTCAATTTATCGTGCAGTTTCAGTTAGATTCTAAAACAATACTTAATTCAGCTTCTAAACTAATAGCTAAAAAGCTTGATACCAATATCAGCTAACAAAACACTTTAATGAATTTTGAAAACCTAATTCTCAGTGACTTAAAGACAGGGTTTTATTGGTTTAACCCGTTTCCTTTGATTTTGCTCTTTTGACTTTGACCGTATTTACTATATTGCGTAATCAATGCTTGAAAGAATACAAAATCCATTCAGTTGAAAGCTTATACTAATGCCAGCTAGCAATCGCTTTAATAATTTTGATAACCTAATGCATTGACTTAATGACAGAGCTTTATATTTTTATCCCGTTATTGTTTTTGATTTTGCTCTTTTGACAATGACCGTAATCACCACATTAAGTATTTCAATGCGTGAAAGAATTTAGAATCCATTCAGTCGAAACACTGAGTGAAATAAGTCAATCGTGAAATTCGTGACTTATGTAAAATGAAAAACGTGATCAAAAGGTAAAGCGGGTTTCAAAAACGAGAGCGCCTAAATAATAGCCACTGAGAGGCTGTCGGCGGTTATTAAAAGTATTAAGGCCGGAAAAACAGTAAAAATCAAGGTGAAAGTGAACAAAAAACTAGTTATTGTCAGCCACCGTTTTCTTCACGCAGCAAAACCGCTTGGTTTTTTGCTCCACTTCTTGTATCGTGGTGATCAAAATCATTACGTCAATTTTACAAATCGAGCAAGTGTGTCAACCAATCTAAAAAAAACTAAGTGTCCCAATACACTTCAAATTCTTTGATTTGTAAAAAAGGAGAGCGCCTAAATATTAGCATTTGAGAGGCTGACGGGGGTTAATAAACAAAACCGCCTAACGTCCTAATTGCTCTCAAACGACCGGCGAGCAGAACGACCTAGCTTCGCAGGTAGCTCGGCCCATTTTTATTGAGGTTAGCTTAAGCTTAATTGAAGGGGCGCAGCGGGGGTGCACCGGGGGCTGATGGGTGGCAACATTCAGGGGGCAATCTCTAAGAACCGCCCTTCACACCATAAGTATAAGTCTCCAAAATAGTTTAAGCTGAAACAGAGGTGAAAGGCTCTAAGAGGACTTAATGCCTGGTGGGCGCTACGTGTTTATCCCGTTTTTGAGGAAGAAAAGTCAAATGGGTCAGACGAAAAATCAGTCAAGCACATAAAAAAAGACCGACAGGACTAATTTAATTGCTACAAACTTTGTTTGAGAGCAATTAAAAAGAACTCTATTCAATAGATGAACATGTCAGGGAGCAAATTGAAATTTGTAAACAGCGATTACTGTAAGCATTTTATTCAAAAAATTAATCGAGTCAAAATTCATGTCCCATAAATTTGCCCCGCGTACCAAAAACCTTACTCGTAAGAAACAATAAATTCGTCGAGCTTGAAAGATTTATTCTTCTTAACTTTCTCCTCTTTTAAAAAGAGTCCTTAACTAGTATTTCAGTGAAAATAATAGAGAACGAAAAACAACCGACTATCGTCTGAACTTTTGCTCTCTACTGACGAGCAAGGGGTTGCAGCTGGCTTCAGCTTATAGAGGCGGAAACTAGACGCACTTGGTAAGAGGAGGCGGTGCTCTAAACCTCACAAAAACCAAAATTGCCCTTCGCACTACGCAGTTCTGCTCACTCGGTAGCTTTGATAAACCGTAAGCTTAGATCCTCCGAAGTCTCTAATGGAGCCAAACAGCTACTTAATTCCCTCGGGAGGGAATTACCAGTTGGACCATTTATTTTGAGTGAAATTTCTCAAGCGAGCGAAAACATTCTAAAACATAACCGACTAACGTCGGGCGAATTGCTCTCAAACGAGCGGCGAGCGGTTGGCGTTTAGTTTTCTAGCCTTCTTAGTAAATAAATCAAAACTGATATTTTAAAAATTTGCAAAATTTAAAAGAAAAGCCTCCAGATTTCGCAGTGAAAATGTTCAAAACTATTTTTTGTCTCTGGAGTTATGTCAAGTAACCAATCTGCAAGACTTGAAAAGCTTCGTTGGCCAGTAATGATTGTTAAACTCAGAAAAGTACAAAAATATACACAAATTTATTCAAGCTTTAAATAGTTTCACTGGCTCATAAAGATCCCTTGGAGCTAAATTTCATCAAAAAATTTCAAAAGATGGAGGCATTAAAATATTGATAACCATTCCATTAATTCTAGAAACTATGTGACAGCTTATCATCAGGCCTTGGAGGAGGTCCCTAGGACCCTGGCGCCAGAAAAATGATAAATTCAAAAAGATTTAAAATTGCAAATATTTTTTTAAAAATTGTTGATATTTAATTCTTGAAAAACAATTGAAAAATCATTACATCTAAAGCTATGCGGTAACCTATAATCAAACCCTAGAGGAGGTTATATGGCTTTTGAGGCTGGCGAAACCTAAAGATGACAAAAAATTTTCAAAAGAACTCGGCAAACTCAGGAAATTCGCTAAAATTTGTCAATAATGAAAAATAAACGTTAAAAAATTGAAAATAGCACGTTTTTTAAAAACAAAATGCTAAAATTCGTGATGTTAAAATGTTGAAACCATTCCACTAACACCAAAAATCAGGCAATAACCTATTAATAACCCCTAGAGGAGTTTTCTTAACACCTAGGGCTGAAAGAACTCAAAAATGACAATTTTCAAAATGCTTGAACAAAATGTGAAAATTAGTATAAAATTGCGTGTTTTTAGCGATCGGTTATTCGATCGTAGAGACAGAGGGGGGGGGGGGGGGGGGGGTGCACCGGGTGCTGATGGGGGGGGGGGGAGGTGGGAACTAGTGGGTTGGGGGCAACAACACGGTGGGGGGGTTGAGGCAATAGTGGGGGTCAACAGTGGGGGTGTCTTCAACCTCTAAGAACCGCCCTTCACACCATAAGTATACAAGCTGAAACAGAGCTGAAAAGCTCTAAGAGCACTTAATGCCCGCTGAGCGCCACCTGTTTATTCCGTTTTTGAGGACGAAAAGTCAAAAGCGTCAGACGAAAAATCGGTCAAGCGAAAAATCGCATAAAAAAGACCGACAGGACTAATATAATTGCTACAAACTTCGTTTGAGAGCAATTTAAAATATGTTAACTCTTGAAAAACATTCCATTTAGAAACTATACAGTAACATATTGTCAACCCTAGAGGAGGTTCCTCGGCTCTTTAGGCTGGAGAAACCTAAAAACTGAAAAAAATTCAAAAATCTGAAAATGCAAATTTTATCAAAAAATTTGATTGAAATTTGTCATATTAAAAAATTGAGAACTATTCCATCGCATATAAAATTTTTCCAATAAATTATCATCAAACCCTCAAGGATGTTTTGTGGCCCTTGCTTCTGGAAAGACGTGAATAATGAAAATAAATGTAAATAAACATAGCCGGCAGATTGCCGGAATAGCTGCGAAATAGACTTGCGTGCCGTAAAATACAGATGGAAAAAGATACAGAAGTGAGTTGATAATAGTTATCGCCGCCGCCTATAAAACTTACAAGTTTATTTCAAAGGAGGTTGTTTTTGGGTGCAAAAAAAGTTTCCCTGTCGCGTCTCGAACCGGCGATCTCCGGATTAACAGCCAGTCGCCTTAACCACTCGGCCGTCGGACCATACAATCTGTTTTCTTACAATCAACTTTGTTTTAGGAACAGATTCTGTTTCTGAATAACCGCAATTTAGGTCACGCAGAAAGCGTGAAATCAAGCGCGAAAAAGCCATTTAAGCAGTGACGAGACAGAATGTTCTAGAACAAATGTAAAACGAAAATGAAGCGTCAGACGACGAAACAAAAAAAAACCAAGAGCACCGCAATATAGCTACGCTCAGCTTACAGCTTCGCAGCTATAAAAAAGAAAATTGAAAAAATTTGCACGTTTTGAGAGAAAAAAAGAGCTAAAATTGTGATGTCAAAATGCTCAACCCATTCCAATACCACTATAAACTATGCAGTAACCTATCATAAAACCCTAGAGGAGGTCCCTGACACCTAGGGCTGAAAAACTTAAATGACAAAAATTTTCAAAACCTCAAAATTGTGAAAATTAGTATAAAATTGAGTGTTTTTAGCGATCGGTTGTTCGTCAGTAGCCATGGGGGGTCGCAACAGGAGGCTGATGGGGAGGAAGGGAAAGGTGGGCAACAGTGGTCACCAGCGTCAGACGAAGAATCGTTCGAGCGAAAAACCACATTAAAAAAAGACCGACAGGACTAATATAATTGCTACAAACTTCTTTTGAGAGCAATTATATATACAGGTCGAGCAAAATTTTTGCATAAAAACGTGAGTAGAATAATTTCTTTTCAACTTCATTCGACAGCAATTAGCAAGACCGACAGGTCATTGCTTCAGAGCAATAAAAAGTACTAACCCAAAGCTGTTTGTCCCCCTATTGAAATTTCCACTCTGACTTCCACGGTTATCATACTGCTGTCCATTATATCCCCCTCCCCCGCCTCCTCTGTTGAATCCTCCCCCTCTCCCTCCACCTCTATTAAACTGCTGATTGTTGAAGTTGGATCCATCCCATGAATGTCTTCCGCCCCTGTATCCACCACTGTTACCATAACTACTGGGTGGAGCAATTGCAACGCCTTCATTACGGAAGTTTCCACCTCCCCCGCCTCGACCTCTTCCTCCGCGGTCATTATTGTGAAATCCTCCAACACCTTCCGCTCTTAAATAAAGATCAAGCGTTTCCGTCCATGTGCAACAAACTGTCATCATATTAAATTGATTAACCGCAGCGACAGAAATGATAACTTATTGACCATTTTCATTGCAAATGAATAATTGATTTTAAAATTAACCAATTTGAAGATTCTAAACTTATCTGAGAAAACTTTTGCAATAATTTATATATGGTTCTGGGTGATTCGATATTTCGTCAGCTTAGTTCATACTTGTTTGACACCATAACAGAATTAGAATAGTAGAAGTCATCCATTGTTCTTGGGGGGTACGGCTTGTAGCGAAACAATCTTAGAAGCATTTCCATATCTGGAAAAAAAAGAAAACTGACTGCTCATTCCTATTAAAGTATCAAGCAACGAATATAGTGGGAACAACTATAAACTCGAGTGAAACGTAGTTACCTGAGCATGCGATGACCAGCTTGGTCAAGTGAAGCTCTTGGCATGTTACGATTGAAGCCGATCATGGGTCTGAATTGGCCATCTCGTTTATTGTCCCAGTCGCCCGGTTTCAACACTTTCTCCGGCATCCTAAACAGTAAAGTCTAATTCAATTCATTCAAGTTTTTTCCGTAGTTTCATTATTTTCAAAACATAACCAACTAAAATCTGACTGGAGGGGCTTGATTCTATCGTTGTCTGGTTAAATATTAATCTGATATTAAAATATAAAGTAAAAAAATGAAAACTACTGCCAATTGAGTTCAGCAGCTTAAAATTTGAATGCAAATTAACTTAGATCAAAACCAAAAACTTCCAAAAAATTTTTTTGTTTTACATAGCCAGAAGAGCCTGGAGAACCAAACGCTGAAACTATCTATAAGACAAACAAATCTGAATCTGACTCTGTTTTAGTATCTTAACTATCGCTCCAAAACGAAACTAAGTTCTATTGTGATACCAGGACTGACATCATATAACATAACCGACTAACGTCGGGCGAATTGCTCTCAAACGAACGGCGGCCGGTTGTCAGCACCTAGCCACTGGTTAGTGAGGTTAGCTTTCGCTTGATTGAAGAGGCGTGAGGCTAGGGTAATAGACGATATTATCACGCCACATAACAGCCGCTGAAGTCTACAAAAGAGTTAAGGAGAGAGAGAGAGAGAGAGAGAGAGAGAGTGCGAGGTAAAACGTGAGCGAGAAGAAGAAGGAAAGAAACGCCAACCAACACACACAGAGAAAAAAAGAGAGAGCTAGAAATTTTTTCCATGAGATTCTAGCCTTGTTAGTAACTAAATCATACAAAAAACTGAAAGTGCAAAATTCAGAAGAAAACTTTCCACATTTCGCAGTGACGAAAATGTTCAAAGAACATTTGTTGCCTCTGGATTTTTGTCATGTAACCCATATGCAAGACTTAAAAAGCTTCGTTGGCCAGTATTAATCGTTAAACTCAAAAAAGGACTCAAAAACTGCAAATAAAATGACAAAAATTTCAAAAAGAAAATTGAAAAAATCATAAGTTTTATTAAACAATCGATAAAATTTGTGATATTGAAAAGTTCAAAACTATTCTATCGCAATAAAAATTGTTCAGTAACCTGTTATCAAAGCCTATACGAGGTTTCTTGGGGCTGGAAGAACTTAGATAATGACAAATTTTGAAAAATTTGAAAAAAAAAATTCAAGTTTTATCCAACAATTGCTAAAAATCGTGATGTTCAAATGTTGAAAAACATTCTATTACCACTAAAAACTATGCAGCAATGTATTATCAAACCCTTCAGGAGGTTGTCTGAACCCTGAGGCTGAAAAATCTTGAATAATGAAAATATATGTCCAAAAATTTTAAAAAATATAGCAATTTTTGTCAAAAAAATGCTAAAATTCGTGATGTTTAAATCTTGAAAATGATTCCATTACTTCTAGAAACTACATAGTAACCTATTATTAAACCCTCGAGTAAGTTCCTTGGCTCTTGAGGCTGGATAAACCTGAAAAACGACAAAAACTTTCAAAAACATTGAAAAAATTTGCAAAATTTATCAAAAAAATGCAAAAAATTCGCAGTGTTGAAATGTTGAAACCATTCTATTACCACTAGAAACTATTCAATAACCTATTATCAAATCCTAGAGTGGATTCCTTGACACCTAGGGCTGAAAAAACTTAAAAAACTGACAAAAATTTTCAAAAATCTTGAAATTGTGAAAATTAGTGTAAATTTGCGTTTTTAGCTAGCGGTTGTTCGTCAGTAGCTAGCCACGGGTGGGGGGAGGGTGCAAGGGGGTGCCAATGGGGGTGGCGACAGTCGGGTGGGGGGTGGGGGGGCAACAGGGCGGTGGGGGGGGGCAATAGTGGAGGGGTCAGCAGTGGGGGGGTGGGGGGGGGGGGTCTTCAACCTCTAAGAACCGCTGTTCACACCATAAGTATAAGACTCCAAAACTGTTTGAGCTGAAACAGAGCTAAAAGGCTCTAAGAGCACTTAATGCCCGCTGGGCGCTATCTGTTTATCCCGTTTTTGAGGACGAAAAGTCAAAAGCGTCAGACGAAAAATTGGTCAAGCGAAAAACCGCATAAAAAAAAAGACCGACAGGACTAATATAATTGCTACAAACTTCGTTTGAGAGCAATTAATCAGGGGTCAAGTATGAGGAAGAGTGCGAGATAGGTTTTCAGATTATACAAAACGCAACAAGTTAAGGGCGACGGAATCCATCAGAAAGTTTAACTCACTCGAGCAAATTTTACGACTAAGACAGCGGGCAACAATATGCACATCAAATTTCGGTGTAGGCCATTTTTAACTAACAACCAAACATAGCCGGCAAATTGCCGGAAAAACAGCCGCCGTTGACCCGCTTGGCGCACATTGAGATAAATAGAGAGAGAGAGAGAGAGAGAGAGAGAGAGAGAGAGAGATTTAGCTTTTTCGTATAAATGCAATAAAGCAAGGATGATCAACGGGGACATCAAGTACCTCTTTTCAGATCACCCTCTCATGATTTTAGCACAAGACAATAATAAACTTTGCAGAACACAAGACAGTTTTACACACGACAGAACAAAAGACAAAATTTTGGAAGATCGATTATTAGGAGCTGTTGCCATAAACATATTCAACAAGTTCAGAATTATTTCAGATGTAAGAATATTTCAATTTGTGACAAATATCTGTGAGAAACAGAAAAAGAAATATAGAGATAAAAATGGACCATTTTTCTTCGTGTCAAAGTGTTCTAATTTGGTGAGACGTTTCAATTAGATTCTAAAATTATACTTAATTCAGCTTCTAAACTGAAGGCTATTAGGCATAATACCAGTGCCAGCTAGCAATCGCTTTAATGACCGGGCTTTATATGCTTTTTCCCGTTTCTTTTGATTTTGCTCATTTGACTTTGACCGTATTCACCACATTGCATAAGAATTTAAAATCCATTCAGTTAAAACAGTGAGTGAAGCAAGTCAGAATTCAAGCGTGAAAATTGTCACTTATGTAAAACAAAAAAGGTCATCAAAAGGTAAAGCGAATTTAAAAAAAGGAGAGCGCCTAAATAATAGCCGTTGAGAGGCTGACGGCGGCTAATAAAAAGCGCTAAAACACTTTGCTAAAAAATAGATCACGATTTTTTTTAGATCTGTAGACACAAAGAGCCAAGATACAAAAAACTTCGAAAACATTTTGATTTTAATTAACATGATTTGAAGTCGTGTATTGTTTTAAAAAGCATTAAATCGCCCTCAATTAGATTGAGTCGTCTTCAGTTCACAAAAAGCTAATTTGAAGTGAGCAACATTACGGATTGAAACAGAAAACGACACAGAAAACGAAACAGAAATCAAAATCATAGCATCAGAGATAACTTTAAAACATACCCGGCAGATTGCCGGAAAATAGCCGCCGTTGATTCCAATAAGCATGATTGGGATTGAAATAACAGATGATATTGAAAAAAAAAAGATTTTTGTACAAAAACATTTTTTTAAGTCCGATTTATTTTGATGGCATTTCGTAGTTGAACATACTTCTGTTTCTTAGAGAGAGGCTACAGGGGCTACTATCAATAACAATAAGCATTAGAGATGGTAAATAAGAATTATAGGAACGACGTTCAAATAGCGGGCATCTAAAATTGGGCTTTATGGGTTTATCCCGTTTTTATTTCTGACATCCATTTTTGTACTAACTCTGTTCATTGTGAATTGCTTTGCTGAGCAACTGATGTTCAAAATCACTTTCAGCAGAATGAGAGAAGAGAGAAACAAGCCTAGAGAAGTCAAAAAGATTTCACGCAAAATGTTGAAAAGGCGGCAAAATGAGGTAAAGCGAAATATTTTTATTCGACGAAGTAAAAATATAGCAGGACAAGTCGTGACGTACAATTCAAAGAATTTTCATTGACTAAACAGAAATACCAGACCTAGAATGGACTAAGAGTGAATTGAGAAAACCATTTAAAAAATTCTGATAAAAAAATAAGAAAAAAAAACAGAAAATCAATGTGAAAATGCCGCATGTGAACAAAGAAACCACTAACGAGAAATGAAAATTTAATTCACACAAAACTAGGCATAGAATGAGCTTTGAATGGACTTGGAAAACCGTTTAGAAAAAAATCCGATCCAAATAATCGAAATAACAGTAAAAATCAGAGTGAAATTGCCGCATGTGAACAAAAAACCACTACCGAGAAACCGAATTTTTGTTCAAACACCATTTTCTCACTCTACTTTAAAATTAGAGCGAAAAAAATTCACGCCGCAAAACCACTCGCTTTTTCGCTCCATTTCCTGTTTCGGCGTGACCAAAATCACTACTCCAATTTGACTTCAAAAATCATGAAAATGTGTGAACAGATCTTAAAAAAACATAGCAGGACAAGTCCTGACGTACAATTCAAAGAATTTTCATTGACTAAACAGAAAAACTAGACCTAGAATGGACTATGAGTGAATTGAGAAAACCATTTTTAAAAAAATGAGATTGAAAAATAAGAAAAAAATCAATGTCAAAATGCCGCATGTGAACAAAATAAACCACTAGCGAGAAATGAAAATTTAATTCAAACAAAAAACTAGGCCTAGAATGAGCTGTGAATGGATTGGGAAAACCGCTTAGAAAAAAATCCGATCCAAATAATCGAAATAACAGTAAAAATCAGAGTGAAGTTGCCGCATGTGAACAAAAAACCACTACCGAGAAACCGAAATTTTGTTCAAACACCATTTTCGCACTCTACTTTAAAATTAGAGCGAAAAAAATTCACGCCGCAAAACCACTCGCTTTTTCGCTCCATTTCCTGTTTCGGCGTGACCAAAATCACTACTCCAATTTGACTTCAAAAATCATGAAAATGTGTGAACAGATCTTAAAAAAAACATAGCAGGACAAGTCCTGACGTACAATTCAAAGAATTTTCATTGACTAAACAGAAAAACTAGACCTAGAATGGACTATGAGTGAATTGAGAAAACCATTTTTAAAAAAATGAGATTGAAAAATAAGAAAAAAATCAATGTCAAAATGCCGCATGTGAACAAAATAAACCACTAGCGAGAAATGAAAATTTAATTCAAACAAAAAACTAGGCCTAGAATGAGCTGTGAATGGATTGGGAAAACCGCTTAGAAAAAAATCCGATCCAAATAATCGAAATAACAGTAAAAATCAGAGTGAAGTTGCCGCATGTGAACAAAAAACCACTACCGAGAAACCGAAATTTTGTTCAAACACCATTTTCGCACTCTACTTTAAAATTAGAGCGAAAAAAATTCACGCCGCAAAACCACTCGCTTTTTCGCTCCATTTCCTGTTTCGGCGTGACCAAAATCACTACTCCAATTTGACTTCAAAAATCATGAAAATGTGTGAACAGATCTTAAAAAAAACAGCGCCCCAATACAATTCAAATTCTTTGAATTGTAAAAAAATAGGAGCGCTATAATAGCCGGCTGAGAAGATGAGGGCGGCTATTAAAAATTGACGATTTTTCCCTCAGGCATTTGGTTACTTGTGCATACAAAAATGGCTACATCCCTTTGTAACTAATTTCCTGAAAAATGTATCCTCCCATGTATTAAGTTTGAAACTTACGCATTTATTATTATTGGAAAGTTCATTTTTGTTCAATGCAACCGAAATTGCTTAAGAAAAACCAATAGCGCAAAACTATTGTAAAACACAAGTATACGATACTCTGTAGCAATACAGAATTTAGTAACACGCTCGGCCAAACTTGACCGTGACAACTTCGTATATATACACAAGCGTTCAACATTGCTTTTGCAGCTATTACTTACGTGTTAAAGTCAACAAAAAAATAAACCTCAATATACCAAAACGCTAGCTATCGGAAATGGCTACAGTGCCTTCAGACAGTAACCGTGGCGAGAAAAGCGGATGAAAAGAGCGTTGCCACTGTTTCAGATCAGATTTTTGCAGTACTCATCGAGCTGTAACATATAGGTAATTTATGTAACTGTTGTTATCTCAACGAGGGTTGATTGAAAAACGTGATTGAGAGTTAAGATCACTACAAGCAGTCAATGGCGAAATCCAAGTCCAAACGGTCAAAGCAAATATTTTGCGATACAAAAGACACGTCTGATTGAGATTTCTTTTGTGACCAATGAATAAATAAAACACTTTTCATCGATTTGTAGAAAGAGCTGCTCTAAAAATACTTAAAGCCGCATAAAACAAAGAAGACGATAGTCTGACCGAATGATTTTTATGTCCATCTACAGAGTGTTAAACACGGGTACACTGACTTGCATCCTGGTAGTATTGTAGCTTTGTAGATATGGCTGGGTGGGAAGTAGGGATCTTGGAAGCAGATCTGCAGCACTTTGTTGTGGTTCAGGTCCGGCAATTCCGGAATCGGACTCTCAAATGTCCTACATAATAAACACAAAATAAGTTCTCTTCAAAACAAGACATGGCCAAAAGTTTAGCAGAAAATTATTGAAATAGCTTTCATTAAGTGCAGCAGTCTCAAACATGGAAAGAACTGAAGATTTAAGAAGGTAAAAAATTGTAAATTTTCGTGTTCAGTTCAAATCTCTCGTTGCAATCACAACAGTTGCTTAACTTACACAACACTCCAACTAATTAGACTATCTCTTTCCATCACTCTTTTCTCGTCATTCTTCATATAGCAGCGAAGAAAAGTGAGTGGTGGAAAAAGTAGTCTAATCCCAGAGCAGTTTCTCTCATTTTTCAGAATTTTCGTAGTATGCATTGGGCGCCAACTAAGTTACTTCATCAATAATTTGCGCAACTGATGCTATCGCATCGAGAGTTGCTCTTTATTACGCCATTGTATAGTGGGAAAAATTTTCCATTCCTAAAAGAGAAATTCAAATTGATCCGATTACTTACGCATCAACCGGAGTGTATTTGGGATCGGGCCAAACTGTACACGCCATTCCATAGCAAAACTTCGGATCCAAAGACACGTGCTGAAACAATCTATCTACATAAATGCATAACCCCTCAAAAGTGATACAGAATAATCAGGTTTTTCAAACTTTAGTCCAGATTTGGACTAAATTAGTACATAATCTACAGATGGGGGCACTAAACGTTATTTGACCACTTAGCTAGCTTAAGCATATGAATGTCAGCCGTAGATGGCGAAAAAAAGAATAGCGGAGTGGGGGTCACAACTCGGCTTTAAAACCATGAATATCTGTTTCGTCGATCGTTCCTCGGCAGATACTCTAAGCACTGCTGAGACTCAATGCTTGCCCAAAAAAGCGATTTATAGAAGATTCCGAAAAAACGGTCAAGCAAAAACTTTGCACAAAAAAGCAAATTTGAGTATCGAAATCGACTCAAGAGTAAAGCAACCAACATAGCCAGCAAGTTGCGCAGTAGCTATAAAATAGAACAGCGCGCAATAAATCACAGGTAGCAACAGATAGAGACATGAGTTGAGGTTGCACATGATTTTTTTTCAAAATTCAATTTTTCATTTTTCATTTCATTTTGGTTATTGCCGTTGTATTAAAAACAGCTTTCATTGTCTTTCATTGACGTCAAAAATGAACGAGTAACTTTAATTGTCCTTACGATTAGTATTGAAAGTGATTTAGAGAAGGTGGTAAGTCATTTATGATTAAAAAACTGATCCCGCAATTCAACTAAAACTCACAGCACAATAATCATAAATGACTTACCACCTTCTCATGGTTGCACATGATTTTTTTTTCAAAATACAATTTTTCATTTTTCATTTCATTTTGGTTATTGCCGTTGTAATAAAAACAGCTTTCATTGTCTTTCATTGACGTCAAAAATGAACGAGTAACTTTAATTGTCCTTACGATTAGTATTGAAAGTGATTTAGAGAAGGTGGTAAGTCATTTATGATTAAAAAACTGATCCCGCAATTCAACTAAAACTCACAGCACAATAATTTAAAAAAGACGGCACGCGCGTGAAAAAAATGCAAAAGCAGTGAGATAATGGCATGAAATGATAAAACAGCTATTTCGAAGTTTGAGGCGTGAACAACTGCAAAACAAAAAATGACCGTCGGATGACAAAACAAAAATCAAGATCACTGCAACATAGGTACGCTTAGCTTACAGCTTTGCAGATATAATAAACAAACATGACTTGAATCATAAATATCAAAGTGAAAGAAATAGCAAAAATCGTAAGTTAATTGGCTAATAGAACTATAGTGTTTATAAAAAAATTAACTTAGGCGCTCGGCTATTGAGGAGTACTTAGGTTAGAGGTACAAAATGGAGTAGGTGGGGAGAAGCATAGTTAAAGGGATTGAACTTTGGTAGTACGGAGTGACATGCACTGAACATTGCAAACAAGCCGAGTATTCTTTGTTGAAACCCAAAGCGCGATAACTTAGTGTTTTGATAACCTAATGCACTAAGTCTAGAAAAATGAATGGTTAAAACCCAGGCTTTATTGGTTTACAACGTTTGTTTTTATTTTTCTTTTGAACCTTGATAATATTTGCCTAAAGTTGTGGAATTGAATCTAAATTCAATTCAACTGAAACAATGCGTTGAGTAACTCAAATGTCAAACGTGAACGGGCGACTTACGTAAAACAAAAAAAGGTTAAACGAATTTAGAACTGAGAGCACCTGAATAATAAACTTTGAGAGGCTGAGGGTGACTATTAGAAGAAACGTTAAAAAACAGTACCCTTTGATTTGCAACAAAAGCATTCACAATATTTTAACCGTTTTAAATATCGTTTGCGAGCAATTAAACATAACCAGCTAACGCTAAGCGAATCACTATCAAACAACTGATAAGCGGTTGGCTTATCAGACACCAGCTGCGTCCTATGGAGGCTAGCAAACGCTTAATTGAGGTGGGATGGGTTAGCGGGGGTTTCGCTCGGGTGTGGTGGGGGCTGAGCGTTGTGTGATATTATAAGTGGGAAAAGGTGCTGGAAAGTGGACAAGGCGGGGGAAGGGGTGTGTTGGGGGTTCAAAAGTTTAAGAACTGCCCCTCGAACCCTGAATTTATGTCTCCTCAACAGTTTCAATGAGTCGCATAATTTGATATTAGTAAGGCATAAGGCTCTGAGAAAACTGCGAAGAAACTTAATAACATCCGGGATTTGCCTGTTTATCGAATTTTTGAAGATGAAAAGTCAAATGCTCGGACGAAAAAACTATCAGACAAAATGATAGCACAAAATGCATTGAAAAAGACCAGCACGACTAACATTAATGCTACAAGCTTCGTTTGAGAGCAATTAAAACTCATTGGTAAAAATCACCGAAGAATTGCCAGAAAACAGCCACCGTTGGCACCTTTGACGCACATAGGGATTGAAACAGAAACAAAATTGGCAGTTGTTTGTGTCAAAAAGTGTTCTATTTTGGTGTGGAACTCAGTAAGATTTAAAAATTCTACTAAATTCAGTTTCTAAAGCTGAAAGCTTAACGCTAATGTCAGCTGACTTAAAATGGATCTAGAAATGGATTATGAATGGATTGGGAAAAGTAATTAGAAGTTGACGGAAAAAACAGTAAAAACAGATGGCAAATTTCCGCACGTGAACAAAAATCACCATACAGAAGTCTAATTGTTGTTCGCACACACCTCTTCCTACTTTACTTCAAAATTCGAGGAAAATATACCACGCAAAACCACTCGCTTTTTCGCTCCACTTCTTGTTTCGGCGTGACCAAAATCAGTACTCTAATTTGACTTCAAACACCATGAAAAGGTGTGAACAGATCGGAAAAAAAGACAGAGCGTCAATACCATTCAAGTTCTTTGAATTGTAAAAACATAACAGGACAAGTCCTGACAACAATCAAAGAATTTTCATTGACCAAACAATAAGACTAGACCTAGAATTGACTATCAATGGATTAGGAAAACTATCAATAGCATTTTAATTTTAAAAACGGTAAAAATCAAAGTTAAAATGCCGCATATGAACAACCATAGCAGGAAGATTGCCGGCAAATAGCCGCCGTTGACGCGCTTGATGCACATCTGGATTGAAACAGAAAAAAAAGATAAATTGACCGATTTTTTTTTCAGTGTCAAAAAGTGTTGTAATTTAGAGAAAAGTTTCAGTTAGATTCTAAAACTACTTAATTCAGCTTCTAAACTGAGAGCTAATAAGCTTAATACCAATTTCAGCTAGCCAACACTCTAATGAACTTTGATAACCTGATTCTCAATGACTTAATGACCGGGCTTTAGCGGTTTATACCGTCTCTTTTAATTTTGATCTTTTGACTTCTATCGTATTCACTATATTGCGTTATTCAATGGATGAAAGAATTTAAAATCCATTCAGTTGAAACAGTGAGTGAAGTAACTCGGAAGTCAAACGTGAAAATCGTGATTTATTTAAAACGAAACACGTGATCAAAACGTAAAGCGAATTAAAAAAACATAGCAGGACAAATCCTGAATTACAATCCAAAGAATTGCTTTATCTTTGACCTGGCAAAACAATAAGGCTTGTAAGATGTCCAATGAGACCAATTAGTTTGGCACCATTGAGATTAAGCAATTTTACTATAAGAACAAAAAACAAGCAAGACAAAAAATCAGATCTATTTTTAAAGACAAGTTCATAATCAAAAAACGACTTCTACTAACTCATGCCAAAATCTAAATTTCCTTTCTCATTATCAACCAATGAAACCTGTCATTAATGAGATTAAGTGATAAGACGGCAATAAGTTCAATAAAGACATAAACAATCCACTAAAAGTTATTCGGGCGTATGAATAAAAGAACGCAATAGCTATGAATTGAGAAGATTTATAACGAAAAGATTTTTTAGAAACCAACGAAAACGGCCAATAATGAGAAGGATAGGATAAAAAAGTTAACCACAAAAACTCGCAAAAATTATATAATATTTCTTGAAAACAATTGATGTCAAAGTCATAGAAGGCATCAGATTTGAACAGAAACGATTTAGTCGACTAAAGAACCCTATTAGCAACCTATGACGCCTGTCATTAAACGAACAAACGATAAGACAACAAAAATTACAAAAGTACAACAAAAACTGATCATTTTTGAGAAAAAGGAGTGTCAAAGTCATGAAAACAAATAAACTATGATATCGGACCATTAATTAAGTTCTTTTGCTCCTCCTTCTCAACCAATGAGAGCTGTCATTAATGATACTAAGTAATAAGACAACAGAAATGGTTTTTGAAAGAGCGCAAAATCAAATATTCTTTAACGATTTTTGACAAAAAAGTATTCAGGTCACAAAAAGTTTCAGCTGCCCGTTGATGAACTCTAGGAACTTTAACTAGGCGCAATTACAACACATATGTATTATAAAAAAAAGAACTCAAGAAACAAAACCTTTGAAAACAAGTCAAATTGACGCACATGAAAAAAAAACTCCCAATCAAAAACGGAAAATTTTTCTGACTCCACTTTAAAAATAGTTTGCAGAAATTCACGCCTTAAAACTTCTCGTATTGTCGCTCTCTTTAGAACTTCGGCGTGAATAAACTCATCACTCTAAATTGACATCTCACTGACGTGAAAAAGCCGAAAAAGAGTGAACAGATTAAAAAAAGACAGCAAACCAATACAATCCAAATCCTTTGGATTGAAAAAAGGAGAGCGCCTAAATAATAGTCAATGAGAGACCGACGGCGGCTATTAAAAACGACTAAGAAGAATACGCCTCAAAACCGCCTGTTTCGAAGTGGCCAAAATCAAAACCCCAATTGGACTTCAAAAAATCAACGAACAGATCTCAAATAAAGACAGTAAAACAAAGCCCTAATACAATTCAAATAGTCCAATTGTAAAAAAAAGGAGAGCGTCTAAATATTAGCCGTTGAGAAGCTCACGGCGGCTATTAATAAGTGATCTGACTGTTAGATCCATATTTTCGAAAAAATATTACTCATATTACTATCCTTATTATGAAACGCTCGTACATAAAAAAAATTGCTTTAAAGACCAACCGGGCCAAACAATTGCTGCAATTCATATTCAGATGACTGCAATTATATGAAGACTCGATATGACCCTACACCCGTCATTTTCAAGATAAGGCACTGAAATGTCGGGTCACTGGTTGCCTCAGATAACATGATCTCAACTTCTAAAACATACCCGGCAGATTGCCGGAAAATAGCCGCCGTTGATTCCCATATCCACGATTGGGATTGAAAGAAGAGAAAAAATGAGAAAAAAAGGATTTTTCTTGAAAACAATTTTAAAAAGCGAATTATTTTGATGTCATTTTGTTGTTGAAATGACTCCTGTTTCATAGTGAGACATTACAGAGGCTGGTATCAATGCCAAAAAGCATTAGAGATGGCAACTAAGACTTATAAGAACCAAGATCGAGTAACGGGCATCTAAAAGTGGGCGTTATGGGTTTAGCCAGTTTCTAATTCTGCTTTCGTTTTTCAAAACTGGCTCTGTTCATTTTGAATTGCTTTGCTGAGCAACTGCTGTCTAAAAACACTTTTAGCAGAATGAGAGAAGAGTAAAACTAGCCTAGAGAAGTCAAAAAATTTTCACACAAAATGTTTAACAAGCTTTGAACGAAGGTATAGCGAAAACTGTTATTCAACGAAGTGAAAAACCTAGCAGGATAAGTCCTGACGTACAATTCAAAAAATTTTCAATAACCCAGCAAAATTAGACTAGAACGGACTATGAGTGAATTGGTAAAACCATTTTAAAACAATCAGATAAAAAAATACTAACGAGAAATGAAAATTTGGTTCAAACAAAAAACTGTCTAGAATGAACTTTGAATGCATAAGGAAAACCATTTAGAAAAAAATCCAATCCAAAAAATCGAAAAATACAGTAAAAGTCAAAGAGAAATTGTATTATGAGAACAGAAAAAACACTAGCGAGAAAACGAATTTTCGTTCAAACACCGTTTTCTCACTCTACTGTAAAACTAGAGCAAAAAATCACGCCGAAAACCACTCGCTTTTTTGCTCCACTTCCTGTTTCGGCATGACCAAAATCACTACTGTAATTTGACTTCAAAAATCATGAAAATGTGGGAATACTTTGATTAAAAATCTGTGAGTTATTGCTGCCTCTATTAGCGGATCTCAAATAACCTTCATTTGGAGTGACACACACCCATTTGACCTTATCTCTTTGAATTAAAGTAAAAAAGTCAATTTCAAAGTGAGGAAGTCATTTTTGAGAGTGAGGTAAGTCAAGTGTGACCAAAAATTTACATCAACTAAGAGCATGAACAAAAAAACTCGCTCCACTAAGAGCGAAAAATGACGTCACACATGCAATTCAGTTGAAATTGCATGAACGAATGAACAAAAAGTGGCTGTGACGTCATATGGTCGTAACAAAAATCATGACGACGATAAAAAACACAGCAGGACAAGTCCTGACGTACAATTCAAAGAATTTTCATTGCCTAAACAGAAAAACTAGACCTAAAATAGACTATGAGTGCATTGAGAAAACCATTTTTTAAAAAATCAGATCAAAAAATAAGAAAAACAAAAAAATCAAAGTCAAAATGCCGCATGTGAACAAAAAACCACTACCGAGAAACCGAATTTTTGTTAAAGTACCATTTCCGCACTCTACTTTAAAATTAGAGCAAAAAATTCACGCCTCAAAACAACTCGCTTTTTCGCTCCATTTCCTGTTTCGGCGTGACCAAAATCACTACTCGAATTTGACGTCAAAAATCATGAAAATGTGTGAACAGATCTTAAAAAAACATAGCCGGAAGAATTCCGGAAACGACTCGAAGTGGATACCTATTAAATGCCATTCAACTACTCATCAGACAAAACGTGCTTCCAATAATTTACGCTTATCTTGAAATAAAACCATAAAACAAAAAAGTAAAAAAAAATCAAATCTATTAAAATATGATTAAAAATCAAATTCTGTCATATATTGATACCCCAAAAAACTATCTCTGCCACATTTACTTCATCAATACAACTAGTAACTACTAAAACCACATGAGATTTTTTAAAAATAATTGCAGCCAAATCATGAAAATATGCTCTTACAACTTTGACTAAAAAACTGGAAAAAGTTAATATTTTTTAATATTACAAAAGCATATATATCTAAACAAAAGGGTACCCTATAGGGTACCCAATAGGGTACCCAGACGCTCGCAAAATAATAGGCTAGTCATAATAGGTTAAGAAACTTGTCTAAAAACTGAAAAGAACCCGAAAAACTGCAAAAAATTAAGAAAATTAGTTCCAATTTTCGACATTTTTTGTCATATTTCTCAACAAAAAAAAATGCTTCATATCCACAAAGCTGTAACCTCGTGTTAACTTAAAATTTCTCAAGTAATAGGGGTATCTTCAATACCCGTTTGAGGCAGTAAAACAAAACAATAGTAAAAAAAAATCGTAAAAATTAGCCCAAAAATCAGCAAAATACATGAAAAACATCCGAATTAGCATAAAATTCATATAGACTTCCAGAAACCTTCAAACCACTACCAAACCCAGCCTAAAATTAAAAGCAAATCATAACCAATACTCTTAAACAAAAAAATTGAGAAAAAAACTGCTTTAAAATGCCGCACGCGAACAAAAAATTTCGCTCACTTACAGAATTTTTTTCACACCTCAATTTCTCGCTCTCTAGAAAACAGCGATATGAACAAAAAACCACTCTCTTTTCGCTCCGCTCTTCCTTTTGTTCAGCAACAAAATTACTTCAAATTTTTTCACGTGTTTCATTTCCCGCTTCAAAATTCACTCCAATAAAATTGATTAAAAAAAAACATAGCCGGAAGAATTCCGGAAACGACTCGAAGGAAAAAACTAACGCCCCTAACATAAAACTTATTCTACTGGTTGACTACAATAACTAACACAACGCTCATCCAACTGAATAACACTTGTCACTTTAAAACAAGAAAATGCAAAAGAACAATGAAAAAATAACTGACAAGAAAAGACGATAAAGCACAAGATAAAAATTTTACATTGAGTTGCAAGTTTAAAAAATACAAATTTTGGCAAAAACCCATGCAATAGGTTTAGTTTTATTTCGTTGAATTACTGCAAATTGAGACAAAAACCCATCACAAAATTTTCAAGTAGAATAAACGAAGGTAAAAGAAAGGAAACGAATAACAAAACCAAAAATATTCTCTGTAAAAAAACAAAAAAAATGGCCACAAATTATCAATCAAATACCATTATGCTGAATTCAAATCATTATTTCAAAAAACTTTTAATATTACATCTGGTGAAGCGTCCACCAATCCAAATCATTGTCTATTTATAAAAGTAAAAACGAAGATCGAAAAAAACAGAAAAAAAGTTAGAGATTAAGAAAAGTTAGATAAATTTGTCATTAAAAAGTGCACTAAATATATTTCAACAAAACCTCTAGAAAAGCTCCTATCAAAAGCTTGAACACCAAAAAGTAGCAAAAAGCAGACAATCAGAAGTTTTCAGCAAAAATTCCAAAAAAAAACACGAAAATTCGCGGAAATCTTCATAAAAATTACTCAATTATCTTTAACAAAATGACTAAAAAAATACAAATCATCAAAACGGATCAAAAACAACTAATCTGGACTATAGGCATCCCCAAATGCTATAAAAAATTGCAGAACACAAAGGGCATTTAAAGACAACTTGAAAAAAATCATAGAAAAATTGAGCTTTTATTTTAATTTCACGGGAGCACATAGACCCGAAAAACGTTAATTGGAGCAAATATAGTACTGGAAGACTTCTAAAACAATGGGAAAGTCAAATAGGCTGAAAAATTTCTCTAAGTTTAGAAAAAAAGCGAAAAACAGCAAAAAAAATTAAGAAAAATAATTTAATATTTTTCAGTTTATTGTCATTTTTCTAAACAAAAAAATCGTTTAAAACCTAAGAATATGTAATCACTTGGTACCTAAAGACTCCGTAACTAACATGCGTCTATTCAAAGCCCATACAAAGCATTATAACAAAACAAAACGCAAAAAATTGCTAAAATTCGCCTAAAATTCAGCAAAATAGCTGAAAAACCAGCAAAATAGTATAAAATTCTTATTAATGACCAGAAACCTAAGAACCACTATAAAACAACCCTTAGCATCACACAATATCATAATCAGACTTTTAAACCCAAAAAATTAACAAAAAAGGTTTAAAAAAGCCGCACGTGAACACAAAATTTCGCTCGCCTACAGAAATTTTTTTCACACCTCAATTTCTCGCTCTCTCGAAAACAGCGGAATGAACAAACATAGCCGGCACATTGCCGAAAAATAGCCGCGAGAGACGCTCGTGGCCTTCCATGAATTGAAACACCTAAAGAAATAAGATAGACAGATCGACCATCAGTCCTTCAATAGACCACTAGGTCTTTTCGGGTTAGCTTCGGACTGTCAATCTTTTGACACACATGTTCTAACATAGCTGGCAGATTGCCAGAAAATAGCCGCAATAGATTCGTAGATTGGCAGTCTAAAAAAAGTAAGACAGACCAAAAAAATTCGTCTTTTCATTGAAGGCTGATCTGTTATATTTGGATCAAAAATCTGTATAATTATTGCTGCCTCTATTAGCTGATCTCAAATAACATTCATTTAGAGTGACACACACCTATTTGACCTTATCTCTTTGAATTAAAGTAAGTAAAAGTCAATTTCAAAGTGAGGAAGTCATTTTTGAGAGTGAGGTAAGTCAAGTGTGACCAAAAATTTAATCACGCGCATGAACAAAAAAACTCGCTCCACTAAGAGCGAAAAATGACGTCACACATGCAATTCAGTTAAAATTGCATGAACGAATGAACAAAAAGTGGCTGTGACGTCATATGGTCGTAACAAAAATCATGACGACGAAATAAAAAAACCAAGAGAAGGCCAATAATAGCCCCAGCTATCGCTGTACGGCTATTAATAAGGAAAACGCCCTTAAAGAGCTATTTCAAAATTGATAATCGAAATCAAAAGCTCAAGACATTCTGAACTAAGTGAGTTCAGAAGTCATTTTTTTGAGTGAGGTAAGTCACGCAATTGACCTAAAAGCAGAAACGACGTCACGTACACAAATTTTAACTGCAAAGCAATAGAAGTCACTGAAGTCAATTCCAATAAGTCAATTCCAAGAAGTCAGGTCGCAAGAATCATCGATGGAGACGACGAATTAAAAAAAAAACCACGATGTCCCCAATAATAGCCGCTATCGCTTCGCGGCTATTAAAAAACCACTCTCTTTTCGCTCCCTTCTTCAATTTTCTTCAGCACCCAAACCACTCTAAAATTTTTCACGCGTTTCATTTCCTGTTTCAAAATTCACTCCAACTAAAGTGATTAAAAAAAGGACTTCTCCAATACTCCTCTTCGAGTCGTAAAAAGGACTTCTCCAATACTCCTCTTCGAGTCGTAAAAAGACAGCTCCCCAATACAATTCGAATACTTTGAATTGTAAAAAACCAAGAGAAGGCAAATAATAGCCCCAGCTATCGCTGTGCGGCTATTAAAAGACAGCGCCCCAATACAATTCAAATTCTTTGAATTGTAAAAAAAATTGGTACGCTATAATAGCCGGCTGAGAAGCTGAGGCGGCTATTATTAATGAACTCAATGCTGTCGCAGTTATCATTGAGTCACCTTATATTCGCCTAAGCTGAGATCCTCAGCAACCAGGACAGAGCCTAGAAATAGTATTACATTACACACCTGTTTGTCTTTGTCAGCTCTCCGAGGGTTGAACCCCTCGTAGATGCCCTTTATGAAGTTATAGGCGGGGTGGTACTGAGAGAAGAATATATTGTCACAGCCGTAAGTGTTTCGTCTAGTTTCGTCCTGACTCAGATCTGGATAGACAGTGTCTAATGTGGCTAACAGTCTCCTTTCGTCCACAAAAGGCAAAAGGGCAACTCCTGCAAATACAAATCCGATGTGTATTATGAAAGCCATAAAATGTTCACAGGGGGAAAGCAAGGTTAAAACCAAAAAAAAACGCAATTTAGGAACCATCTTTCAAGATTAGTACCATTTGATATGAATATCTTGGCGAACGCAAAGGAAGCCGAAGCAAAAGTAGGCCGAAATAAAAGCAAGCCAAAATTTATGTAATAGTTATGTACCCGGGTTGCCCATCATACAACTTTCCTTGATTTCATACAAGGTCATATATGATCCCCGGTAATCATACAAGGTCATATATGATTTGTATGATTTCCCGGTAATCATACAAGTTTCATACAAAAAACAAAAATAGTGTTAAACCACTCTAATCGTAACAGCTATAGCGCTCATTCGGTAAGAAATACACCAGACTAACCCAGCGATGAGTTTTTGATATTCATTTTTCCCGGTAATCATACAAGGTCATATATGATTTGTATGATTTCCCGGTAATCATACAAGTTTCATAAAAGAAAAAAACTTTAATTGTAAATGAGTTAACGACTCCAGTCGTAACAAGTACAACGCTCTTTTAGTAAAAAAACACTCGAGAGTCAACAAAATGGTGAGTTTTTGAGTTGCATTTTTCCCGGTAATCATACAAGGTCATATATGATTTGTATGATTTCCCGGTAATCATACAAGTTTCATAAAAGAAAAAAAATTTATTTTTAAATGAGTTAACGACTCCAGTCGTAACAAGTACAACGCTCTTTTAGTAAAAAACACACGAGAGTCAGCAAAATGATGAGTTTTTGAGTTGCATTTTTCCCGGTAATCATACAAGGTCATATATGATTTGTATGATTTCCCGGTAATCATACAAGTTTCATAAAAGAAAAAAAATTTATTTTTAAATGAGTTAACGACTCCAGTTGTAACAAGTACAGCGCTCTTTTAGTAAAAAACACACGAGAGTCAACCAAACGATGAGTTTTTGAGTTGCTCCTGTTGTTTTTTAATAAAAAAACCCAACAAACATTCATGGCGAGCTGGGATTTTTTCCAACATAACGATAGTGGGTTTTGGTGTTCAAAAGCTAAATAAAAAAGTTGACCGTAAATGTTTCCAGGTTTACGTTTAAGGAGTCGTGTGTAGCTGTATTCAACTCTGTGAGAAAATTGTTTCTCTTAATATCCCAAAAATAGGAGCACAGTTCGTATGTTTGTTGATTTCTCTTAAACCAGTCTACCAGACAGAACAAACATAGTCCTAAGTTGTTGATATTGAATTAGTCTTGACTGCTCTAGGTAGTTGTTTCCCAATATATGTCGGGGCAAAAAGTTAAAGATGTTCAAACTTGAAAAGAGTACTGAATTTTGTCATATTCGTGGATATCAATTTTCTGGTAAAACAAAGCAGGCGAGTCGCTATGCGAGCTACTCCTAGAAAGGTGTGGAGTTTAGTGGAAGGAAGTTTCGCAGTTAGTGGAATAAAGTTTCTTCTATAAAACTGTTTTACATGAATTTGCGAAAGTTGGCTGTCCACTCGAAAAAAAATTTGGATTTATTTTGAGAGTTCTACTTATTCCCATGCAACTAACGAGAACCCAAAGGGCAAATTCAGGGTTCTCTTCCCTATTGAAATAGCTGCACAAGCTTGAGCAAATGAGTTCTTCTATTTATTGGGCTCATTAAATGATATTTTTTTCTAAAATATCAAAAAAAATGAAAATCCCGCCGATTTAATGCATTACCTTAAAAGTTTAACTATTTTGGATGTTAATGTTACAAATATATCGTGCTATTTGGTCTCCCAGAGTGCGCATGACGCTATTTAAACCTAAAATTGGGTGCAATTCGCTTTTTTTTCAGTTTTTCAATTGTAGGCTTTACAGGAATTTCTTGCTCCTGTTGTTTTTTTAATAAAAAACCCAAAAAGCCTTCATGGCAAGCTGGGATTTTTTTCAACATAGCGATAATGGGTTTTGGTGTTCAAAAGCTAAGTAAATTAGTTGACCGTAAATGCCTCCAGATTTACGTTTAAGGAGTCGGGTCTAGCTGCTTTCAACTTTGTGAGAAAATTGTTTCTTTTGATATCCCAAAAATAGGAGTACAGTTCGTATGTTTGTTGATTTCTCTTAAACTAATCTACCAGACAGAACAAATATAGTCCTAATTTGTTGATATTGAATTTTTCTTGACTGCTCTAGGTAGTTGTTTCCCAAAATCTAACGGGGCAAAAACTTAAAGATGTTCAAACTTGAAAAGAGTACTGAATTTTGTCATATTCGTGGACATCAATTTTCTGATACAACAAAACAGGCGAGTCGCTATGCGAGCTACTCCTCGATAGGGGAGGAGTTTAGTCGAAGGGAGCTCCTCGTTGTGTGGAATGAAGTTTTTTCTATAAAAGTGTTTTTAACTTTTTGCGAATTCATGAAATTCTTGTTTGAGTTCTTTTTTTTAATCAAAACACACAAAACACCCTGGCCTTTAGGGCAAGGTGGGAATTTTTACCCAACTCGCAATAGAGGTTTTGGGTGTTCAGTATTTACGGAGTGGACCTGAATTACGTTCAGAATTATCTACGTGGCGCCATTTTTAGTCGTTTTGCGCGATTTTGCGAGAAATTGGGCTCTCACCATAGCCCAAAAATCGGGGTACGCTTCATGTCATCAATGATTTCTCCAAAACTGCCATACTAAATTGGACGGGAATGCTCGCGTTTTTTGTGGCCCTAATCCCTCCTGGCTGGCAGTGTTCATTGGTTTCTCAAGTCGCCCTAATCAAAAAGTTGGAGGAAAGAATTTGTGAAACTATCACATTGAGAAAGGAATTTAATGTTTTGTTTTTTTCAAACTTCTCATTCAATTTTTGACCAAAATGAGTGAATATTAGCATAATCTGTTGCTGTTAAGACGTGCTTCTCAGGAATGGCTAGTCACAGTCACTCGAAATGTTCTTTAGAACTGTTATTCAATAATGAATGCGGAAAAACAAATCTTTTCTCAAATTTTATGGCTGAGTGGTGCTTTCCGCAATTGAACAACATTTTGGGCGTGTGTTTTGTGTTTTCTAGACACCATTTGAGTTGTTGAAGCTAATGAAATCAAATAAAGGTTTTAATTCTACAATTTTTCTTTTTCACGACTTCATCAAATTTCTTTGGCTGTTGTTTTATGTCAAAACACACGAATAATCATAAACTTCATGGTGAGGTGGGACATTTTTTCCCACCTCACCATGAAGGTTTGCAGTGGCCCAGAGCGTCAAAGTGAACCAGAATTACACCCACAAATACGCCGGGAACGCTGTTTCACGTTGTTTTACGTCGGTTCTGGAAATCATGGGCTTCGATTTTATCCCCAAAAAATGGGGTACAGAACAGTATTTTGTTAATATCTTCTAAAGTACTGGACCAAATGAAAGGGAAGTGGTCGCATTTTGTTAGCACTGAACCCTTCTTGCTTGCAGTTTTTGGTTGGTTTCCCAAATCGGCCTGATCAAAAAGTTGGAGGAAAGAACTTGTGAAACTATCACATTGAGAAAGGAATTTAATGTTTTGTTTTTTTTTGTTTTTCAAATTTCTCATTCAATTTTTGACCAAAATGAGTGAATATTGGCATAATCTGTTGCTGTTAAGACGTGCTTCTCAGGAATGGCTAGTCACAGTCATTCGAAATGTTCTTTAGAACTGTTCTTCAATAATGAATGCGGAAAAACAAATCTTTTCTCAAATTTTATGGCTGAGTGGTGTTTTCCGCAATTGAACAACATTTTGGGCGTGGGTTTTGTGTTTTCTAGACACCATTTAGGTTGTTGAAGCTAATGAAATCAAATAATGGGGTTAATTCAACAATTTTTCTTTTTTCACGATTTCATCAAATTTCTTTGGATGTTGTTTTATGTCAAAACACACAAAACATCATAACCTTCATGGTGAGGTGGGAAATTTTTTCCCACCTCACCATGAAGGTTTGCCGTGACCCAGAACATCGAAGTGGACCAGAATTACACCCACAAATACGCCGGGAACGCTGTTTCACGTTGTTTTACGTCGGTTCTGGAAATCAAGGGCTTCGATTTTAGCCAAAAAAATGGGGTACAGAACAGTATTTTGTTAATATCTTCTAAAGTACTGGACCAAATTAAACGGGAGTGGTCGCATTTTGTTAGCACTGAACCCCTCTTGCCTGCAGTTTTTGGTTGGCTTCCCAAATCGGCCTAATCAAAAAGTTATTAATGTTTAAATTTGAAAAAAGTCGAATTTTCGGGCTATCTTGAGTGAGCCAAATTTCGGTACAACAAAACACGAGAGTTACCCAATAAATGTTAGTGTTTTAGAATCCTCAGTTAGTGGGGAGTATGCCCATATATATTTTCCATAGCATTTTACGGAATTGAGATTGTCAAATTTGGCTCTGAAGTCAGGTCACCTCGCTTTTTTGGTCATTTGGTAGGGTACCTACTTTTTGCTATAACTTCTTCTAGAGTGGACCGATTGTGCTCATTTTTTAATATGATGCGTATCTCAAGCAGTGCTACAAACTGTACTAAGGGGGTTTGTTTTTGTGCCGCCGTTTTAGAGAAATTGGCCAGTAAACTTGCCCTCCGTTTTAGCCCCAGAAGCGGATGACACCATCCGCCACCAGATTTGAAGCTTTGAATTTTGTTACTTCAGGTTACAAAATTAGTGTTCTGATTAGCCCGTGTGACGTAGATTCCGAATATGTGTACTTTATATAGCGTTTTTGCAGGTTTAGATGGCTAATTTTGGCTCTGCAGCCAGAGTACCCTGGCTTTTTGGTGATTTGGTACGGTACCTTAACTTTGGAATAACTCGTTGTAGAGTGAATCGATTTTGATGATTTTTTTTTGTTAGACCCAGCTTGAGCTAAGCTTTGTTTTGATATAGGTCTCGTTCCGTTTCGTTCAGCCGTTTTCGAGAAATTGGCCAGGACAGGTGCCCCAATTTTGACCCGGTGAAGCAGGGTACCTGTACTTGGTACCCGTTTTGAGCCTTTGAATTTTGTTACTTCGGGTGACAAAATTAGTGTTTTGAATTGCTCATTTAACGTAGATTCAGAATATGTATACTTTATATAGCGTTTTGTGATGTTTAGATGTTCAATTTTAGCTCTGAAGGTGGTGTATCTCTCCTCCAAGGCCATTTGGTACGGCACCTTATTTTTGCTATAACTCCTCGAAGAATGTACCGATTGGGCTCATTTTTTAATATGATGCGTATCTCAAGCAGTGCTACAAACTGTACTAAGGGGGTTTATTTTTGTTCCGCCGTTTTAGAGAAATTGGCCAGTAAACTTGCCCTCGGTGTTAGCCCCAGAAGCGGTTGACACCATCCGTTGACACCATTGACACACCTTGAAGCTTTGAACTATGTTACAAATCTTAGTGTTTTAGAATCCCCAGTTAGTGGGGAGTCTCCCCATATATATTTTGTATAGGGTTTTCCGAGATCTAGGGGGTCAATTTTCACTCTGCACGTGACCACCCCAACCCCCGTGAATATATTCCCAAAATCACCTAATATCCTTGGGAAAATTCTTGTTTTGGAGTACCAGTATAAGCACTGTAGTCCCCATGTAATGTGGGGAAACGCTACTCCAATTTTCAGCCATATTGGTTGAGGGGTTGATGTTCTCTCCCCTTATTACTTATATGTATACTATTATTCTAAGGTGAGGGCGTTTCGCCCCATGGGGTGCACCCCCCCCCTGTCCCGTTGAGACGCTGGTTAGTCAGCTCCCCCCCCCGCTTTCTTTTTTTGGTGCACCCCATGCATTTGGGGATGTACGGCGTGCGTGCGTGCGGCTTTCACGACGTTGCGATGCGTTTTCTCCGGCGTTTCGTTGATCCCGTCAGTACATGGGCAAGTCTATTTGATAAAAAATTCTGATGTTCCCTTTCAGCAGTAAGTGTCACCCCAGCTGCACGGGTCGAGGCAGCGCCCAAATAGTCCGGTCGGCGACCGGAGTGGGCCCCAAATTAGTAGGATAGGATTAGCATAATTTGTACTACTTCATGTTGCTGTAGAGAATACTAAGTTGCCTCTATTATAGTTGGAAAATGAACGAACTGGTCCCAAAATATGAAGTGGGATTTATAGGTGATTCTCACCTTATGAGAATGAGTTCATTCATGAACAGCGGAGTGCGAATCATTGGGAGAGGTGGAGAAAGGGTTGCTAATTTTGAACGATACCTCAGCGAAATGTCAGATCTTGACTTCCTGATTGTCTTCCTCGGAGGAAACGATATCACGGGACGAAATGGGCAACCGGGAGCGTCTCGACTGTGTGATCTAGTTTATGACATAAGGATGTTGGCAGACTGGGCTCGGCAACGTAACGTTAAAGTACTAACATGTGACTTAATCCCAAGAACATGGAATGCCGTCGGAACGGACCTCAGCAACAAACGCTTGCTGAAGAGATTCAAAAAGAGACACATACGCTTAAATGGATTCCAGTTCAATTTCTTAAGCGATGGGGTCCATCTGCAGAATTACGAGCTGCTGTGGGAATTCCTTGAAACAAAATTGGTTGCAAGAGTATGGGATGCGTACAAAGTTTAATTAACGTGTAGATCGATTGTGATCACAAACCATTCTGTTGTTGCTACTTTAAACTTTCACTTGCTAAATTTTGCTTGTTGTTTTGACCTTTTAAGTCTTGAACAATTGACTTTACTGCTGTATCACTTTTGTTCTCGAACTATATTGTAGTGCCGAATGTGGCACATTTTTTAGATCAGTAAGTCAATTAAATCACAGCAACTCTTCATTATAGTGAAGGACTTATTCAATTCAATAATCAATTGAGGTCCTACGTAGGAGTGGGAAAATCCAAGTAGTTTCTAAAACTGAAGGAATTATCGTTCTAGGTGGTCTGAGAAAGAAGTACTTAACACGTTGTCAGATTTTGCGCTCAAAAGACTATCTATATGCAGTTTAACAAAAAGTGTTTTCCAATATAGTGAAGGACCTGTTCAAATCAATTGAGCGCCTAAGTAGGAGTGGGAAAATCCAAGTAGGTTCTAAAGCAGAAGGAATTATCGTTCTAGGTGGTCTGAGAAAGAAGTACTTAACACGTTGTCAGATTTTGCACTCAAAAGTCTATCTATATGCAGTTTAAAAAAAAAGTTTTTTCCAATATAGTGAAGGACTTGTTCAAATCAATTGAGCACCTAAGTAGGAGTGGGAAAATCCAAGTAGGTTCTAAAGCAGAAGGATTTATCGTTCTAGGTGGTCTGAGAAAGAAGTACTTAACACGTTGTCAGATTTTGCGCTCAAAAGACTATCTATATGCAGTTTAACAAAAAGTGTTTTCCAATATAGTGAAGGACCTGTTCAAATCAATTGAGCGCCTAAGTAGGAGTGGGAAAATCCAAGTAGGTTCTAAAGCAGAAGGAATTATCGTTCTAGGTGGTCTGAGAAAGAAGTACTTAACACGTTGTCAGATTTTGCACTCAAAAGTCTATCTATATGCAGTTTAAAAAAAAAGTTTTTTCCAATATAGTGAAGGACTTGTTCAAATCAATTGAGCACCTAAGTAGGAGTGGGAAATTCCAAGTAGGTTGTAAAGCAGAAGGAATTATCGTTCCAGGTGGTCTGAGAAAGAAGTACTTAACACGTTGTCAGATTTTGCACTCAAAAGTCTATCTATATGCAGTTTAAGAAAAAGTATTTTCCAATATAGTGAAGGACTTGTTCAAATCAATTGAGCGCCTACGTAGGAGTGGGAAAATCCAAGTAGGTTCTAAAGCAGAAGGAATTATCGTTCTAGGTGGTCTGAGAAAGAAGTACTTAACATGTTGTCAGATTTTGCGCTCAAAGGACTGTCTATATGCAGTTTAACAAAAAGTGTTTTCCAATATACTGAAGGACTTGTTCAAATCACTTGAGCGCCTAAGTAGGAGTGGGAAAATCCAAGTAGGTTCTAAAGCAGAAGGAATTATCGTTCTAGGTGGTCTGAGAAAGAAGTACTTAACACGTTGTCAGATTTTGCGCTCAAAAGGCTATCTATATGCAGTTTAACAAAAAGTGTTTTCCAATATATTGAAGGACTTGTTCAAATCAATTGAGCGCCTACGTAGGAGTGGGAAAACTCAATTAGGTTCTAAAGCAGAAGGAATTATTGGTCTAGGTGATCTGAGAAAGAAGTACTTAACATGTTGTCAGATTTTGCGCTCAAAAGACTGTCTATATGCATTTTAACAAAAAGTCTTTTCCAATATACTGAAGGACTTGTTCAAATCACTTGAGCGCCTAAGTAGGAGTGGGAAAATCCAAGTAGGTTCTAAGGCAGAAGGAATTATTGTTCTAGGTGGTCTGAGAAAGAAGTACTTAACACGTTGTCAGATTTTGCGCTCAAAAGACTATCTATATGCAGTTTAACAAAAACTATTTTCCAATATAGTGAAGGACTTGTTCAAATCAATTGAGCACCTACGTAGGAGTGGGAAAATGCAAATAGGTTCTAAAGAAAAAGGAACTATCGTTCTAGGTGATCTGAGAAAGAAGTACTTAACATGTTGTCAGATTTTGCGCTCAAAGGACTGTCTATATGCAGTTTAACAAAGTGTTTTCCAATATACTGAAGGACTTGTTCAAATCACTTGAGCGCCTATGTAGGAGTGGGAAAATCCAAGTAAGTTTTAAAGCAGAAGAAATTATCGTTCTAGGTGGTCTGAGAAAGAAGTACTTAACACGTTGTCAGATTTTGCACTCAAAAAAGACTATCTATATGCAGTTTAACAAAGTGTTTTCCAATATAAGGAAGGACTTGTTCAAATCAATTGAGCACCTACGTAGGACTGGGAAAATGCAAATAGGTTCTAAAGCAGAAGGAACTATCGTTCTAGGTGATCTGAGAAAGAAGTACTTAACATGTTGTCAGATTTTGCGCTCAAAGGACTGTCTATATGCAGTTTAACAAAAAGTGTTTTCCAATATACTGAAGGACTTGTTCAAATCACTTGAGCGCCTAAGTAGGAGTGGGAAAATCCAAGTAGGTTCTAAAGCAGAAGGAATTATCGTTCTAGGTGGTCTGAGAAAGAAGTACTTAACACGTTGTCAGATTTTGCGCTCAAAAGGCTATCTATATGCAGTTTAACAAAAAGTGTTTTCCAATATATTGAAGGACTTGTTCAAATCAATTGAGCGCCTACGTAGGAGTGGGAAAACTCAATTAGGTTCTAAAGCAGAAGGAATTATTGTTCTAGGTGATCTGAGAAAGAAGTACTTAACATGTTGTCAGATTTTGCGCTCAAAAGACTGTCTATATGCATTTTAACAAAAAGTCTTTTCCAATATACTGAAGGACTTGTTCAAATCACTTGAGCGCCTAAGTAGGAGTGGGAAAATCCAAGTAGGTTCTAAGGCAGAAGGAATTATTGTTCTAGGTGGTCTGAGAAAGAAGTACTTAACACGTTGTCAGATTTTGCGCTCAAAAGACTATCTATATGCAGTTTAACAAAAACTATTTTCCAATATAGTGAAGGACTTGTTGAAATCACTTGAGCGCCTATGTAGGAGTGGGAAAATCCAAGTAAGTTCTAAAGCAGAAGAAATTATCGTTCTAGGTGGTCTGAGAAAGAAGTACTTAACACGTTGTCAGATTTTGCACTCAAAAAAGACTATCTATATGCAGTTTAACAAAGTGTTTTCCAATATAAGGAAGGACTTGTTCAAATCAATTGAGCACCTACGTAGGAGTGGGAAAATGCAAATAGGTTCTAAAGCAGAAGGAACTATCGTTCTAGGTGATCTGAGAAAGAAGTACTTAACATGTTGTCAGATTTTGCGCTCAAAGGACTGTCTATATGCAGTTTAACAAAAAGTGTTTTCCAATATACTGAAGGACTTGTTCAAATCATTTGAGCGCCTAAGTAGGAGTGGGAAAATCCAAGTAGGTTCTAAAGCAGAAGGAATTATCTTTCTAGGTGGTCTGGAAAAGAAGTACTTAACACGTTGTCAGATTTTGCGCTCTATATGCAGTTTAACAAAAAGTGTTTTCCAATATATTGAAGGACTTGTTCAAATCAATTGAGCGCCTACGTAGGAGTGGGAAAACTCAATTAGGTTCTAAAGCAGAAGAAATTATCTTTCTAGGTGGTCTGGGAAAGAAGTACTTAACACGTTGTCAGATTTTGCACTCAAAAAAGACTATCTATATGCAGTTTAACAAAAAGTGTTTTCCAATATAGGGAAGGACTTGTTCAAATAAATTGAGCACCTACGTAGGAGTGGGAAAATGCAAATAGGTTCTAAAGCAGAAGGAACTATCGTTCTAGGTGGTCTGGGAAAGAAGTACTTAACACGTTGTCAGATTTTGCACTCAAAAAAGACTATCTATATGCAGTTTAACAAAGTGTTTTCCAATATAAGGAAGGACTTGTTCAAATCAATTGAGCACCTACGTAGGAGTGGGAAAATGCAAATAGGTTCTAAAGCAGAAGGAACTATCGTTCTAGGTGATCTGAGAAAGAAGTACTTAACATGTTGTCAGATTTTGCGCTCAAAGGACTGTCTATATGCAGTTTAACAAAAAGTGTTTTCCAATATACTGAAGGACTTGTTCAAATCACTTGAGCGCCTATGTAGGAGTGGGAAAATCCAAGTAAGTTCTAAAGCAGAAGAAATTATCGTTCTAGGTGGTCTGAGAAAGAAGTACTTAACACGTTGTCAGATTTTGCACTCAAAAAAGACTATCTATATGCAGTTTAACAAAAAGTGTTTTCCAATATAGTGAAGGACCTGTTCAAATCAATTGAGCGCCTAAGTAGGAGTGGGAAAATCCAAGTAGGTTCTAAAGCAGAAGGAATTATCGTTCTAGGTGGTCTGAGAAAGAAGTACTTAACACGTTGTCAGATTTTGCGCTCAAAAGACTATCTATATGCAGTTTAACAAAAACTATTTTCCAATATAGTGAAGGACTTGTTCAAATCAATTGAGCACCTACGTAGGAGTGGGAAAATGCAAATAGGTTCTAAAGAAAAAGGAACTATCGTTCTAGGTGATCTGAGAAAGAAGTACTTAACATGTTGTCAGATTTTGCGCTCAAAGGACTGTCTATATGCAGTTTAACAAAGTGTTTTCCAATATACTGAAGGACTTGTTGAAATCACTTGAGCGCCTATGTAGGAGTGGGAAAATCCAAGTAAGTTCTAAAGCAGAAGAAATTATCGTTCTAGGTGGTCTGAGAAAGAAGTACTTAACACGTTGTCAGATTTTGCACTCAAAAAAGACTATCTATATGCAGTTTAACAAAGTGTTTTCCAATATAAGGAAGGACTTGTTCAAATCAATTGAGCACCTACGTAGGAGTGGGAAAATCCAAGTAGGTTCTAAAGCAGAAGGAATTATCTTTCTAGGTGGTCTGGAAAAGAAGTACTTAACACGTTGTCAGATTTTGCGCTCTATATGCAGTTTAACAAAAAGTGTTTTCCAATATATTGAAGGACTTGTTCAAATCAATTGAGCGCCTACGTAGGAGTGGGAAAACTCAATTAGGTTCTAAAGCAGAAGAAATTATCTTTCTAGGTGGTCTGGGAAAGAAGTACTTAACACGTTGTCAGATTTTGCACTCAAAAAAGACTATCTATATGCAGTTTAACAAAAAGTGTTTTCCAATATAGGGAAGGACTTGTTCAAATAAATTGAGCATCTACGTAGGAGTGGGAAAATGCAAATAGGTTCTAAAGCAGAAGGAACTATCGTTCTAGGTGGTCTGGGAAAGAAGTACTTAACACGTTGTCAGATTTTGCGCTCAAAAGGCTATCTATATGCAGTTTAACAAAAAGTGTTTTCCAATATACTGAAGGACTTGTTCAAATCACTTGAGCGCCTATGTAGGAGTGGGAAAATCCAAGTAAGTTCTAAAGCAGAAGGAATTATCGTTCTAGGTGGTCTGAGAAAGAAGTACTTAACACGTTGTCAGATTTTGCACTCAAAAGTCTATCTATATGCAGTTTAAGAAAAAGTATTTTCCAATATAGTGAAGGACTTGTTCAAATCAATTGAGCGCCCACGTAGGAGTGGGAAAATGCAAATAGGTTCTAAAGCAGAAGGAACTATCGTTCTAGGCGATCTGAGAAAGAAGTACTTAACACGTTGTCAGATTTTGCGCTCAAAAGGCGATCTATATGCAGTTTAACAAAGTGTTTTCCAATATACTGAAGGACTTGTTCAAATCACTTGAGCGCCTAAGTAGGAGTGGGAAAATCGAAGTAGGTTCTAAAGCAGAAGGAATTATCTTTCTAGGTGGTCTGGGAAAGAAGTACTTAACACGTTGTCAGATTTTGCGCTCAAAAGGCTATCTATATGCAGTTTAACAAAAAGTGTTTTCCAATATATTGAAGGACTTGTTCAAATCAATTGAGCGCCTAAGTAGGAGTGGGAAAACTCAATTAGGTTCTAAAGCAGAAGGAATTATCGTTCTAGGTGATCTGAGAAAGAAGTACTTAACATGTTGTCAGATTTTGCGCTCAAAAGACTGTCTATATTCAGTTTAACAAAAAGTCTTTTCCAATATACTGAAGGACTTGTTCAAATCATTTGAGCGCCTAAGTAGGAGTGGGAAAATCCAAGTAGGTTCTAAGGCAGAAGGAATTATTGTTCTAGGTGGTCTGAGAAAGAAGTACTTAACACGTTGTCAGATTTTGCGCTCAAAAGGCTATCTATATGCAGTTTAACAAAAAGTGTTTTCCAATATACTGAAGGACTTGTTCAAATCACTTGAGCGCCTAAGTAGGAGTGGGAAAATCCAAGTAGGTTCTAAAGCAGAAGGAATTATCTTTCTAGGTGGTCTGGGAAAGAAGTACTTAACACGTTGTCAGATTTTGCGCTCAAAAGGCTATCTATATGCAGTTTAACAAAAAGTGTTTTCCAATATATTGAAGGACTTGTTCAAATCAATTGAGCGCCTAAGTAGGAGTGGGAAAATCCAAGTAGGTTATAAGGCAGAAGGAATTATTGTTCTAGGTGGTCTGAGAAAGAAGTACTTAACACGTTGTCAGATTTTGCGCTCAAAAGACTATCTATATGCAGTTTAACAAAAACTATTTTCCAATATAGTGAAGGACTTGTTCAAATCAATTGAGCACCTACGTAGGAGTGGGAAAATGCAAATAGGTTCTAAAGCAGAAGGAACTATCGTTCTAGGTGATCTGAGAAAGAAGTACTTAACATGTTGTCAGATTTTGCGCTCAAAGGACTGTCTATATGCAGTTTAACAAAAAGTGTTTTCCAATATACTGAAGGACTTGTTCAAATCACTTGAGCGCCTATGTAGGAGTGGGAAAATCCAAGTAAGTTCTAAAGCAGAAGAAATTATCGTTCTAGGTGGTCTGAGAAAGAAGTACTTAACACGTTGTCAGATTTTGCACTCAAAAAAGACTATCTATATGCAGTTTAACAAAAAGTGTTTTCCAATATAGTGAAGGACCTGTTCAAATCAATTGAGCGCCTAAGTAGGAGTGGGAAAATCCAAGTAGGTTCTAAAGCAGAAGGAATTATCGTTCTAGGTGGTCTGAGAAAGAAGTACTTAACGCGTTGTCAGATTTTGCACTCAAAAGTCTATCTATATGCAGTTTAAAAAAAAAGTTTTTTCCAATATAGTGAAGGACTTGTTCAAATCAATTGAGCACCTAAGTAGGAGTGGGAAAATCCAAGTAGGTTCTAAAGCAGAAGGAATTATCGTTCTAGGTGGTCTGAGAAAGAAGTACTTAACACGTTGTCAGATTTTGCACTCAAAAGTCTATCTATATGCAGTTTAAGAAAAAGTATTTTCCAATATAGTGAAGGACTTGTTCAAATCAATTGAGCGCCTACGTAGGAGTGGGAAAATCCAATTAGGTTCTAAAGCAGAAGGAATTATCGTTCTAGGTGGTCTGAGAAAGAAGTACTTAACATGTTGTCAGATTTTGCGCTCAAAGGACTGTCTATATGCAGTTTAACAAAAAGTGTTTTCCAATATACTGAAGGACTTGTTCAAATCACTTGAGCGCCTAAGTAGGAGTGGGAAAATCCAAGTAGGTTCTAAAGCAGAAGGAATTATCGTTCTAGGTCGTCTGAGAAAGAAGTACTTAACACGTTGTCAGATTTTGCGCTCAAAAGGCTATCTATATGCAGTTTAACAAAAAGTGTTTTCCAATATATTGAAGGACTTGTTCAAATCAATTGAGCGCCTACGTAGGAGTGGGAAAACTCAATTAGGTTCTAAAGCAGAAGGAATTATTGTTCTAGGTGATCTGAGAAAGAAGTACTTAACATGTTGTCAGATTTTGCGCTCAAAAGACTGTCTATATGCATTTTAACAAAAAGTCTTTTCCAATATACTGAAGGACTTGTTCAAATCACTTGAGCGCCTAAGTAGGAGTGGGAAAATCCAAGTAGGTTCTAAAGCAGAAGGAATTATCTTTCTAGGTGGTCTGGAAAAGAAGTACTTAACACGTTGTCAGATTTTGCGCTCTATATGCAGTTTAACAAAAAGTGTTTTCCAATATATTGAAGGACTTGTTCAAATCAATTGAGCGCCTACGTAGGAGTGGGAAAACTCAATTAGGTTCTAAAGCAGAAGGAATTATCTTTCTAGGTGGTCTGGGAAAGAAGTACTTAACACGTTGTCAGATTTTGCACTCAAAAAAGACTATCTATATGCAGTTTAACAAAAAGTGTTTTCCAATATAGGGAAGGACTTATTCAAATAAATTGAGCACCTACGTAGGAGTGGGAAAATGCAAATAGGTTCTAAAGCAGAAGGAACTATCGTTCTAGGTGGTCTGGGAAAGAAGAACTTAACACGTTGTCAGATTTTGCGCTCAAAAGGCTATCTATATGCAGTTTAACAAAAAGTGTTTTCCAATATACTGAAGGACTTGTTCAAATCACTTGAGCGCCTATGTAGGAGTGGGAAAATCCAAGTAAGTTCTAAAGCAGAAGGAATTATCGTTCTAGGTGGTCTGAGAAAGAAGTACTTAACACGTTGTCAGATTTTGCACTAAAAAAAGACTATCTATATGCAGTTTAACAAAAAGTGTTTTCCAATATAGGGAATGACTTGTTCAAATCAATTGAGCACCTACGTAGGAGTGGGAAAATGCAAATAGGTTCTAAAGCAGAAAGGAACTATCGTTCTAGGTGATCTGAGAAAGAAGTACTTAACACGTTGTCAGATTTTGCGCTCAAAAGGCGATCTATATGCAGTTTAACAAAGTGTTTTCCAATATACTGAAGGACTTGTTCAAATCACTTGAGCGCCTAAGTAGGAGTGGGAAAATCGAAGTAGGTTCTAAAGCAGAAGGAATTATCTTTCTAGGTGGTCTGGGAAAGAAGTACTTAACACGTTGTCAGATTTTGCGCTCAAAAGGCTATCTATATGCAGTTTAACAAAAAGTGTTTTCCAATATATTGAAGGACTTGTTCAAATCAATTGAGCACCTACGTAGGAGTGGGAAAATGCAAATAGGTTCTAAAGCAGAAGGAACTATCGTTCTAGGTGATCTGAGAAAGAAGTACTTAACATGTTGTCAGATTTTGCGCTCAAAGGACTGTCTATATGCAGTTTAACAAAAAGTGTTTTCCAATATACTGAAGGACTTGTTCAAATCACTTGAGCGCCTAAGTAGGAGTGGGAAAATCCAAGTAGGTTCTAAAGCAGAAGGAATTATCTTTCTAGGTGGTCTGGAAAAGAAGTACTTAACACGTTGTCAGATTTTGCGCTCTATATGCAGTTTAACAAAAAGTGTTTTCCAATATATTGAAGGACTTGTTCAAATCAATTGAGCGCCTACGTAGGAGTGGGAAAACTCAATTAGGTTCTAAAGCAGAAGGAATTATCTTTCTAGGTGGTCTGGGAAAGAAGTACTTAACACGTTGTCAGATTTTGCACTCAAAAAAGACTATCTATATGCAGTTTAACAAAAAGTGTTTTCCAATATAGGGAAGGACTTGTTCAAATAAATTGAGCACCTACGTAGGAGTGGGAAAATGCAAATAGGTTCTAAAGCAGAAGGAACTATCGTTCTAGGTGGTCTGGGAAAGAAGTACTTAACACGTTGTCAGATTTTGCGCTCAAAAGGCTATCTATATGCAGCTTAACAAAAAGTGTTTTCCAATATACTGAAGGACTTGTTCAAATCACTTGAGCGCCTATGTAGGAGTGGGAAAATCCAAGTAAGTTCTAAAGCAGAAGGAATTATCGTTCTAGGTGGTCTGAGAAAGAAGTACTTAACACGTTGTCAGATTTTGCACTAAAAAAAGACTATCTATATGCAGTTTAACAAAAAGTGTTTTCCAATATAGGGAAGGACTTGTTCAAATCAATTGAGCACCTACGTAGGAGTGGGAAAATGCAAATAGGTTCTAAAGCAGAAAGGAACTATCGTTCTAGGTGATCTGAGAAAGAAGTACTTAACACGTTGTCAGATTTTGCGCTCAAAAGGCGATCTATATGCAGTTTAACAAAGTGTTTTCCAATATACTGAAGGACTTGTTCAAATCACTTGAGCGCCTAAGTAGGAGTGGGAAAATCGAAGTAGGTTCTAAAGCAGAAGGAATTATCTTTCTAGGTGGTCTGGGAAAGAAGTACTTAACACGTTGTCAGATTTTGCGCTCAAAAGGCTATCTATATGCAGTTTAACAAAAAGTGTTTTCCAATATATTGAAGGACTTGTTCAAATCAATTGAGCGCCTAAGTAGGAGTGGAAAAACTCAATTAGGTTCTAAAGCAGAAGGAATTATCGTTCTAGGTGATCTGAGAAAGAAGTACTTAACATGTTGTCAGATTTTGCGCTCAAAAGACTGTCTATATTCAGTTTAACAAAAAGTCTTTTCCAATATACTGAAGGACTTGTTCAAATCATTTGAGCGCCTAAGTAGGAGTGGGAAAATCCAAGTAGGTTCTAAGGCAGAAGGAATTATTGTTCTAGGTGGTCTGAGAAAGAAGTACTTAACACGTTGTCAGATTTTGCGCTCAAAAGACTATCTATATGCAGTTTAACAAAAACTATTTTCCAATATAGTGAAGGACTTGTTCAAATCAATTGAGCACCTACGTAGGAGTGGGAAAATGCAAATAGGTTCTAAAGCAGAAGGAATTGTCGTTCTAGGTGATCTGAGAAAGAAGTACTTAACACGTTGTCAGATTTTGCGCTCAAAAGGCTATCTATATGCAGTTTAACAAAAAGTGTTTTCCAATATACTGAAGGACTTGTTCAAATCACTTGAGCGCCTAAGTAGGAGTGGGAAAATCCAAGTAGGTTCTAAAGCAGAAGGAATTATCTTTCTAGGTGGTCTGGGAAAGAAGTACTTAACACGTTGTCAGATTTTGCGCTCAAAAGGCTATCTATATGCAGTTTAACAAAAAGTGTTTTCCAATATATTGAAGGACTTGTTCAAATCAATTGAGCGCCTAAGTAGGAGTGGGAAAACTCAATTAGGTTCTAAAGCAGAAGGAATTATCGTTCTAGGTGATCTGAGAAAGAAGTACTTAACATGTTGTCAGATTTTGCGCTCAAAAGACTGTCTATATGCAGTTTAACAAAAAGTCTTTTCCAATATACTGAAGGACTTGTTCAAATCATTTGAGCGCCTAAGTAGGAGTGGGAAAATCCAAGTAGGTTCTAAGGCAGAAGGATTTATTGTTCTAGGTGGTCTGAGAAAGAAGTACTTAACACGTTGTCAGATTTTGCGCTCAAAAGACTATCTATATGCAGTTTAACAAAAACTATTTTCCAATATAGTGAAGGACTTGTTCAAATCAATTGAGCACCTACGTAGGAGTGGGAAAATGCAAATAGGTTCTAAAGCAGAAGGAACTATCGTTCTAGGTGATCTGAGAAAGAAGTACTTAACATGTCAGATTTTGCGCTCAAAGGACTGTCTATATGCAGTTTAACAAAAAGTGTTTTCCAATGTACTGAAGGACTTGTCCAAATCACTTGAGCGCCTAAGTAGGAGTGGGAAAATCCAAGTAGGTTCTAAGGCAGAAGGAATTATTGTTCTAGGTGGTCTGAGAAAGAAGTACTTAACACGTTGTCAGATTTTGCGCTCAAAAGACTGTCTATATGCAGTTTAACAAAAAGTCTTTTCCAATATACTGAAGGACTTGTTCAAATCACTTGAGCGCCTAAGTAGGAGTGGGAAAATCCAAGTAGGTTCTAAGGCAGAAGGAATTATTGTTCTAGGTGGTCTGAGAAAGAAGTACTTAACACGTTGTCAGATTTTGCGCTCAAAAGACTATCTATATGCAGTTTAACAAAAAGTCTTTTCCAATATACTGAAGGACTTGTTCAAATCAATTGAGCACCTACGTAGGAGTGGGAAAATGCAAATAGGTTCTAAAGCAGAAGGAACTATCGTTCTAGGTGATCTGAGAAAGAAGTACTTAACATGTTGTCAGATTTTGCGCTCAAAGGACTGTCTATATGCAGTTTAACAAAAAGTGTTTTCCAATATACTGAAGGACTTGTTCAAATCACTTGAGCGCCTAATTAGGAGTGGGAAAATCCAAGTAGGTTCTAAGGCAGAAGGAATTATTGTTCTAGGTGGTCTGAGAAAGAAGTACTTAACACGTTGTCAGATTTTGCGCTCAAAAGACTATCTATATGCAGTTTAACAAAAAGTCTTTTCCAATATACTGAAGGAATTGTTCAAATCACTTGAGCGCCTAATTAGGAGTGGGAAAATCCAAGTAGGTTCTAAGGCAGAAGGAATTATTGTTCTAGGTGGTCTGAGAAAGAAGTACTTAACACGTTGTCAGATTTTGCGCTCAAAAGACTATCTATATGCAGTTTAACAAAAACTATTTTCCAATATAGTGAAGGACTTGTTCAAATCAATTGAGCACCTACGTAGGAGTGGGAAAATGCAAATAGGTTCTAAAGCAGAAGGAACTATCGTTCTAGGTGATCTGAGAAAGAAGTACTTAACATGTTGTCAGATTTTGCGCTCAAAGTACTGTCTATATGCAGTTTAACAAAAAGTGTTTTCCAATATACGGAAGGACTTGTTCAAATCACTTGAGCGCCTAAGTAGGAGTGGGAAAATCCAAGTAGGTTCTAAGGCAGAAGGAATTATTGTTCTAGGTGATCTGAGAAAGAAGTAATTAACACGTTGTCAGATTTTGCGCTCAAAAGACTGTCTATATGCAGTTTAACAAAAAGTCTTTTCCAATATACTGAAGGACTTGTTCAAATCACTTGAGCGCCTAAGTAGGAGTGGGAAAATCCAAGTAGGTTCTAAGGCAGAAGGAATTATTGTTCTAGGTGGTCTGAGAAAGAAGTACTTAACACGTTGTCAGATTTTGCGCTCAAAAGACTATCTATATGCAGTTTAACAAAAAGTCTTTTCCAATATACTGAAGGACTTGTTCAAATCAATTGAGCACCTACGTAGGTGTGGGAAAATGCAAATAGGTTCTAAAGCAGAAGGAACTATCGTTCTAGGTGATCTGAGAAAGAAGTACTTAACATGTTGTCAGATTTTGCGCTCAAAGGACTGTCTATATGCAGTTTAACAAAAAGTGTTTTCCAATATACTGAAGGACTTGTTCAAATGACTTGAGCGCCTAAGTAGGAGTGGGAAAATCCAAGTAGGTTCTAAGGCAGAAGGAATTATTGTTCTAGGTGGTCTGAGAAAGAAGTACTTAACACGTTGTCAGATTTTGCGCTCAAAAGACTGTCTATTTGCAGTTTAACAAAAAGTCTTTTCCAATATACTGAAGGACTTGTTCAAATCACTTGAGCGCCTAAGTAGGAGTGGGAAAATCCAAGTAGGTTCTAAGGCAGAAGGAATTATTGTTCTAGGTGGTCTGAGAAAGAAGTACTTAACACGTTGTCAGATTTTGCGCTCAAAAGACTATCTATATGCAGTTTAACAAAAACTATTTTCCAATATAGTGAAGGACTTGTTCAAATCAATTGAGCACCTACGTAGGAGTGGGAAAATGCAAATAGGTTCTAAAGCAGAAGGAACTATCGTTCTAGGTGATCTGAGAAAGAAGTACTTAACATGTTGTCAGATTTTGCGCTCAAAGGACTGTCTATATGCAGTTTAACAAAAAGTGTTTTCCAATATACTGAAGGACTTGTTCAAATCACTTGAGCGCCTAAGTAGGAGTGGGAAAATCCAAGTAGGTTCTAAGGCAGCAGGAATTATTGTTCTAGGTGGTCTGAGAAAGAAGTACTTAACACGTTGTCAGATTTTGCGCTCAAAAGACTGTCTATATGCAGTTTAACAAAAAGTCTTTCCAATATACTGAAGGACTTGTTCAAATCACTTGAGCGCCTAAGTAGGAGTGGGAAAATCCAAGTAGGTTCTAAGGCAGAAGGAATTATTGTTCTAGGTGGTCTGAGAAAGAAGTACTTAACATGTTGTCAGATTTTGCGCTCAAAGGACTGTCTATATGCAGTTTAACAAAAAGTGTTTTCCAATATACTGAAGGACTTGTTCAAATCACTTGAGCGCCTAAGTAGGAGCGGGAAAATCCAAGTAGGTTCTAAGGCAGAAGGAATTATTGTTCTAGGTGGTCTGAGAAAGAAGTACTTAACACGTTGTCAGATTTTGCGCTCAAAAGACTGTCTATTTGCAGTTTAACAAAAAGTCTTTTCCAATATACTGAAGGACTTGTTCAAATCACTTGAGCGCCTAAGTAGGAGTGGGAAAATCCAAGTAGGTTCTAAGGCAGAAGGAATTATTGTTCTAGGTGGTCTGAGAAAGAAGTACTTAACACGTTGTCAGATTTTGCGCTCAAAAGACTATCTATATGCAGTTTAACAAAAACTATTTTCCAATATAGTGAAGGACTTGTTCAAATCAATTGAGCACCTACGTAGGAGTGGGAAAATGCAAATAGGTTCTAAAGCAGAAGGAACTATCGTTCTAGGTGATCTGAGAAAGAAGTGCTTAACATGTTGTCAGATTTTGCGCTCAAAGGACTGTCTATATGCAGTTTAACAAAAAGTGTTTTCCAATATACTGAAGGACTTGTTCAAATCACTTGAGCGCCTAAGTAGGAGTGGGAAAATCCAAGTAGGTTCTAAGGCAGAAGGAATTATTGTTCTAGGTGGTCTGAGAAAGAAGTACTTAACACGTTGTCAGATTTTGCGCTCAAAAGACTGTCTATATGCAGTTTAACAAAAAGTCTTTTCCAATATACTGAAGGACTTGTTCAAATCACTTGAGCGCCTAAGTAGGAGTGGGAAAATCCAAGTAGGTTCTAAGGCAGAAGGAATTATTGTTCTAGGTGGTCTGAGAAAGAAGTACTTAACACGTTGTCAGATTTTGCGCTCAAAAGACTATCTATATGCAGTTTAACAAAAACTATTTTCCAATATAGTGAAGGACTTGTTCAAATCAATTGAGCACCTACGTAGGAGTGGGAAAATGCAAATAGGTTCTAAAGCAGAAGGAACTATCGTTCTAGGTGATCTGAGAAAGAAGTACTTAACATGTTGTCAGATTTTGCGCTCAGAGGACTGTCTATATGCAGTTTAACAAAAAGTCTTTTCCAATATACTGAAGGACTTGTTCAAATCACTTGAGCGCCTAAGTAGGAGTGGGAAAATCCAAGTCGGTTCTAAAGCAGAAGGAACTATCGTTCTAGGTGATCTGAGAAAGAAGTACTTAACATGTTGTCAGATTTTGCGCTCAAAGGACTGTCTATATGCAGTTTAACAAAAAGTCTTTTCTAATATACTGAAGGACTTGTTCAAATCACTTGAGCGCCTAAGTAGGAGTGGGAAAATCCAAGTAGGTTCTAAGGCAGAAGGAATTATTGTTCTAGGTGGTCTGAGAAAGAAGTACTTTACACGTTGTCAGATTTTGCGCTCAAAAGACTATCTATATGCAGTTTAACAAAAACTATTTTCCAATATAGTGGAGGACTTGTTCAAATCAATTGAGCACCTACGTAGGAGTGGGAAAATGCAAATAGGTTCTAAAGCAGAAGGAACTATCGTTCTAGGTGATCTGAGAAAGAAGTACTTAACATGTTGTCAGATTTTGCGCTCAAAAGACTGTCTATATGCAGTTTAACAAAAAGTGTTTTCCAATATACTGAAGGACTTGTTCAAATCACTTGAGCGCCTAAGTAGGTGTGGGAAAATCGAACTAGGTTCTAAAGCAGAAGGAATTATCGTTCTAGGTGGTCTGAGAAAGAAGTACTTAACACGTTGTCAGATTTTACGCTCAAAAGGCTATCTATATGCAGTTTAACAAAGTGTTTTCCAATATAGTGAAGGACTTGTTCAAATCAATTGAGCGCCTAAGTAGGAGTGGGAAAATCCAATTAGGTTCTAAAGCAAAAAGAATTATCGTTCTAGGCGATCTGAGAAAGAAGTACTTAACATGTTGTCAGATTTTGCGCTCAAAAGACTGTATATGCAGTTTAACAAAGTCTTTTCCAATATACTGAAGGACTTGTTCAAATCACTTGAGCGCCTAAGTAGGAGTGGGAAAATCCAAGTAGGTTCTACAGCAGAAGGAATTATCGTTCGAGGTGGTCTGAGAAAGAAGTACTTAAGACGTTGTCAGATTTTGCACTCAAAAGGCTATCTATATGCAGTTTAACAAAAAGTGTTTTCCAATATAGTGAAGGACTTGTTCAAATCAATTGAGCGCCTACGTAGGAGTGGGAAAATTCAATTAGGTTCTAAAGCAGAAGGAATTATCGTTCTAGGTGTTCTGAGAAAGAAGTACTTAACACGTTGTCAGATTTTACGCTCAAAAGGCTATCTATATGCAGTTTAACAAAAAGTGTTTTCCAATATAGTGAAGGACTTGTTCAAATCAATTGAGCGCCTAAGTAGGAGTGGGAAAATCCAATTAGGTTCTAAAGCAAAAAGAATTATCGTTCTAGGCGATCTGAGAAAGAAGTACTTAACATGTTGTCAGATTTTGCGCCCAAAATACTGTATATGCAGTTTAACAAAAAGTCTTTTCCAATATACTGAAGGACTTGTTCAAATCACTTGAGCGCCTAAGTAGGAGTGGGAAAATCCAAGTAGGTTCTACAGCAGAAGGAATTATCGTTCGAGGTGGTCTGAGAAAGAAGTACTTAAGACGTTGTCAGATTTTGCACTCAACAGACTATCTATATGCAGTTTAACAAAAAGTATTTTCCAATATAGTGAAGGACTTGTTCAAATCAATTGAGCGCCTACGTAGGAGTGGGAAAATTCAATTAGGTTCTAAAGCAGAAGGAATTATCGTTCTAGGTGGTCTGAGAAAGAAGTACTTAACACGTTGTCAGATTTTGCGCTCAACAGACTATCTATATGCAGTTTAACAAAAAGTATTTTCCAATATAGTGAAGGACTTGTTCAAATCAATTGAGCGCCTACGTAGGAGTGGGAAAATCCAAGTAAGTTCTAAAGCAGAAGGAATTATCGTTCTAGGTGGTCTGAGAAAGAAGTACTTAACACGTTGTCAGATTTTGCACTCAAAAAAGACTATCTATATGCAGTTTAACAAAGTGTTTTCCAAAATAGGGAAGGACTTGTTCAAATCATTTGAGCACCTACGTAGGAGTGAGAAAATGCAAATAGGTTCTAAAGCAGAAGGAACTATCGTTCTAGGTGATCTGAGAAAGAAGTACTTAACACGTTGTCAGATTTTGCGCTCAAAAGACTGTCTATATGCAGTTTAACAAGTGTTTTCCAATATACTGAAGGACTTGTTCAAATCACTTGAGCGCCTAAGTAGGAGTGGGAAAATCTAAAAAGGTTCTAAAGCAGAAGAAATAATCGTTCTAGGTGGTCTGAGAAAGAAGTACTTAACACGTTGTCAGATTTTGCACTCAAAAGTCTATCTATATACAGTTTAACAAAAAGTGTTTTGCAATATAGTGACGGACTCATTCAAATCTACTGAGCGCCTAAGTAGGAGTGGGAAAATCAAAATAGGTTCTAAAGCAGAAGAAATAATCGTTCTAGGTGGTCTGAGAAAGAAGTACTTAACACGTTGTCAGATTTTGCACTCAAAAGTCTATCTATATGCAGTTTAACAAAAAGTGTTTTCCAATATAGGGAAGGACTTGTTCAAATCAGTTGAGCACATTCGTAGGAGTGGGAAACTGTAAATAGGTTTTAAAGCAGAACGAATTATCGTTCTAGGTGGTCTGAGAAAGAAGTACTTAACACGTTGTCAGATTTTGCGCTCAAAAGACTATCTATATACAGTTTAACAAAAAGTGTTTTGCAATATAGTGAAGGACTCATTCAAATCAATTGAGCGCCTAAGTAGGAGTGGGAAAATCTAAATAGGTTCTAAAGCAGAAGAAACAATCGTTCTAGGTGGTCTGAGAAAGAAGTACTTAACACGTTGTCAGATTTTGCACTCAAAAGTCTATCTATATACAGTTTAACAAAAGGTGTTTTGCAATATAGTGAAGGACTCATTCAAATCAATTGAGCGCCTAAGTAGGAGTGGGGAAATCAAAATAGGTTCTAAAGTCGAAGGAATAATCGTTCTAGGTGGTCTGAGGAAGAAGTACTTAACACGTTGTCAGATTTTGCGCTCAAAAGACTATCTATATACAGTTTAACAAAAAGTGTTTTGCAATATAGTGAAGGACTTATTCAAATCAATTGAGCGCCTAAGTAGGAGTGGGAAAATCAAAATAGGTTCTAAAGTAGAAGGAATAATCGTTCTAGGTGGTCTGAGAAAGAAGTACTTAACATGTTGTCAGATTTTACGCTCAAAAGGCTATCTATATGCAGTTTAACAAAAAGTGTTTTCCAATATAGTGACGGAGTCATTCAAATATACTGAGCGCCTACGTAGGAGTGGGAAAATCAAAATAGGTTCTAAAGCAGAAGGAATTATTGTTCTAGGTGGTCTGAGAAAGAAGTACTTAACACGTTGTCAGATTTTGCACTCAAAAGTCTATCTATATGCAGTTTAACAAAAAGTATTTTCCAATATAGTGAAGGACTTGTTCGAATCAATTGAGCGCCTACGTAGGAGTGGGGAAATCCAAGTAGGTTCTAAAGCAGAAGGAATTATCGTTCTAGGTGGTCTGAGAAAGAAGTACTTAACATGTTGTCAGATTTTGCGCTCAAAAGACTATCTATATACAGTTTAACAAAACGTGTTTTGCAATATAGTGAAGGACTCATTCAAATCAATATAGCGCCTAAGTAGGAGTGGGAAAATCAAAATAGGTTCTAAGCTAGGAGGAATAATCGTTCTAGGTGGTCTGAGGAAGAAGTACTTAACACGTTGTCAGATTTTGCACTCAAAAGTCTATCTATATGCAGTTTAACAAAAAGTGTTTTCCAATATAGGGAAGGACTTGTTCAAATCAATTGAGCACCTTCGTAGGAGTGGGAAACTGTAAGTAGGTTTTAAAGCAGAAGGAATTATCGTTCTAGGTGGTCTGAGAAAGAAGTACTTAACACGTTGTCAGATTTTGCACTCAAAAGTCTATCTATATACAGTTTAACAAAAGGTGTTTTGCAATATAGTGAAGGACTCATTCAAATCAATTGAGCGCCTAAGTAGGAGTGGGAAAATCAAAATAGGTTCTAAAGTAGAAGGAATAATCGTTCTAGGTGGTCTGAGGAAGAAGTACTTAACACGTTGTCAGATTTTGCGCTCAAAAGACTCTCTATATGCAGTTTAACAAAAGTGTTTTCCAATATAGGGAAGGACTTGTTCAAATCAATTGAGCACCTTCGTAGGAGTGGGAAAATGTAAATAGGTTCTAAAGCAGAAGGAATTATCGTTCTAGGTGGTCTGAGAAAGAAGTACTTAACACGTTGTCAGATTTTGCGCTCAAAAGACTATCTATATACAGTTTAACAAAAAGTGTTTCGCAATATAGTGAAGGACTCATTCAAATCAATTGAGCGCCTAAGTAATAGTGGGAAAATCTAAATCGGATCTAAAGCAGAAGAAATAATCGTTCTAGGTGGTCTGAGAAAGAAGTACTTAACACGTTGTCAGATTTTGCACTCAAAAGTCTATCTATATACAGTTTAACAAAAGGTGTTTTGCAATATAGTGAAGGACTCATTCAAATCAATTGAGCGCCTAAGTAGGAGTGGGAAAATCAAAATAGGTTTTAAAGTAGAAGGAATAATCGTTCTAGGTGGTCTGAGAAAGAAGTACTTAACATGTTGTCAGATTTTGCGCTCAAAAGACTCTCTATATGCAGTTTAACAAAAAGTTCTCCAATATAGGGAAGGACTTTTTCAAATCAATTGAGCACCTTCGTAGGAGTGGGAAAATGTAAATAGGTTCTAAAGCAGAAGGAACTATCGTTCTAGGTGGTCTGAGAAAGAAGTACTTAACACGTTGTCAGATTTTGCGCTCAAAAGACTATCTATATACAGTTTAACAAAAAGTGTTTTGCAATATAGTGAAGGACTCATTCAAATCAATTGAGCGCCTAAGTAGGAGTGGGAAAGTCTAAATAGGTTCTAAAGCAGAAGAAATAATCGTTCTAGGTGGTCTAAGAAAGAAGTACTTAACACGTTGTCAGATTTTGCACTCAAAATTCTATCTATATACAGTTTAACAAAAGGTGTTTTGCAATATAGTGAAGGACTCATTCAAATCATTTGAGCGCCTAAGTAGGAGTGGGAAAATCAAAATAGGTTCTAAAGTAGAAGGAATAATCGTTCTAGGTGGTCTGAGGAAGAAGTACTTAACACGTTGTCAGATTTTGCGCTCAAAGGACTATCTATATACAGTTTAACAAAAAGTGTTTTGCAATATAGTGAAGGACTCATTCAAATCAATAGAGCGCCTAAGTAGGAGTGGGAAAATCAAAATAGGTTCTAAAGTAGAAGGAATAATCGTTCTAGGTGGTCTGAGAAAGAAGTACTTAACATGTTGTCAGATTTTGCGCTCAAAAGACTCTCTATATGCAGTTTAACAAAAAGTGTTTTCCAATATAGGGAAGGACTTGTTCAAATCAATTGAGCACCTTCGTAGGAGTGAGAAAATGTAAATAGGTTCTAAAGCAGAAGGAATTATCGTTCTAGGTGGTCTGAGAAAGAAGTACTTAACACGATAACAGATTTTGCGCTCAAAAGACTATCTATATACAGTTTAACAAAAAGTGTTTTGCAATAGAGTGAAGGACTCATTCAAATCAATTGAACGCCTAAGTAGGAGTGGGAAAATGAAAATAGGTTCTAAAGCAGAAGAAATAATCGTTCTAGGTGGTCTGAGAAAGAATTACTTAACACGTTGTCAGATTTTGCACTCAAAAGTCTATCTATATGCAGTTTAACAAAAAGTATTTTCCAATATAGTGAAGGACTCATTCAAATCAATTGAGCGCCTAAGTAGTAGTTGGAAAATCAAAGTAGGTTCTAAAGCAGAAGGAATTAGTGTTCTAGGTGGTCTGAGAAAGAAGTACTTAACACGTTAACAGATTTTGCGCTCAAAAGACTATCTATATACAGTTTAACAAAAAGTGTTTTGCAATAGAGTGAAGGACACATTCTAATCAATTGAACGCCTAAGTAGGAGTGGGAAAATGAAAATAGGTTCTAAAGCAGAAGAAATAATTGTTCTAGGTAGTCTGAGAAAGAAGTACTTAACATGTTGTCAGATTTTGCGCTCAAAAGACTCTCTATATGCAGTTTAACAAAAAGTGTTTTCCAATATAGGGAAGGACTTTTTCAAATCAATTGAGCACCTAAGTAGGAGTGGGAAAATGCAAATAGGTACTAAAGCAGAAGGAATGATCGTTCTAGGTGGTCTGAGAAAAAAGTACTTAACACGTTGTCAGATTTTGCGCTCAAAAGACTGTCTATTTGCAGTTTAACAAAAAGTGTTTTCCAATATAGTGAAGGACTTGTTCAAATCGATCGAGTGCCTCCGTAGGAGTGGGAAAATCCAAGTAGGTTTTACAGCAGCAGGAATTAAAGTTCTAGGTAGTCTGAGAAAGAAGTAGTCAACACGTCAGATTTTGCGCTCAAAAGACTATCTATATGCAGTTTAGCAGAAAGTGTTTTTCAATATAGTGAAGGACTTGTTCAAATCAATTGAGCGCCTACGTAAGAGTGGGAAAAAGCAAATAGGTTCTAAGGCAGAAGGAATTATTGTTCTAGGTGGTCCGAAAAAGAAGTACTTAACACGTTGTCAGATTTTGCGCTCAAAAGACTCTATATGCAGTTTAACAAAAAGTGTTTTCCAATATAGTGAAGCACTTGTTCAAATCAATTGAGCGCCTAAGTAGGAGTGGGAAAATCCAAGTAGGTTCTACAGCAGCAGGAATTATTGTTCTAGATGGTCTGAGAAAGAAGTACTCAACACGTCAAATTTTGCGCTCAAAAGACTATCTATATGCAGTTTAACAAAAAGTGTTTTCCAATATATTGAAGGACTTGTTCATATGAATTGAGAGCCTATGTAGGTGTGGGAAAATCCAAGTAGGTTCTACAGCAGCAGGAATTATTGTTCTAGATGGTCTGAGAAAGAAGTACTCAACACGTTGTCAAATTTTGCGCTCAAAAGACTATATGCAGTTTAACAAAAATTCTTTTCCAATATACTGAAGGACTTGTTCAAATCACTTGAGCGCATAAGTAGTAGTTGGAAAATCAAAGTAGGTTCTAAAGCAGAAGGAATTAGCGTTCTAGGTGGTCTGAGAAAGAAGTACTTAACACGTTAACAGATTTTGCGCTCAAAAGACTATCTATATACAGTTTAACAAAAAGTGTTTTGCAATAGAGTGAAGGACACATTCTAATCAATTGAACGCCTAAGTAGGAGTGGGAAAATGAAAATAGGTTCTAAAGCAGAAGAAATAATTGTTCTAGGTAGTCTGAGAAAGAAGTACTTAACATGTTGTCAGATTTTGCGCTCAAAAGACTCTATATGCAGTTTAACAAAAAGTGTTTTCCAATATAGGGAAGGACTTATCCAAATCAATTTAGGGCCTACGTAGGAAATATGAGTGAGAGTCAGAGGTTTATTTCGGAAAAATTTTAGTCACATATGTTCTCCCATGCATACCCCTGTCATTAATAGTTCTGCATGTGACTAAAATGAATTAATCTGATTTTCTTACCTCATTTCCTCTTTTAAAAAGTAAACATCAGTCAGTTTTCACCATCATAGATCAAAAATGTCCTCAAATCCCGTCAAAGATCAAGCTGTCCTAACAGAAAAGGAGCGTGATGAGGCGCTGTTGGAATACGCGAGATCGCTGAGCTGGATTTTTATTATTGAAGGCGAATTTCAACCAATGGTTATAACATACAATAGCGTGATGTGGCCGGCCGCAATAACCGTTAAAGAGAAAGTCAATCTCGAAAAAAAGCCCTATAGAACAAAGATGATTCTGAACTACCAAGGAAAACAAATTTGTTGTTTGCTGATTGAAGTGATTGCTACTGTTCTCCTTGATTCTGCAAAACTTGATGTTGAAAAGCATGTTGATGCAATTAGCTCGTTAGGCCTTGAAAATCAGCAGCCTTCCACTTCTCTCATGGCTACGGTTACTCAAGATGACGCCGCAACTTTCAAAGGCAATCATTACAGAGAACTGTAGGGCCAATTGAGGCCTCCTATTCGTTGAAGAGGTAGAATACCTCGCTACAAAAAAATTCTCTGAAAATCTTGTATATTAAAATTGTTTGCATTTGATATATTGTTGACAATTTTGAAATATGTTTTGAAACTTTGTAAGTTTATTCATTTACTTTATTCTGATACAATGTTCCTGAGTTCCAAGGAGTCACTAAGTGACCTAACATTCTACTTATGCTGGTGTTTTTCTCCAATGCTTAGCAATGAAATTTTGTGTTAATCGAAGCTTTTCTTCTTGTGTTGAGACAGCTGTTGCCTAACTAAGCGCAATCAGTAAAGGCTAATTCGCTCTCAGTGGTTGTTGCCATACTTCTTTGTTTCATCTAATTAGCTGGATCTGGTTTAGTTTCCCAGTAAAATTTTACTGTTTTCAACAAGGTTTGCAGAGATCGCGGAAAGCTCAAAAGAGGATGAGAATCTTGAAAAAATGTAGAGCATAATGAGTGAAAAGCTGAATATTTTTTGTGAGAAGTTTTCGAAATTTTTTACTCTTTTAATGTCTTGTTGCGTGACCTCGGCTAAAAATCATCTTTAGTTGCTTTTTTGCCATAGATTGAAAATGAATAGACCATCGAGAAGCACGAAAGGTCAGTGTTCGCAAAATTATGAGGATTTTGATGACGAACTGATGAAGCGTGCAAGGTCGCTAAGTTGGCTCTTTGTAAATAAAGGTGACCTCCAACCAATAGTCATACCGTATAATAGCGTGATGTGGCCTACAGGAATGACTGTTCGGGAAAAGTTAAACTTGGAGAAAAAGCCTGCCAAAACGAAAATCACTCTACAATACGAAGGCAAACCAATCGAATGTTCGTTAACGGGTGTCGTCGCTAATACAGTCATTGATGGTGCAATAGCGTACGTACATAAAAGGATGTTAGATGCAGGAGGGGCACTGAGTGATGTCAGTCTACATGAAAATCAGACGCCGTCAAAGACTCTTGCGAATGTTTCAACAGTCGCTTCTGATGTCGAAGAACAAGGTACTTCTGTTAGCAAAAAGAGGCCGCGCGCTTCCCCGGCTAAAACTAAATCGAAAAAGGTTATTAAAGTGATCCCTTCAAAATTAGCAGAGAGTGCGTATGAACCTGTCTTGTCCTTCGAGCAAACAGATGTCAATGATGATTCAAATGATGTGAGTCAAATTTCTTTGAATCCCCAGATGGAGGATTTTTCGGACGAGCTTGTCAAACTGATTGAAACAAAAATGAGGCGCCTGATCGCTGTTCACGAAGAGCACGCCAGAAAAATCTCCTTGGAGAACAATCGATTTCGAAGCCGATTTGCTGAGTTGCTGCGAAAGCAGAAGGGAGATCATACTATCGAGGCCGTAGTGCCTCAGTCATCGGAACCTCTGATCTTCAACTCGCTTGATCTAATGAGCTTGAAGCCTGTTGGTGGACCGTCATCGTTTGGGCGCTTGCTAGCTGCAACTATTTTTGGCGCCGAAAGCTCGTGTGACCTGATAACTCAAAGGCTGGACATAAAAGTTACCAAAAACAACTGCCGAAAAGCGGCCGATCCTGAAAAAGAGTCTCTTTTCAAGGAATGTGTGGGTCGTTTTTTCCCTAACGAATCAAACAAGGCAGTGCGAGAAGCAATCAGGGGCGCCAATCAATACGGCACAGACATGAAGACCAAGTATTCGCACTCAGGTGACGAAAATAGCGATCCAAATGATCTGTAGGGCCAACTGTGGCCTTGTATATCGAGTAAGTCGCTAACTTAGGCGACAGAAGTATGCTTGCTATAAAACTTGTCAGCTGAGACCAAGTTAATTTTGTATCGCATGTTTTTATGCAATAGACGCCTTCACACTAAACTGATTATATAGTTATCAGCGATGTTAATTTCTCATTAGTGTGCCTACGATTATGCCTTTTCATTTCCTAAGTTATGTAACAAATGGACATAACTTTTTGATATGATCTAATGTAGTCATTTTTATTGATGATTATTATTTTTGTTTTGTCACCGGATCTGACACATTGCGCATCAGAGGTCTACTGTTAGGCTCTCAAAAGGTTCTTATAATTGCTTCTTTAGTATGTCTATATATCAAAACACTTTGTATCAATTTGCTTGTGCCAGCACCGAGTGCTTGCATTGAAACGGCTGTAATTCAATTTAGATCTTCGTAGGTTTTTGAGAAATCCGATTACATTCGTTTATTCCTTGATTTGATAATAATTAGTTTTGCGTTGAACGACCAATTTGAGTTTGACCTTTGGTTTCAACAGTTACTGCGTTAACTCTTCTCTGAACTATTAATCGCAATAATCTGATTGTTATAGATACCGGTGAAATTTAGTTCTAATAAACTTGCTTGCTGTTACGCTGTTCTATTTCCCAATTTGATCAAATTATGGGCCTAATTCAGGATGTTATTTTTGTCACTCAATTTGACATGATTCTGCTGATTAAAATTCTACAATTAGGTTCTCAAATAGCTTCTGTGAAGTGCTGCTTTGTTTACCTATATATCTAATCTGTTTATATCAATTTGCCTCTGCCAGCACCGAGTGCCTTTAAAGAAGTTGCTGTAATGCGGGTTATTGATTTGTACGCTTCTTGGGAACTTTAACGTTATATGCTCAGTCAATTTATATACAAAAAGTCTTGCGTTGATCAGACACTTTGTGTTTCATTCATCTTCAAATTCAAAAAATACTTTGTTTGTTTTCTCTTTTTTCCCCATTCATTTTAAATTGTGTACCAGACTATGGGCGACTTCTAAAATTTGTTCAGCTAGGAGTCTGAAGGGAAAGATTAATTGAGGGTGTGCCTTGTAAAAAAAACAGTTTTGCAGTTCGCCTGAAAAATTATTCTGTTTGATGTCGTTTTCTAGCGTATTTCAGTTTTTACCGTTTTTAAGAGACTATCATGCCGCGTATCAGCAATAAACAACTGCTGTACAGTTCCGACTCAGCGAGTGAAAATGAGCCTATGCCCTCTGTCATTGAAGGAAACAAGGAGCTTCCTCCAGATAAAGATAACGAATCCAACATAGGGCTCGACATTACGCTTCCGCAGTCCAAAAATCTCGTCTCGGCAGTAACGGGTGAGATGACCTCTACACCAAAGCAATGCTCAACAATTAACGCTCTCGGCATTCGACTGGATTCTCTCATTGACGCTCATAGATCTAGACTAAAACATTTACGGCAGGAGTTGAAAGCTGACAACCTCGAGTTCCTAACAATTGTAGAAAGTGAGTTGATGGGCGAAAACGTTACCTACAATAATGAAAATCTAAAGCCTGTTATCTACAAGGGACGTAATTTAATGGATCTTGTTGCTGGTTCTGATCCTTGTCGATTTGGTAGAGAACTGGCGAAAGCTCTGTTTGGGGAAAACGAGAACTGTTTGCTCCAGGATTACATGATCGGGCAGCAAAGATGTAAGATAAAGTCAAGACCCCGCATTGACTTTGCGTTAGAGAAAATGTTCAATACAGTTGTTAAACAAAAATACCCACGCGAACCGGAATATTGCTTGCGGGAAGCCAGAAGTGCCGCCAATCAATTGGGATTGGATTACAAAAAGAAGTGCGCGAAAGAGTCGAAAAAAGCTGACAAGTGAAACGTTCGCAAATGCGTTGAATTGCCGATTGTGGCAAGACTTCTGTAAACTAAATTTGTTTTGTTTTGCTAAACTGCTGCAACGTAATAAATGTGTTTGAAGCTAAGTTAACTCTTTCAATATTTTAGTAGTATCGCGTTTCCTTTAAAAACGTTGTTACCTTTACAAAAGAAACATCAGATTCGATTTGCGAATTCTTTCAATTGCTTTTTCCTAGGCCAACTGTCATCTTTTTGAGAAATCTGGTTTCAGTAAATCAGATGATCGGTCATCTATTCCAAAATGTTTATATGCGCGCCCTCCTATCAATTCTGCTGTGCGTCGCACTCTGTTATCCAAACGAAATTCTCCGGTAAGAGCAATCAGATCTATGCGATAATCACAATTGTCGATTTTCGGATGCAGACAGTTTCTAAATGTAAATTCCTTTATATAGTTAACATATTTTTCTGGAAAAGTGTGAAGTTAGTATCTATTTTTCTTTGTGCGATAACAGAGTGGCCTTTCCGCAGCAGTGGTAATCGAACTCTGAATCAACATGAATGCAGTTTGTATCGTTTTTTCCTATAAGAAGTGCTGACAATCTTTTACGTTTTCCCTCTTCAATATTTCTTTTGGACATCTAAATTAACTCAGTTCAATGCGTGCTAGACCAATTAATTCTTTTGCTGTTTATTCTTAGTATTGTAATCCCTAAGAGTAAACCTTTTGGGGCCTTTGTGCATCCAACCACAATTTATCGGAAAGGTTCAATTGGGTGCTCGTTTTAATTTAATTTTTCTGTCTGTTGCTTGTGAAGGAAACAAAAGTTTCTTGTAAAATAAATTGTGATGAAACAAATGCTCGGAACTGTCAATTGTTCGATGGAAACTTGTCTTAAAAATGTTTTCCGTTGTGCAATTTTCCAAAAAAAATTGATCTGCTGTTAACCTAAATTTTCCTGAGTGTTGATTTGTATGTAATTTTTCCTCTCCATAAAGTGCTGACCGACATGCTTTTTTTGTTGAGCAGCGGTTTCTTGTTGAGCAACAGTGGAATTGCAAATTGAAATGACTTTTGCTATTGATATATTTGATTTCAATTCTATGCAGGCGGGCCTTTATTATTTGTAGAGTTGATGTCTATCCCGCCACTTTCAATTCAATTGTATACTCGGCGGTTTCGCGGACTTTTAGAGGCCTTAAAGATTTTCTATGACAAAATTTGTTGAGGAGCCTTCGATCATTTTCCTTTCAATGTGCTCATGTCATCCTAAAAAAGGGAATGAGTGTGGTAACGAATTTAAATGAAAAAAGACTATTTTTCAGACTTTCTTCAAACCGCCAGTCGTTAAGGTTTGATAATATTTTCAGATAAGTAAAATGCTTATTGTTGCCATAATAAACGTCAAGTATTATTCGGATCTTTAGCTTTATTACATATATTGAGGCTATTTTTATTTTCGTTCTCTTCCGTTATTTTTACTCCGTTATTTTTACTCCGTTTTTTACTCCTTTATTTTAAGTTATAACTTCAACTCGATTTAGACAAAAACGTAAAATGCTACGTAGGACCGATTGTGGTTTTTTTTTAAACCTGTTAATGAATTCGAATAAAAAGTTTTGAGAGCAGGACATGCAGGAGAAAGAAAGTCGATCAGTTATCCTTGCTCAATGCGATGCTCACGTCTCAAATGACTTGATAGCAAAAAAAAACCGGCGCGTGAGGTCAATGGTAGCTGAAATTGACGATGAAGCCTTCAAAAAATTGCTAGATACCAAGATGTCATATAAAAAAACCTATAACCTATTAAAATCCTGTTATCAAGAAGCATTGGGAGCAGGATTTTTTTTGAACACGATGACTTTGGAGGATATGGACTGTTTTACGGCAAGGATGAAAATTTCATTTTCAGTAGGAATCGTGACCTGTTGTTGCCGAACCTTCATGCACTCCTTCAAAGTGTTAAAGGTGAAGAGCTTTACCTATTTGAGCCCATTTCAATATTTGCTGGAACCGAGATCTGTCGAAACAACAGAATTATGATCGGTCCGGTCAGATTCGCAAATCATTCATGCAGACCCAATACTCAATACGTTGCTTCAACTTACAAAAACCAGAAGTGTGTCAAGTTGAAAATAACTAAAAATATACAGAAGAATGACGAACTGACTGTTTTTTACGGGGAAAACTTTTTTGGCGAAGGAAATTGGGACTGCCAATGCCCACATTCAGAAATGCATGCTGAACGCCCGTTGATTTTCAGTAACAAGCAGCTTCAATTAATATCAGCAAACTTAGAAAAGAGATTCGTTAGGCTATACAGCCGCAAAAAGCGGGATGAACCTGCTCCCAAGAAAATGAGGTCATATGAAATGCGTTTTTTTACGGAAAGTGAGTCGCAGTCGTCAATTGATCATGAAGACGGTTCGGCTGATTTGGAGAACAGTTCTATGTTGTTCACAGGTGAGGGCAACAACGATACTCCTGAAGTGGAGAATAATGATGAAGGCAATCAAATTGGTGCACCTGAAGACTTTTTGCCAGACATTTCTGATTCTTCAACTGTTCCACCTGACAGCCCTGATCTGCCCTGTTCTGTGGTTGGAGACAATTTCGAGACAGCCATAAACTCAATTGTCGCAAAACATGGCACATCTGATCAAGAGACCAAAGATTGGCTATCTCTTATGAGATCAGCTTTTCCGGACGCTAAGTTACCAAGTTTCTCAAGTTTAAAACGTCGCTATCACGTCTTTAAATCTCAGCATCAGAATTTTGTTAAATCTTGTTCTGACGGTGAATATTGGGTGCTTGATTTTGTGAGTGAGCTTCATCAGATTGTTCAAAGCAACCTTGAGTTTATTGAGGAATACTCGCAACAACGAGATCCCAACAAAGATATCAAATTACAGCCCTGTTTGAACTTCGATAACAAAAACATAACAATATCGCTTGTTCTCAACTCTGATGGTGTCCGCTTTGTGAAGTCCAGTAGAGACCAGCTGTGGCCCGTTTGGTTAGCCATTGCTGATCTGCCTCCAGTTTTGAGATGCTCCTATAAAAACATTGTTCTGGCCGCTTTATGGCGTGGTGCAAAGAAACCAGATTGGGAGCCACTTTTCAATGACTTAGGTCAACTTTTGTCCCGTCGAATGACATTAGAGTACAAGCAAATGAGCTTGAATGTTACTTTTAAAATCATTCTTCTAATAGCTGATATCCCAGCAAAAGCATCTATGCTAAACATGCACCACCATCTAGCTAAATACGGCTGCACACTATGTTTGATTGAAACGGACGTGTACCAGCGCTCACGATATTATCCACTGAAAAAATATCCCATGCGCACGCAACACATCTATTCGGAGCACCTTCAGAAGGTTCAAATGGAAAATCTGCAGCATTATATGGGTGTCAAGGGGGTCAGCCCGTTGTCTAAACTGGTCAAAAACTTACCGCTGACGGCTCCACCAGACGTAATGCATCAAGTATATCTGGGAGTAACTAAAGTTCTCCTCCAAGTTATCGTAAAGGAAACGCATCGAACTGACATGGAGTGTTTGAGACACACGGTTTCAAGTATTAAGTTACCGTTGGAGTTCAAAAGGTCGGTGAGGTCGCTCAATGATTTGGAGTACTTCAAGGCAAATGAGTTGAAAGTTTGGTTGTTATATATCGGTCCAGCACTTTTCAGCGAAACAATTAATGAAACGAGAGCCAATAGATTTTGTTTACTTAGTTACGCAATTCGACTATTAATGTTAGACACAAGTTTTTGCAATGAAGCAGAGAAACAGATTAATCGATTTCTGGAAGACACGAAACTGGAGTACACAGAAACCGTTTTTTCTGCTAATATGCATGCCCTGACTCATCTCACATGGCAAGTGCGTAACTTTGGGCCCCTTTGGACAACGTCCAGTATGATGTTCGAGTCTGCTAATTATCTTTTGAGCTCGAAGTTCTCTGGTACTGTCAATCATCTGCCTCTTTTAGTAGAGAGATATAACAGAAACAAAGCAGCTTGGCGTTCCCCAATTGTCAATGACCAATTGTCAGAGTTTTGTGAAAAAATGCGAGCCGTTAAAGTTTTCAAGCACATCAGCATCCCGAACACTGACGTTCCAGAGGACCTCAGAAAAAATGAACGCCAGTTTTATCGAAACTTGAAATGGAAAAATTTTGTTTTTGACATTTCAACTAACGGCAAAGATTCTTATGTGGCAGCTTTTTATAGAGGAGAAATCATCTGTGGAAAATTACGAATGTTTTATTCGGAAAAAGGCGAAGATTACGCATCTGTGGAACGTTTCAAAGTTGTTGAGTCTCGTTCATCCCCACTTGGTTCAACTCATCAAATATACTCTTTTTTTCTTGTTGAGGAAAGTTCCGAGTTGATCACTTTCAATCAAAAACTTATATCCAATAAACTTTTGTTCTTCAGAACATCAATTGCAAAGTTTCTTGTACCGCTGATTGAGGCGTTTGAACACGATTAATCTGATTATTGGTTTGATAGTTAGTTTTTTGGCTTCTAGTAAGAACGAGACTGGTCACTAAACTAAAACTTCTTCTATGATTTTTGTAAAAACCCAGGACCCAGGTCTTCCATTATTTCGTGTGTTTTCAATGGTTTTTGTTGATTAAAAACTCAAAAGTGTTAGATATGAGATACAAGTATTTAAAGTATGAAGATGCTAATATCATAACAATTGCTTGTGATCTTATGTGCCAATGAATTAAATGTTTGCACAATTTTTATTGTTACGTTTGCCAATTAGAAAGAACAGAAATCATTTTAATTTTTTTGACTTCTGGTGTCTCCTTTTTGAATTTTTCGTTGAGATTTTGAGCAACTGCGCTAAAGATTTAATTAATTTCACTACATTGTGAAGTTGTTATGTTTAACTTCACAGCGGGTTGTTTTCTTGTCATGTGATTGAATATTCCTCAGAAAGTTTTTTTTTCGGCTTCCAGTAAGAACGAGACTGCTCACAAACTAAAACATCTTTTATGATCCTTGTATGAAACCCAGGAAAACCTATATGATCCTTGTACGAAATCAGGGAAATCATATATGATCCTTATATGAAATCGAGGAAATTGAAGTTTTCCCTAGCACGAAAATGAAAGCCTAGCTGATCTTGCTTAGCATTTGCTAGTAATACAAGGACTAACAACTACTTCCTCGTCGTATTGGAACCTTTATGATATCTTTGATTTCTTACAAGGATCATATAGGATTTCTTCAATTTCGTACAAGGATCATATATGGTTTCCCGGATTTCATTCAGGAATCATATATGATTTCCTAGGTTTCATCAAAGAATCATATATGACTTCCTAGGTTTCATCAAAGAATCATATATGATTTCCTTGGTTCCATGCAAGGATCATATATGGTTTCCTTGGTTCCATGCAAGGATCATATATGATTTCCTTGGTTCCATGCAAGGATCGTACTAGGAAATACGTTATGATTTGTATGACATCATATATGATCCTTGTATGGAACCAAGGAAGCGGCGACCCGGGTAATCAGAAATAGTTATGTATCAGAAATAGTTATGTATCAGAAATAGTTATGTATCAGAAATAATACATTGTTAGCCGTACAATCAATAATGCGCGTAGTATTAAAGTGCATAATGTATTCAATGCTCCAAAGAAAAAATACGTCAATTTTTAGACATCTAGTGGGTACGGGCCTCAGCGGACCGCTGTCCATGGCCATGCCTCTCATGCGCTGTGGGATCTAATCCGGAAACCGCGGGTCGGTTATCGCGGCGAAGCCCGCCCACCGGCCCGGCAGGGGCAACTTAAAATACGGGTATCCCAAAATTTTCGGCTTACTTGACCTCGTTTTTAAAATTCAGCTTGCTTGCCTATCGGCTTGCTTGAACACCACCGAATATCTTTTTGATCTTTAATAATACCTTTTGAATTTTTTAAGAGTTCTGGGCAGATTCCCTCAAAAAACAAAAAAAGTTCTTGTTAAATGCAACAATTACCCAATCAAAAATTTTGACTATTTTAGAAAATTATTCAAAGAAACCAACCACAACCCAATTCTAACAAAGGACTTACCTTGCCAGGCAAATTTCTTTCCATTGAGATCTATCTTGAAATCTGTCGGGTACATGTCAATTATCGGCGAATCCTAAACGAAGGCAGTCCTTTTCAAATTTTCATTGCAACTGAAACTGAATCTTGAGATGAAATTAAAATTTCATAAGCTTCTCTTTCGCCGCCGCCGTTGTTATTAACCACTGAGGGGTTAATACCTTATATAGTCACAATACAATTCTCAAATAAATAGCCCTTTTTATCTATCTTTTGCCTTTTTCTGTTCAAAGCGCTTTTCGGTTTAAAACTGAGCAGGAACAAGAAGCCACCGTGCAAAAATCTGAACACGAATTTTCACTACTGCGTATACATGCGGAAAAGTCGTCAAACGAATTTTGACCAATCAGCAACTGAAAAATGACAAACCGCTTTGGACATTAGGCGTCTCCAAGATGCAGGCAGAAAATTTCCACTGGCAGCCGGAAATACACCCATCAACTGCTCCAGAGGTTGGAATGGCTTCCCGATGTCAAAAGAGTTGTCCACTTTAACTATGTCTATAAAATCAGAGGCGAAGGGTGCGTAGTGGAAGGGGTAGAACCACTTCCAAGAGGGGCATCCTTGGTAATAGTAGCGCAGCACCCAGCATAGACCAAGCACATACGCGTGACCCTAAAATACATCAAACCAATAATTAGTCAGTTTTTGCAAAGATACATGCTAACGAGTGGTGCAAACCACGAAGAAAGTTAGTGAAAAAAGTAACCAAAATATGAAACCTTAATTAAATTCATTTGAGAAACTGGCCTGCGGATTTTTTTTTCAATGCAAGATTTTTTTAAACTGATCTTGTAGAAAAAAAAATTAAAAACAATCAAAGTAATTCTTTGACTTCGGTCGCATTACATTCTTACTTTTAGCCTTCATTATATAGCGGTCCCTTATTTATGTAGAAAAAGTTTCTGACTAGCAAAAAATTGCCATAATAAAAATGGCTTATATTAAAACATAGTCAGCAGATTGTCGGAAAGAAGTCGCCGCTGAGCCCCATTAGGATGGAAACATAGAAGGGAAAATATACCAACTGACAGACTGTTTTCTAAGTGCAAAAAATTAGATAAACTAATGCTATATGCTTTCCTGAGCGGGCATTATCGGTTTATCGTTTTTGATTTTGCGCTTTTGACCTTGACCGTGTTCACTACATTGCATAATTCAATGAAGGAAAGACTTTGAAATTGATTTAGCTGAAACAGTGAGTGAGGTAAGTCAGGAGTCAAACGTGAAATTCGAGACTGAAAACAAAGCCGGACAAAAATTGAACAACAATCCAAAGCAAGATACCATCTTTGCGTAAATTAATGCGCAGAGAAAGTATCAGCGCATACCATACAAATTTGAATGGCTACATCTGACGTCTTTAGATATTATATATTACCATTAGGATTTTAAATGAGAAATGAAATGAATTGGGCGCAATTTTCATTTTACTTTTAACAACTGCCACCTATTGAAATCATCTGCATAAAACTGTGAAAAGCAAATTTTAGGTCACACAAAAAGTTATGGGTGGAAACGTCACCCAAGAGTCAAAATGGTCGAGCTTAAGTATTTCAAAAAACAAACCGAATAACGTGGGCCAAAATGCTCTCGAACGACAGGTTGGGCAATTTAATTCCGTGAGGGCTGTAGCCTAGATAGCTCAATATGGGCGCAAAAATTCGATCAAGGAGGGGTTCGAATCCCCAAACTACGGCGGAACAAAACAGTCCAGCAAAAATTTTCCATTCAAAACATTTACGACAATTGCTTCAAGCTTCGTTCGACAGCAATTAAAAAGAACAAATGAAGGCAAGATTTAGAAAATAACTGAAACCTAAGCATTAAAAACAAACCTTGAAGCATTAATTAGACCCACTCATGTCCCATTAGTAGCCAATGAGAGCTGTCATTAATGCGACTAAAAGATAAGACAACACAATGAAAAAAACGGGCATAAATCAAAAACTGTTTTTTTTCTGTTGTAGTAGTAGTAGTAAAAGACTTGAATTACCTTTAAGAAGATGTACAGTAGAACAAATAATACTATAATCAGGTGCTGTACACAAAAATTTTATAAATAAGATAAAATTGACTGTGAAAGTAAAGAGTTAAGCTATACAAAAATGACACCTACATTTTAGATACCAAGTGCGTGTTACACAAATGTCATAATTAGACCGCGTTAAGTCCAGTAGCAGGTTGTGAATTGTGGTTTGTCGGGAAAATTTTGACTTGAAAAAATTAATACTGATATTCAGGAGATCGGCAGCGTCGTTTACTAGTCTCTCAACACGGAAAAAAGATTTTTCGGTGAGTCGTTTTCTCGATCTCGTAAGGACCAGGCGTTCCAGATTCTGCGCTCGTAAGTGAACGGATTTTTTTTTCAATTTTGAAGTAATCATCGAAACTAATGCAGTTCTTTTCATTCACTACTGCAAGAAAAAACCGAAGATCACGTTCAATGAGCTGATAACTGATCGGCAACGAATGAGACTTCTGTAAAAATTTTTCATAGTTATCACAACCGAAACACCAACGAAGTCTAAGATAATTCAAACTTTCAAGCTTCCGAAGTTCATAAATATCAGGGTACCAAGCAGGGTAACCGTACCATAACACAGAGATAACACATGCTTTATATAGATTGAATTTAACTCCAGAGGAAAGATTTGAAGGAACACTATGCTTCAAAAAACTAAGAGCTCTACAAGCTTTGACAAATTTGATCTTTAAATGAGCTCCCCACTTGAGTGAACTAGATACTTCAACACCCAGGTCGCTGACCTGCTCGAGCCAAGATAGTTCGTCCTTTCCGATAAACAAGGCATCGGTGGATGTCCTGTTGAAATGTAGGTAGCCACACTTCTGAATATTGAAAGAAAGTGAATTACAATAAGACCATAACCTAAGAGCACAAAGATCGTGTTGACCAGATTGTAAGCAAGAATCTTTTTGGAATACAAGTTTGGCATCGTCGGCAAAACAGAACAATTTTGAAAACTCAGGAACTTCATGCATGTCATCAATGTAAATCAAAAATAGAATAGGTCCCAAAACACTGCCTTGCGAGACACCACTAGAGACAGGTAAGCAATCCGACAAAATGTTACCAATTTTAACTCTTTGTTTCCTATCTTCAAGATAAGAGGAAAAAAGGACCACGAAATTCTCGTCAAAACCAAAGTTAGTCAGCTTCACGAGCAGATAGGTGTGATCGACTGAATCAAACGCTTTACAGAAGTCGAGATAAACGACAACTTGCTCTACATTTTAATAAAAGTGCAGATACAATTCATGCGAAAAGATTAAAAGCTGAGTCACAGTTGAATGTTTGGAGCGAAACCCATGTTGTCTAGTATTCAGACGATCTTTAACATTGTCATAAATGTATATAAAAAGAAACTTTTCCATAATTAACGATACCCTTGGAAAAATAGAAATGGGTCTGTAATTTTCGACGTCAGCTCCTGATCCTTTCTTAAAAATTGGTGTTATGAAAGCACATATCCATTTACAAGTATTTATAACGTAAGTAAAAATGACATAGCAAATGGGCGCTAAAGAATCAGCTGCTTTTTTTTAAATAGTTCGAGGCAAACCATCGCAGGTCGCTATCGAACTATCAGGCACTTGTAAAAGTTGCTCGTGAATATCAAGTATGCTAAACCTGACCTCCGAGAGCTTGGTTCTGTTACCAAAATTGAAATTACACAGAGACTCTTGTAATTTCAGAGACGTTTTAGTCAGAAAGACAGAATTGAAGAATTGATTGAAAAGGTTCGCTTTATCGAGATCTCTGGACGCCACTCTTCTTTTATAACAAACTTTGCTGGGAAAGGTGTTTCTACCATTCAATTTTTTCAGCAGAGCAAAGGCTTCGTTTGTCGTGAATGTTTTTACACTGTTGAGAAAAACTTGCTTATCCATTTCAATAAAAATCCCTAACTCTTCTTCAAGGGTTGCAACGTTTTGCTTCCGGCCCCGCTTGGCGGTATTTAATTTGTTCAAGCAATGCATGGTTGCCGAAGAATAGAAGAATGGAGTATTAACACGCTTTCTGCGCTTTTTAGAGAAACACTTGTCAAGAGCAGTATCTAACAACTTGTAGCATAACGAGATAAAACCGGGACGCGAACTGTGACAATCATTAGCTAGCAATTTTAATACTGCCGTGCTTTGAGCGCACTTCTCGGCATCAAACGAATGCATCGAAAAAACATTTGAGCTGTCATGAGTAATAAAACCCTCGTAAGATAAAATGACTGAATAGTGATCTGAACAGGATGATTGCCTGACCGAGAAATCCCAATTTTCAGGATGAGAACAGAAACCTATATCTAAAATGTTGCCACCTTTATGAGTGGGCTGATCTATAATTTGTGTAAAGAATAAACATTCAGTAAGAAAATCAAGAAAATTTTGCTCTTCGGAATTTAAGGAAGACACGGAGCTCCAGTCGACATTCGGATGATTGAAGTCACCCAGAACAAGCCACTGAATTGAGGCTTTCCATTCTGATTCAGGTTCATTTTCCAAGTCTCGGAAAATAGTTTGAAGCCGATTTTCAACCGCGATGGGATTGACGTAATAACGAGAACCACGTGGAGGGAGAAAAAACAGAATTATGCCAACAGAAAATTGAGGGCTTTCCATTACAAATGTACAATCAATTTCCGACTTTGACGAAAATCTGATATGGGTTGAGCTAAGAAATTTGTTTTCTACGGCAATCAAAATGCCTCCATGACAACCACTCATACGATCTGATCGCAAAACAAGCGTGTAGGAATGACCAGAGAAAATAGCCGTATCAATTATTGAGTTATCAAGTCACGTCTCGGTAAGGCAGATAATTGTAGGAGAAAAAATAGACAAAAGCTTACAAAATGCATTCTTTTTTCGCATAACAGGATGCTTTGAACATTCAGGAAAAGAATCGAAGTGGAAGAACTATCTCTCAGATTTAGTCATTTCTCGCACACGCGACCCCATCGGATTTCATAAGCCGATCCAGGATTTTCGCTCTCTCGTCTTCGTTTTTCTACTCGAAGGTTATATTATTGAATGCGTTCAGCTCTCGTGAGGTTGGGAGATATATATACATTAGACGAGTCTGGACAATCACGGAGCTTTCCAGATTTGCGCAGAAACTCCTTTCGTTTCAGTTGTTCCTTAAATTTCAGGAGAAGCTGACAACCTGTAGAAGTATTTGACTTTCGCTTGCACTCAACATCATTGACGCTGATTGTAATATTGAGTTTCTTTGCAAACTCTTAAACAAGAGCAGAGTCAGATTTAGAGGGAGATGGCTGGGTTCCTTTGCCTATCAAATTCAGTTTTTTGGCGTCCTTACGTTTCTGTTCCTGTTGGACCTCGGCAAAAAGTGTTGCACGTGTCTGCTGTTCGTTTTTAATTGAGTTCGTTACAGCCGCAGAATAGTTTTTCTCCATCTTGATTTTGTCATTTGCAGCGCAAAATCCGCAGAGAAAATTTTGAGAAAAATCGTAGCTCGATGGAACACAAACTTTAGTTTGAATGGGACAACTTTCGGTCAGGCACGTTATCCATTTCTCCATTTCTCAATAATCTCAATATTGCCTGAATTGTCCGCTTTCTTAGCTTGTCGACCCATAGCTCAAGAACTTAATAAAACGGGCTGCCACTGCTACCAGCGGCACCACGCTTAAGCAAAAAAGACGACTGTACCACTGCTACCAGCGGCACAAAAACAAACAAGCCGAAAATAAAGAAATAAAGAAATCACTGCAACCAGTGATTCTCAACGTAAACTGGCAATAAGTCTAAGATATTCAGCCGCTAGGAAGATGATTCAAGTTCACCGGTCTTCTGGTAGTCGTATATTGAATAGAAATATCTTCCGCCGGAATCTAAAATCCCAGGTAAATGGGGCTACCCAATCAAAATCCGGCCTCTAATCCTCAAGCAATAAAATCAGAGCAGAGCTGAAACAAAACTAAATAGCCTTCCGTGTGCAATTGAAGATTATTTAATAAGTTTATCACAACAATTAGGCTGTATCCCTTAGTCTCATTAATTACAGCTCTCATTTGTTCCGGATTTCGCACAAGTAAATCTAATTAATACTTCACGTTCTTGTGAACTTCCGAACCTTGCCTTCATTTGTTCATTGCCCTCCACCGAAATTTTGAAGCAAGTGTTGTAAACGTGTGCTTCTATTGATTTTCGCTCGACAATTTTGACTTTTCGAGGTTTTTGACTGATCTAAATTTTTCATTAACAATTTTAAGAAGCTGTACTCAATTCGTGGACATTCGTTTTCAAAAAAAGTGTTTACCCCTTTTTGCCCACCAAATTCCCAATGCACTTTAAAAGTAGCTTGACAATCGCGCTTCAAATTTACTCTCTTTTGCGCTCCCTTTATTACTCCAGCTCGAGTACAATTGCCACTCTCATTAAACTTCTGGTTGTCATCAAAAGTCGACAAAATTGTAAACCCATTTTAACAGCGCCCCAATACAATCCAAATCATTTGGATTGTAGAGAAAAATGAGCACCTGAATGATAGATAGTCTTTGAGAGGCCGACGGTAGCTATTAATAAATGTTAGGTAAATTTTGAACTCATTTAGAGAGTGAAGTATAATATAATCTTTGATTTAAAAACATTTATCGTACAACTCATCGTCACTGTTAAAGAGCGGAACAAATAACGTCAAGGCACACAAAAGTAGCTAAAAGTTGTTCTGAACCCAGGGTAAGATTTCATCGGTCACTAAAACTTCAGACAGAGTGCTTAGTTTGGAAGATTTCACTTAGACTAAAAGAATTGAAAACTTAATTTTTTGTCCTAAACTCAGTGTCGTGTAGGAGGTGTTTAGGAGAAAAAAATGACTTTCACTTATGTTAGTCTGAGCTCAATCTTTCAAAATAAGAAATTAAAATGCATACTTTTAAGACGAGAACTTTTCTTCGCTACTCTGTAAAAATGTACTCTGAACTTCAATTTTAAATGAAATTCTACGCTTTCGTACCCTTTGTTCTCTAAATACGTTCACCTCAGACCTCGTGCCCAGCACTTAGGCGACTAAGATTTTGTTCTAAACTATACTTGAAAAAAGCAACAAAATGTTAGTTTGAGCGTTTCAGGGTTAAATTTAAAAAAAACGCGCCTCAGACTACGAAACAAAAAACCACTAGCACCACAAAATTGGGAAAGGCATCGAAACCTCTCTAAACCTAAACTGCCCTTTAAACTATTAATTTATGCCTCCTTATTAGTTCTTACAGAACTGGACAGCGTCTTTATACCCTCATGCATTACCAGCTTATCCGGTTTCTGATGATCAAAAGGCAAATCGCTCAAAAAAGATCATGCAGGAGATCGCATTAAAAACATCATCATAGCCCAATTACTTGCAACGTCTTTTGTTACAGAGCAATTGATCTCTCAAACACTACTTCGTACTCTTTCCACTCTATACTAAACTTTACTTTACGTCAGTCCCAAGCAATAAAGCAGCTGTGATGTAAAAATGCTGTACTTCATGTGTACTCGTCGTAGATGGCACCTCACTGATGAGAATATCATTAGAGATATCAACTGTTTTACTCGACTACGGATTAACCTTTGCATATATGCGGTCTAAACAATTCAAACATAACCAACTAATGACGGAAGAAATTCACTCAAAGGACTTGCCTGGCTTTGTAGTCGGTCGCTGACGCTACAGGAAACTAACTTCTATGGGTGGTAAAGTGACTTATTGACTCCGGACTTGACTATTTTATACCGTTTTTGAGAACAATGGTTAGAGGAAAAAAAATCGGCCAAGCAAAAAACTTGCATGAAAAAACCAAATAATTGCTACAGCTTCATAATCGCATAGAAATCCAGCTCGACTTCTCATTCAAGACATCTTACTACAGGCAAAATATTGTCCCGACCATGTTATTTTAAAATAAATCATTTCTTGGAAAAATGAAACAATCAGCTGAGCTATTTCTGTAATTTGAAGAACTTACTAGAGTTTTCCTGAATTGAATATCTGAAGCAGGCACGTGGAACTTAGTGGAGTAGTATCTGTCCTTCCAGCCATCCTGGTGCAATTTGACCTCATCGTTTTCATCCTCACTGTCCTCCTGTTCTGCTTGTTCTCTCGTTCTTTTTGCTCCTCTCTTGAACAAAAACGAATACACAATACGTCATTCGATAGCTGCTATCGATACAATAAAATGGAAGCATTCAAATAAAAGAGAAAGAGAGCGCTTAAAAGTGTTCTGATTCGGTTTGCACTTTTTTCAGATCAGATTATTCTGGATAATGATCTTGATACCAATACCTTATCTGAGTAATCTGATAACCTGAATCTGATAACATGATCTTGTTTTACAGTTGATTCAATTATAAATAGTTCTATATTTTAACATACCAATATATTGCATTAGTAAAAAGTAGTTTAACTCACATTTTCGGGTCCACCAAACCGATTGTTCATGTCCTGTTCCTGAAACATTAATCATCGCCTGCTAAATGCTGCAGCAAGTACTAACAGCGCATAGTTATCACAAAAACCACCAATAAAACTAATTCATACCAAAAAGCTAAAAAAAACATCCGATGAACGGCAAACAAGCGATTTTTATACTGTCAATAAATTAATCATCTTCAAATGGCAGCCCAAAAGTAACCAAGTAATGTCGGACGAATTGCTCTCAAACAACAGACGGACGGGTTTTCGCTTGCTTCGGTATAAAGTCACTAAGCGACTGCACAGCATTTTAATGCCCAAGGATTTACCTGAGAAAAGCTGGTAAATCCTTGGGCATTTTCACTTTTCTTTTCACTTTACTTTTTGTTGTCAAATGCTACAGAGTTAGTTCAACCGCGTAAAATCATGGGTACGAATGATTTACAACATAATCTACTAGCGTCCAACGAATTGCTCTCGAAAGACAAGCAAAAGACAATTCTAAATTATAAACTCAAAGACAATTCTCCTGCTATGGTCAGGGGCACGAGATGGAGAGAAGTGGAGGAGGAAGGGGATGAGGATAAGGTCACTAGCAGGGCCAATAAGTTTACTAGAAGGCTTCAAATGATGTTACTAGAGCTTATTGTACACCAATACAAAGAACTAAGTAAATGGCAAATTTTCGCTCATCTTTCAAAATATAAACCATTGAGGTCAGCTGCCAAAAATTGTGACTGATAGAGCATAACAGAGAACTTAAAATTGAAGACGATAATGACCAAAACGTCACTTGAAAAGTCAGATAGGCCGAGAAACAATTTTGCATTAGAATACATGCAGTAATCAAAAAAATCAGTAAAAATCAATTATTCAAGAACAACAAAATCCCACAAGCAAAAAATCAGAAAATACGGTCGAACAAAAAGTCATGTTATTAGTGCTTATGACAAATCTACAATTCAACCCTAACCCCAATTTAGGTTAGCAGCTTCAAAGGTTGGAATATTGCCGTCAGATTGCCGAAATTTCAAATAGCAAAAAAAGTGATGTAGAACTTACAAAGTTTTGAGTTGTGATGAAAGAAACACTTTCCCAAAAACTGAAATTTAAATTTTTAATCTCTGAAAGTGAATATTCTAACCTTTATTGAATTTTAGTGTTGAATTTTGCCCAAAAGGGTTTCACAAATCACATCAAGCACCGACGAAATTCTTTTGAGAGCTGCAGCGTGAAAATAATACAGACCCGGCAGATTGCCGGAGAAAAGCCGCCGTTGATTCCAATAAGCAAGTTTGGGATTGAAAGAATAGAAGATCTTGAAAAAAAAGATTTTTGTACAAAAACATTTTTAAGTCCGATTTATTTTGATGGCATTTCGTAGTTGAACATACTTCTGTTTCTTAGAGACAGGCTACAGGGGCTACTATCAATACCAATAAGCATTAGAGATGGTAACTAAGACTTATAGGAATGGCGTTCAAATAGCGGGAATCTAAAATTGGGCTTTATAGGTTTATCCCGTTTATATTTCTGACTTCAATTTTTAATACTGACTCTGTTCATTTTGAATTGCTTTGCTGAGCAACTGATGTTCAAAATCACTTTCAGCAGAATGAGAGAAGAGATAAACCAGCCTAGAGACGTCAAAAAGCTTTCACGCAAAATGTTGAAAAAGCGGCAAAATGAGGTAAAGCGAAACATTTTTTGTTCGACAAGTAAAAAAACATAGCAGGACAAGTCCTGACGTACAATTCCAAGAATTCTTATTGACTAAACAAAAAATGACCTACAACGGATTATGAGTGAATTGAGGAAACCATTTTTAAAAACATCAGATAAAAAAACCAGAAAAATCAATGTCAAAATGCCGCATGTGAACAAAAAAACGCTAGCGAGAAGTGGAAATTTGGATCAAACTAAAAAACTAGGCCTTGAATGAACTCTGAATGGATTGTGAAAACCATTTAGAAAAAAAATCCGAGCCAAAAAATTGAAAAAACAGTAAAAATCAGTGAAATTGCCGCGTGTGAACAAAAAACCACTAGCGAGAAAGCGAATTTTGTTCAAACACCGTTTTCTCACTCTATTTTAAAATTAGAGCGAAAAACATTCACGCCGCAAAAACATTCGCTCCACTTCCTGTTTCGGCGTGACCAAAATAACTTCTCCAAATTGACTTCAAAAATCAAGAAAATGTGTGAACAGATCTCAAAAAAAACATAGCTGACAAATTGTCAGAAAATAGCCGCAATAGCTTCATAGATCTGTCGTCTCGAAAAGAAGGTAAAAAAGACATTAAGAATCTGTATAACTTATTGCTGTTTCCATTTGCTGCTCTTAAATAACCTTCAATTAGAGTGACACGCACTCATTTGACCTCATATCTTTGAATTTAAGCAAAGAAAAGTCAATTTCAGAGTGAGGAAGTCAATTTTAAGAGAGGTAAGTCACGTGTGACCAAAAATTCAATCACGCAAATGAACAAAAAAAAACTAGCTCCACTAAGAGTGAAAAATGACGTTACGCACGCAATTCAGTTGAAATTGCATAAACGAATGAACAAAAAGCAGATTTGAACTGTTTGTGACGTCATATGGTCGTAACCAAAATCTTGACGACGAAATAAATAAAACCAAGAGAAGGCCAATAATAGTCTCACCTATCGCTTCGCGGCTATTAAAAAAGAAAAGACACCCCCCCCCCCAATACAATTCAAATTCTTTTAATTGTAAAAAATTAGGAGCGCTATAATAGCCGGTTGAGATGAGGGCGGCTATTAAACATAGCCGCCAAATTGCCGGAAAATAGCCAACGGTGACGCGCTTGACGCACATTGGGAGTGAAACAGAGAAAGAAAAAAGTAAGAGATGGAAATTACACTTAATTCAGCTTTTAAACTGAGAGCTATAAAGCATAATACTAATGCCAGCTAGCAATCGCTTTAATGAACTTCGCCAACCTAATGCATTCTGACTTAATGACCGGGCTTTATATGTCTATCCCGTTCTTTTGATTTTGCTCTTTTGACTTTAACCAGATTCACTATATTACGTAATTCAATACGCGAAAGAATATAAAATCCATTCAGATGAAACAATGAGTGAATTAAGTTAGAAGTCACGCGTTAAAACGGTAACTTATGTAAAACAAAAAATGCGATCAAAAGGTAAAGCGATTTTTTAAAAAAGGAGAGCGCCTAAATAATAGCCGTTGATAGGCTGACGACGGCTATTAAACATAACGTCCGACGAATTGAGGACGAAATTCGGACGAAAAATGAGACGAACATCGGTATTACAAAACGAAGCCCAGCATTAAAGAAGACCAGCAGGACTTCGTTTGGGAGCAATTAAAAAAAGGCTTCAACAACAGAAGCCGGAAAACTGAATAAAAATAATTCAAAGAAGCCATTCATTTTCAATTAGAAAACCCGAAAAACTATGCCGCAAAAACATAGCCTGCAGATTGCCGGAAAATAGCCGCGATAGAAGCTTGGGGCCTTCCATGAATTGAAACAACTAAAGAAATTAGACGGACAGAAAGACCACCAGTCCTTTAATAGACCACTAGACTTTTGGTTAGCTTTGGACTGTCATTATTTAAGACACATAAGCTCTAAAATGAGAAAGACCTAATAGGGCTTTTCAAAATTATGATCTTTTCCGTTTGTGCCTCCTCAGATTAGTGCGCGCGTATATTTTGCACCCCTCAGATGCACGTGCAATATTTTTTACATAATGACTTACTATGTAACGGCACGTGCATAGTATTCGAAATCAAAAACTCAGACTCTAATAATCAAGAATTAAGGCATATATGTTTGGCACTATTTATATGCACACCATTGACCTTTAATAAGTAAATGCTCATAAAATTTACAACTCCATAAGTGAGTTCAGAAGTCATTTTTTTGAGTGAGGTAAGTCATTGAAAAAGTCAATTCCAAGAAGTCAGATTAAGACGAATCAAAAATCTTTTAGACGAAGTAAAAAAACATAGCAGGACAAGTCCTGAAATACAATTCAAAGAATTGAATGAGAAACTCAGACGTACTCTACTTGACCAGCAGATCAATTAAGAATGCCAGCCAGAACACAAACAAAATCATCAAAAAATTGAGGAACTAAAAGAATCAAAACTAAACAAAAATATACTCATTACTAAAACTCTTGAAGCTTATAAAACTAAGGCAAAATTTTTTTCCTTTAAAAATACCTATTTCATAAATATGTTCAGAACCAATTTTTGTTCCTGAAATCGGTCCAGTATATCTGCAAGACCTGAAAAATATTCATTGACACTTAAAAACAATTGCAAACTATAAGGAAACATTGCTGAAAATCGCGATATAAATATCTTCAGAATAATTTCTGTGTCTCTAGAGGCTATCCAGTAACCCAATTCCAAGCTTTATAAAAAAGATCATTGGCTCATAGATCGATAGGCAAAAATTTTTAGAAAAAAATTCAAACATCAAAAAAAGAGAAAATCGTTGAATTAAAATGTTGAAAGCCATTCAATTGCCCTCTAGCAACTATTTAATAACATATTATCAAAAACTATTTAATATCATATTATCAAACCCCGGATGAGGTTACCTGGCAACTGAGGCAAGAAAAAAATAAATAAAATACAAATGTTTGAAAAAACTTGAAAAAAACTTGAAACTTGAACAGAAATTTTATCCAAAAAACTTCTGAAGTCGAAGCTTAAATTGTTGAAAACAGATCACTTGAAACTATAAACCATGCAGTAACTTTTTGTCAGAACGTGGAATTTGTTTTCTTGCACTTGAGAATGGACGAATATCAAAAACTGACAAAAACTTTAGGAAGCCTTAAAAAAATTGCAAAATTTATCAAAAAATACTAAAATTCGAGACAAAAGTTAAAAACTATTGCATTGTTACTAGAAACTATGCAGTGCCCTCTAGAAACTATTAACAAACCTGAAAGGAAAATGCCTGGTCCCTGAAGCTGGAAAAACTCAAAAATCATGAAAATTTTCAAAAACCTGAAAAAAATGTGAACTTTGTCAAAAAAAATTGCTAAAACTTGTGATTTTCAAAATTGAAACAAATTCCATGGCAACTAAAAATTTTTCAATAACTTATTATCCAGCCCCTGATGAGGTTTTCTGGCCCCTGGTACAACTTGAATAATGACAATAAATGTCAAAAAAAATGAAACAAATCGCAAGTTTTGTCATAAAATGCTAAAATTCATGATGTGAAAAGGTTTAAAGCCATTCAATTGCCACTAGAAACTATGCAGTAATCGTCAAACCCTTTATCAAACACTAGAGGAGGTTTCTTGAAACCTAGGGCTAAAAAATGACAAAAAATTTCAAAAAACCTGAAAAAAATTGCAAAAAGTAGTATCATTTTGAGTGTTTGTGTTTGTAGTACCAAAACATATAGCTCATAAAAAGGTCATAACACGCAATTTTGTCTCACAAAAGGCCTTCATCAACTTTTAAAAACTTCAACCTAAGACTCATCAAAACAAAAAATTACAAAAAACATGAAAAATTGCACCATTTTGAGCCCTAAAAATGACCTTTTAACCTTAAATTAAGGCCATCCCAGCAGCTGCACCACTAAAAGCACTTGAAGGACTACTAAAGCCCACTTTAGGCCTCTAATGAAACTTGATGCCCGCTGGGCTTTAGCTGCTTATCCCGTTTTTAAAGATCAAAGTCATTGAAAAATGTGCGAACACATCTTAAGAAAAAAACACAGCGCACCAAAACAATTCAAATTCTTTGAATTGTAAAAAAAAATTAGGAGCGCTATAATAGCCGCCTGGAATTGAGGACGCGGCTATTAATGACTACTAATGGATTTTACAAACCCCTTAGAAAATCCGATCAAAAACAGTGAGAATTTTTTTCGTTTTTTTGACCCAGAATTAACTAAAATAACTAAACCACTCATCTTTACGTTACATTCTCTGCTTGTTCTGAGCTTCTTTTTGTTCTGAGCATTTACTTCACCAAACATACTTTGTCTTTAGAGCTCATTTTAACATTTTTTTGGTAATTTTTATGTCCAGACCAAATCTAGTCCAGCAGACATTTTTTGTCTAGTTTCAATGGAGGCCAACTAGCAGTTCTGCGAGCTACCATTACCTCACCACTACAACCCAGTCTACTTTCAGATGCGGCGAGGAGATCTGGTATCGCTTTAGTAGCTGCCAAGGACAGAAAAAAGACCATTATTCACAACAACTCAATGCAACGGACGTCCAGCTCGTTCCACTAGCTTTTGAACTATTTCGGAGTTTCTCAGAGATTGTTCTGGAAACATTTAAACAGTTAGCTGTACTTTCAGATAGCCGAAGCTTCCGACTTGTAGCGTTGCCAATAGCTTACAATCGTTAGGCTCAGTTTATTTCACTTTGCGCAATGCGAGGCATGTCACGACGCTAATAGCCACTGATTCTCAAGAGATATTGAAATACTGGAAATAATGAAATGATTAAGAAATATATTGTTGCTGTTGTAAAGTCTTTACAGCAAAGCTGGTGGGCATTTATCCCATACATTCAGTTTAGAAAATTGTCCACTTTTCTCTGCGGTTTTGGCAGTCACATGCGAGCTGCCAGGTGATGATGTTGTTTTTGTTGAATTTCGTTTCCACGAATTTCCAGAGGAGCTGTACAATTCGTTTCTTGAGTCCAGTCGATGTTGACATCTCCGGAGTTTTTACGCACTCACAATTGGTAGGGCGTAATTTCATCAAATTTTTCAATCAATGAGATGAGACTTTGTTAGAGACCTTTTCTTGTTCTTGTTGATTAACCCATTAAGCGGGGAGATCCAACTAAAAAAACCTCGACGAAAACAACGACGATTGATCGATGAGTGACTTTATGTCACACAATGTCAGACGGCTAAGAGATATGAATGAGGACAAATACCTGACATGCATTAATTGCTCAATGAACTGTTTAATTTTAACTTGGATTTAATAAATGACAATAACTTCTCAAACAGGACCACGCTTAACTGTTTTCTCATTATACTTGAAAACTAGAGTATAATAGTTGAAAATCGCAGAACCACTCACTTTTCCGCTCCACTTAGCGCTTTGTCGTGATTAAAATCGCCACTCGAGAAATTAAATAGCTAAGATGACACACGATCAAGTAAAAAACCGCACAAAGAGAAGACTAACAGGACCCAAATAACAGATAAAAACTTGAGAGGAATTTCAAATTAGACTGAAAGAAACCTTGTCTCACATAAATTTTTGAAAAAATGGTAGAAGAAAATCTAATAATTCGTGAATACCTTCTTATTGGCCATGAACTGTCTTTGCTCGTGCTGCATGGACTGCATTCTGGCCTCAGCAATAGCTTGTCTTGGGTTCACTACAGGGTCCGAGTGCCCTCCCCGGCCTCCTTTGTTTATCGGCTGTGGGCCCAACTGGCCTCTGAGGTGATACGCGGGACTGAAGCCACCTCGGCCCGATTTCGCCGCCGCCTGTTAATATTTCAAACCTGTCAAGCCAAGGCGTTTTTGAAAGCCAGATGCTAATTATTATATAGCACTTTACACGTGATATACTACAAAAACGTGCTCGTGGGAGGGGATGGGGGGGGGGGCTGAAAGTTATGCTTACTCGGATTCAGGAGTGAGAAAGGGGAAAATGCAATAATTTGTTTACTTATTTACAACTGCTTAACTATTTCAACTAATCCTGACTTAAATAGGCACCAATCTACTCTAAATTAAGCAGAAAGTTTAGCTTGCGGAAAATCACTCAAGTGATATTAATAGCTTGCGTGATTTGTATCCGTTAATTTAGCACTGTGCTCAGAAGCTTCCAGCAGACCAGAATCAAACTTGCTTGCGGTTAGATTACACTATTTATTGTCGACAATTATTACTAACGTCTTTTCTGTGTGTACTACAGGTCTTGTGTCACTCGATGCTTCGAAAAGTAGTAGTATACTTTTAAACATAAAGCATTGATATTGGAACCGCTTTATCATCTAGTACAAGAGGTCATACCCAAAAATTATAATTCCGCCTTTCGAGGGTGCGACAATACGACTCCTTGCTTTCCCTGACGCGTTTGTCGGGAAAACGCGAGTGTCAAAAAGCAGGAACCGAATGTGCTATATTTGCGGGATTTTGGGCCGTTTCATTTTTGATACATAATTGAATAGTATTTTCGAACAACTGATTTATTAGACAGTTTTGCTAGTACTTCAATAATCTATAAGGATCCGTAGACCTGTATTTCATCAGCACTTTCAAGGACCGCTTAATTGAGCAACTTGAATTCTTAAAACACCAGTAAAAAAATTTACACCACGTAGGTAAAAGGCAGGAAATAACTAGCACACATCTACGAAAAAAATCATTAAGTCCTGGCAACTATAACTAACCTGCTCAGCTTTCTGTCGTTTCTCCTTCTCTTTGAAAAATTTCTGAAACACGAGAACAATTTCATTTATGAAACACCAACAATACATTTCCAATATTTCACGAACGTTAAGCATACTTCTCTTTCGGCCCTCTTTTTGAAAATTTCATCTTCCATTTCACCCAACGCTGAAATAATACAGTTTTTCCATATTTGCAGTTTAATGCCTCTGATTTCACGATAACTGTTCCTAAACTCAAATTAAAATAGGTGCAAGCTCAAAAATCTGGAAAATGAACTTTATAAATAACATCTGTCGCTAGGCAAAGAAAGTTCGCGTCATGTTATGACTAAACCCAGCTGATTGCCGGAAAAAGCCGCCAATGATTCCCCTAAGACTACTCTTGTCTCCTAATGAGAGTATACAGTGGCTAATATCATCACAAAAACATTAGAGATATTAACTAAGACTTATAAGAACGAAGTTCAAGTAGCAGGCATCGAAAATTATGCTTTAGTGGTTTATCCCGTTTCTATTTTCGATTTCCTTTTTCGATACTGACTCTGTTGATTGTTTTGCTGGCTGTTCAAAAGCAATTTGAAAATAATGACAGAAGACTGAAACTAGCTTAGAGAAGTAAAAGAGTTCACGCAAAATGTTGAACAATTTGTGAACTAAGGTAAAACGAACCAAAATTTTGTTTGAAAAACGTTGCAGGAAAAGTCCTCAATTTTAATCCAAGGAATTCAACAAATTCCAGACCTGATTATCAGCGTCATAAGGAACAGCCTTCCATAGTCCAAAGAGCATATATCAAAAAACCTTCAAACACGTATGAAAGTAATATTAAAAACCTACATCCTATTTTTAGGAAAAATAGTGTTCTCAAAGTCAATAAGGCCAAAGTCAGCATATTAAGTAAGTGTACCTATGAACTTCAAACAGAAAACACCAGCTTTGTTTAATAAATGAGAGGCAAAAAAGACAAAAACTTTGGCGAAATTCGAAGTTCACTGAAGACTTTGAAAAAAGTACCAGCGCATAATCATTACTTACTAAAAATTATTATTATTGGTTTAAGCACCATTTAAAATCTCAACAGGGCCTGAAAATTAAAACAGATAAATTTTGAGTTTTCGCCTGCATAAAACTTCAGATGGTATCAGTTTCATATCAAATGAGAATTTATTCCACTCAACAGCGACAGCATGCAAGAACGAACGTCTTCCAAAGTAGGAGCGAAATTTGGGAACAAGTTACTTGTAAAAAAAATTGAGACCTCGTAAACATTGTGTTTCGTTTCATTAGTTCCGATAAATATAGTGGGAGTTTGCTAGGCTGATGTATAAAGCGATGCGCATACAATAGGATTTTGAACACATTGCGCTGCTTAATTGGCAACCCGTGCAGCTGCTTCAGGTACGACGAGGTTGGCGTTGAAGGTGACAATCGAAAGATCAAACGCGCGGCAGAGTTCATTATTCGCTGTAGTTTTGTTAACAAAAAGTTTGGCAGACCATAAAGATAATTACAGTAGTCAACACGTGATAAAAGCAGACAAAAACATTTCTAAATAAAAACCAAGGTATTGCGTAGCAACAATCAAACACTCCGTAAACTTTTGTTAAAAGCCAATTCAAAAATCATTAACTGCAAACTGGAACCATTAAAAAGATCCTATTTTCTCTCAAAAGAGAACAAATCTTGAGAGATCAAAACCTGTCAAAATTGAAAATAGGAAACTATGAACCAGACAGCTTAACAAGCACGGTCAAAGCTCAAAAAGAACAACTTTTTTGAAAACAATGATCTAAAGAACGGTATCTACTATCTTAAAAACATAATAGCATCAACTTTGTTTCATCAGAAAGCCGATGCCAACTGTGATTACTAAAACAGAAACAGCAAGCAGACGGATCCAGAGAAAATTAATGATAGTTTTTAACAGATGTCCAACTTCTACTAAACGTGATACAATAGATGAAAACAAAACCATATCTAACTAAACCTGATTCGAGGGACAAGGAGAACCGTGTTTACCAAGTAGCGGGCATCTAAAATTAGGGTTTAAGCAGTTTCAATTTTTATCCCGTTTCTATTTTTGATTCCGTTTTTTGATACTGGTTGTTTATTTCGGATTGCATTTCTGAGCAACTGTTGCTAAAAAGCACTTAGAGCAGAAGGAGCAAACAATGGTATTAGCCTAGAGAAGTCAAGAAAATTTTACGCAAATGTCGAAAAAGTGGCAAAATGAAGTAAAGCAAAACAAATTTAAATTCGACGAAGTAAGAAATAGGGGCACAATAATAGCCCGGTGAGAAGACGAGGGCGGCTACAAAAACATACCCGGCAGATTGCCGGAAAATAGCCGCCGTTGATTCCAATAAGCATTATTGGGATTGAAAGAATAGAAGATATTGAAAAAAAAAAGATTTTTGTACAAAAACATTTTTTAAGTTCGATTTATTTTGATGGCATTTCGTAGTTGAAGATAACGTACTTCTGTTTCTTAGAGAGAGGCTACAGGGGCTACTATCAATACCAATAAGCATTAGAGATGGTAACTAAGACTTATAGGAACGACGTTCAAATAGCGGGCATCTAAAATTGGGCTTTATGGGTTTATCCCGTTTCTACTTCTGACTTCAATTTTTTATACTGACTCTGTTCATTTTGAATTGCTTTGCTGAGCAACTGGTGTTCAAAATCACTTTTAGCAGAATGAGAGAAGAGAGAAACTAGTCTAGAGAAGTCAAAAAGATATCACGCAAAATGTTGAAAAAGCGGCAAAATGAGGTAAAGCGAAAAATTTTTTTATTCGACGAAGTAAAAAAAAAAATAGGAGCGCTATAATAGCCGGCTGAGAAGATGAGGCGGCTATTAATAATCAAAAGCGATCCTTGATAGAGAATCTAAGACGTTAAAACAATAAATATACATTAAAACCGTCAAGTAGCTCCAACTATCCTCGTCACAGCACTGGTTAAACCCGCAATAAATGGCGTTAAGTGCTAGCACAACAAAAATACCTTATACACAAGCAACACAAGACATAACCGGCAGATTGCCGGAAAATAGCCGCCGTTGATTCCAATAAGCATGATTGGGATTGAAAGAATAGAAGATATCGAAAAAAAAATTGTTCAAAAACGTTTTTAAAGACCGATTTATTTTGATGGCATTTCTTCGTAGTTGAACATACTTCTGTTTCTTAGAGAGAGGCTACAGGGGCTACTATCAATACCAATAAGCACAAGAGATGGTAACTAAGACTTATAGGAACGACGTTCAAATAGCGGGCATCTAAAATTGGACTTTATCCCGTTTCTATTTCTGACTTCAATTTTTGATTCTGCCTCTGTTCATTTTGAATTGCTTTGCTGAGCAATTGATGTTCAAATTCACTTTTAGCAGAATGAGAGAAGAGATAAACTAGCCTAGAGAAGTCAAAAAGATTTCACGCAAAATGATGAAAAAGCGGCAAAATGGTAGCGAAAAAAAGTTCGACGAAGTAAAAAAAAACATAGCAGAACAAGTCCTGACGTACAATTCAAAGAATTTTCATTGACTAAACAGAAAACTAGACCTAGAACGGATTATGAATGTATTGGGAAAACCATTTAAATCCGATCCAAAAAATCGAAAAAACAGTAAAAATCTAAGTGAAATTGCCGCATGTGAACAAAAAAACCACTAGCGAGAAAGCGAATTTTTGTTCAAATGCCGCTTTCACTCTACTTTAAAATTAGAGCGAAAAAATTTCACGCCGCAAAACCCCTCGTTTTTCGCTCCACTTCCTGTTTCGGCGTGACCAAAATCACTACTCCAATTTGACTTCAAAAATCATGAAAATGTGTGACCAGATCTTAAAAAAAAAGACAGCGCCCCAATACAATTCAAGTTCTTTGAATTGTAAAAAAAATAGGAGCGCTATAATAGCCGGCTGAGAAGATGAGGGCGGCTATTAAAAACCAGTCATAATTTTTGAAAGCAAGTAGTCTCAAAGTCGTTAAAAACTATCGATATAAAATAAAACCGTTAAATGGCTTCGATCATGCCTTATCTGTTTCAGGAGACGGGTCATTAATGAGACAAATAGACAGGACAAATAGAACAGTGAAAAAGCGCAAAATCCAAAAAATTTTAGTGTTCAAGTCATCATAAGGCAGAACATTCCCCTTGATGAATAAAAATCAAAAGTATGCAGCATTAGATCACATGTTTTAACATAAAAACATTCGTTCCACAAATTTGAGTTAGAAAACAGTGAGCACGAGTCAAAATGTCGCACGCGAGAAATACTTCAAAAAGGGTTCAGGGTCGTGGGAGAGCTGAGGGGGTCCAAAATGCCTGTTCTTTTCATATCAATCTTTTACACTAAATTGAAAATTTAGAAGATCTCTCATCTGTATCAGCACTGAGCTTCAATCCTTTTTTGAATTTTCGAGAGTAGTGACAAAAATTTAACGAGCTTACGTCAGACGAATTGCTCTCAAGCAACTGGCTTAATAATGATCATTGCTTTAGCAAGCTTAAGCCAAAGAATACTAACCTGAATGGGTATGGGGCAAAATAGTTGTGGGGATGTCAAAAAAATACCGAAATTTCCCGTTACAAGGAAATTATGCATCGAGGTTAACTTTGCCAGTGGCTGAAATGCCTCGAGCTGTCATTTATCACTTTTCTGAGAACGATAAACTGCAAATTGTATATACTCTTTTACATTAACAATTCAAACATTCAGTGTACATCAGAGGCTAATAAAACTAATACAGAGGCTAATAGAACGAAGCTTAAAGCTCTTATCGCGGCTTCACCACTTAATTTCTTTTTCCAGACAAAGAGTCAAATCGGTCAGATGAAAAAAAGAACACCCAGAAAGACAACCAAAAAAATTGCACCAAATAACGCATTGCATTTGAAAGATTTAACCAATAAAACAAAACATAAGCAGCAGATGGCCTGAATAGCAGCGAAATAGACTTCCGCGTCGTAGAATACAGAGATTGTTCAAATTCATTCTGCAGAAGCCTTTTCATTAGGGGGGACATTTATACACGTTAGTTTCTGTGACCCTAACTTAATCGAAATTAAACTTAAGTTTTCAACTTCAACAGTTACTTTGTTGCGCAAGATAAGTCTAATCAAAATCTAATCGCGCAGATGTCTTCAATACTCGTCTTAGAGTAAGAAATGATGTCATGAGTTTAAATGCTGTCAGAGAAAAGGAGAATTCATTCAAAAAAATTTCATTTTTTCATCTTTTCTATGTGAACAGTGTTAAACGAAAAAAGGCAATACACGTAGCGCAAAATAGCTTGACTCATCTAACAGTTTCGCAGTTATAGAAATTTTATCAATTCATGCTGAATTTCATTTCAACGGGAATCTTATCTGATAATAATGAGAATATAATGTCAGAAAACAGATTGGACAGCTTTGATAACTAAATTTTGTAATGTCTCAAGTTGGAGATATAAATTGACAGAATTTTTTCTAAGTTTCAAAAATGGCTCGAACTCAGAGTGCATTTTCAGTAAGATTCAAATCTATACTTAATTAAGCTTCTAAGCTTAAAGCTATTAAGCTTAACAATAATGTCAGGTAGCATTCGCTCTAATTAACTTTGATAACCTAATGCAATATGATTTAATGACCGGGCTGATCGTTTCATCCCGTTTTTGATTTTGATTTTGCTCTGTTGACAGTGGCCGCATTCACTACATTGCGTAATTCAATGCGTGAAAGAAATTAAAGAAAATGCCGCAAGTGAACAAAACACCACTAGCGAGAAAGCGAAATTTTGCTCGTATGCCGTTTTCTCACTCTAATTAAAAAAAGAGAAGTTCACGCCGCCAAACCACTCGCTTTTTCGCTCCACTTCCCGTTTCTCCGTGAGCAAAATCACCGCTTCAATTTGACTACAAAAATCAAGAAAAGAAAATCGAAGCCGCTCAAAAAGATAGGTAAAAAACTTTCAGCGATATATTAATAAAGGTTGTTTATATTCATTCTGCAGAAGTTTTAGAGAGCAAAAGTCATTGATAAAGAATCTGCTGAAAATTCATTGCGAATTGCGACTTCGAAACAACTACTGGCAAAAACCTTTCACAACAGTTAGTTTTCATTCAAAAGAGGCAGCCAATTGACAGAAAAAACGCCAAAAATGTTTCTATGGCAAACCGATAAAAAGAAAAAATTAAGGACAAAGTAGAAAGTATTTTCGGTAAAAAAAAACATTTAAACATTTGAACAAAAAATATGCACAAAATGCTCTTTCCCATCAACTATTTGACAAGTACTGGTTTTTTTCAGGCACATAACCCCTAGCACCTGGCAAATACTTATTAAAGAACATAACGCAAAGAACCAAAAAAGAACCAGAAAGAATTAAGAAATCTGAGTTTCAATAGCATCTTTTAGGAGCAAAACCTAAAAAATATCGCCAAACTAAAGATTGGCCAACAAAAACTATAGATAGATGCTTAAACTGAGCAAAAAAAATTAAAATTAAAGACAAAAATTGGTCAAAACTGACTTGAATTTACTCATTATCTTTTTAAAAAACAATTAAAAAAAACAGCCAGTAGCTAGCCGGAAAATAGCCGCGATAGACGCTTGTGGCCTACCATGAATCGAAACAACTGAAGAAGATTGACAGATCGACCACCAGCTTTCTAATAGACCACCAGACTTTTGGGTTAGATTCGGACTGTCACTTTTTTAAGACATATTTGCTCTACACGGAAAAAACCCTAACGGAGCATTTTCAAATTAATATTCAAAATTAAAAATCAAGACTCTATTACTCAGGAATTAGGGCATATAAGTTTGGCACGACTTGGATGCGCACTATTGACCTTTAATTAGAAAACGTTCTTAGAATTCAGAGTTCCATAAGTGAGTTCATAAGTTTTTTTTAGTGAGATAAGTAACGCAATTGAATTAAAAGCAGAAATGACGTCACCAACACAATTTTAACTGCAAAGTAGTAAAATTCACTCAAGTCATTGAAAAAGTCAGTTACAAGAAGTCAGGCTAAGACGAAACAAAAATCTGTTAGACGAAGTAAAAAACATAGCAGGACAAGTCCTGGCGTAAAATTTAAAAAAATTTTCGTGGACTAAACGAAAAACTATACTTACTACGAGTGAATTGGGAAAAACATTTCCAAACAAAATCATAAAGAAAAATTTTAATAGAAAAATATTGCCAAAATGCCGCATGTGAACATAAAAAATAGCGCGGAAATGAAATTTAGTTCAAACAAAAAACTAGACCTAGAATGAGCTACGTAAGGATTGAGAAAACCATTTAGAAAAATCTTATCCAAAAATCTGAAAAAACAGTAAAAATCAAAGTGAAATTGCCTCATGTGACAAAAAAACTACCAGCGAGAAACCCATTTTTGTTCAAACACCGTTTTCTCACTCTACTTTTAAATAAGAGCGAAAAAATTTTACGCCACAAAACCACTTGCTTTTTCGCTCCACTTCCTAATTCAGCGTGACCAAACTCACTACTCCAATTTGACTTCAAAAATCATGAAAATGTGTGACCAGATGTTAAAAAAGACAGCGCCCTATACAATTCAAATTCTTTGAATTGTAAAAGAAATTAGGAGCGCAATAATAGCCGCCTGGAATTGCTGACGAGGCTATTAACAACGCTTAGAATATTAAGCAGCAAATATTGACAGGACCTCAAAACGAGCTCCTGTATCTTGACATGATCACATAATCTGCTCATAATCTGACCGATACAACTCAAATCCATCGAAATGACGTAATAATACAAAGTAATGTCAATTATATTGGTGAAAGTCGAAAACTGTCAGGATTAGCGGTCAAAGTTTAACATCGGACATTAAGATCAAAAATAACTTTATAAACTAAGAAATTTAAGCCCTCATCGGAACTCAATTTACAAACCCTAACATAGCCGACAGATTGCCAGAAAATAGCCGCGATAGACGCTTGTGGCCTACTATGAATTGTAACAACTAAAGAAATAAAATTGACAGATCGACCACCAGCTTTTTAATAGACAACTAGACTTTTGGGTTAGATTCATACTGTCACTTTTCTGAGACATATTTGCTCTACAAGGAAAAAAACCCTAGTGGAGCATTCTCAAGTTAATATTCAATATTAAAACTCAAGACTCTATTACTCAGGAATTAGGGCATATAAGTTTGGCACGACTTAGATGCGCACTATTGACCTTTAATTAGAAAATGTTCTTAGAATTCAGAGTTCCATACGTGAGTTCATAAGTTTTTTTAGTGAGATAAGTAACGCAATTGAATTAAAAGCAGAAATGACGTCATCAACACAATTTTAACTGCAAAGCAGTAAAATTCACTCAAGTCATTGAAAAAGTCAGTTACAAGAAGTCAGGCTAAGACGAAACAAAAATCTGTTAGACGAAGTAAAAAACATAGCAGGACAAGGCCTGGCGTACAATTTAAAAAATTTTTATGGACTAAACGAAAAACTATACTTACTACGAGTGAATTGGGAAAAGCATTTCCAAACAAAATCGTATACAAAAATTATAAAACAGAAAAATATTGCCAAAATGCCGCATGTGAACATAAAAAATAGCGCGGAATTGCATTTTAGTTCAAACAAAAAACTAGACCTAGAATGAGCTATGTAAGGATTGAGAAAACCATTTAGAAAAATCTTATCAAAAAGTCTGAAAAAACAGTAAAAAACAAAGTGAAAATGCCGCATGTGAAAAAACCACCAGCGAGCAACCCATTTTTGTTCAAACACCGTTTTCTCACTCTACTTTTAAATAAGAGCGGAAAAATTTTACGCCACAAAACCACTTGCTTTTTCGCTCTACTTCCTAACTCAGCGTGACCAAAATCACTACTCCAATTTGACTTCAAAAATCATGAAAATGTGAGAACAGATGTTAAAAAAAGACAGCGCCCCTATACAATTCAAATTCTTTGAATTGTAAAAGAAATTAGGAGCGCAATAATAGCCGCCTGGAATTGCTGACGCAGCAATTAACAACGCTTAAAATATTAAGCAGCAAATATTGACAGGACCTCAAAACGAGCTCCTGTATCTTGACATGATCACATGTCTGCTCATAGTCTGACCGATACGACTCAAATCCATCGAAATGACGATAATATGAAGTAATGTCAATTAAATTGGTGAAAGTCGAAAACTGTCAGGATTAGCGGTCAAGGTTCAACATCGGGAATTAAGATCAAAAATAACTTTATAAATTAAGAAATTTAGGCCATCATCGGAACTGAATTTACAAACCCTAACATAGCCAACAGATTGCCAGAAAATAGCCGCGATAGACGCTTGTGCCCTACTATGAATTGAAACAACTAAAGAAATAAAATTGACAGATCGACCACCAGCTTTTCAATAGACAACTAGATTTTTGGGTTAGATTCGGACTGTCATTTTTATGAGACATATTTGCTCTACAAGGAAAAAAACCCTAATGAAGCTTTCTCAAATTAAAATTCGATATTGAATTAAGTTTGGCACTACTTGGATGCATACTATTGACCTTTAATTTGAAAATGTTCATAAAATTTAAAGTTCCATAAAGGAGTTCAGAAGTCATTTTTTTTACTGAGGTAAGTAACGCAATTGAATTAAAACAGAAATGACGTCACGAACACAAATTTTAAATGCAAAGCAGTAAAATTCACTCAAGTCATTGAACACTCCAACAAAATTACCGATAAAAAACGCCCCACCAATACTCCTCTTCGGGTCGTAAAAAGACAGCGCCCCAATACAATTCAAATTCTTTGAATTGTGAAATTCTTTGAATTGTAAAAAAGAGCTTTAATATTAGCCGTTGAGAGGAAGACGTCGGGTATTGAAAGCTTGATACGTCTTTATACGGCGAAGTACTAAGTTTTGCAATTCTTCGAAATCTATCTGAAAATTGTATCCACATATTTTAAAAATGATAAAATAACTTGAGTGGGATAAATGATTTTTATGTAAAATCATTTTTACTAAGGCAGAGTCGAGTAATCGGCAAACACAACTTCTAACTATAATGACGTATAAAAATTTGTACGACCTTCTATGGCACCGTACTAAGTACTAAGCTTCGTAAGTCTTAGTAAGTTTACAAAGTTTTGTCTAAAAGGGGCAACCTGGGTTAAAACTGGCTCAATTATTCCTTTCCATATTTCACTAGCGGAAATTGAAGTTCGAGTTACTAAAAAACAGCTAGTTTATCTAGTTGGGACTAACCTTTCATGATCAGTTGGACTCTGTACAAATTGGCATACCCGTTGTCCGACAACCAACCCTGAAAAAATTCAACATTGTCTAACATATTCAAATTCTTTACAATTCTTACTCCACCATTGATGCTTGGAGTGAAAGATTGTAGAGAGCAATCACTACTATTTGAATACAAATCAAAAATTTTCGGTAATTAAATTAACGCAAGTAAACAGTTCCACACATACCTTGTTGAAAGAACCATTGTGAAAATACTCAATGAAAACATTCATCACTCTTTATGTTTTTCAACACTTTCGAAATCGCTTCCTTTTCCCGGGTATATACGGCCGTATATATTTGATACTTATATATCTTTAGGATGTTAATCAGTGATCCCTATACATTTCAGATCTTGAAACAATCGTTCGAACTCGTACAAAGTGACTGCAAGATTCCTTACAAGATTCCTTACAAGAATGTCCAGACAATTTCTAGACAACAAAATTCAACATCAACCCTTTATGAATAGGCTGGAATTTCCCCTCCCAAGTTATAATTCCTGATTATTACAAATAACTATTTTGGAATGTCTGTGGATGACTAGTTCCACTGCTGACAGCCTAAGCTTTTGTTCACATGAGAAAGGAAACCGATTCACATGTTACATTCCATTTTATGCGATGGATAGTTGTCTAATAATAAGTTGATATCCTTTCTTCCCACTGAAACTAGTCATTAGCGTCTAAGGAATAACATAGCTGGCAGATTGCCAGAAAATAACCGCAACAGATTCGTAGATCGGCAGTCTAAAAAAAAAACAGTAAAAACGACAGACCAAAAAAATATCATTTCATTGAAGGTTGATCTGTTATATTTTGATTTAAAATCTGTATAAGTTATTGCTGCCTCTATTAGCTGATCTGAAATAACCTTCATTTAGAGTGACACACACCCATTTGACCTTATCTCTTTGAATTAAAGTAAATAAAAGTCAATTTCAAAGTGAGGAAGTCATTTTTGAGAGTGAGGTAAGTCAAGTGTGACCAAAAATTTAATCACGCGAATGAGCAAAAAAAACTCGCTCCACTAAGAGCGAAAAAGGACGTCGCGCATGCAATTCAGTTGAAATTGCATGAACGAATGAACAAAAAGTGGCTGTGACGTCATATGGTCGTAACAAAAATCATGACGACGAAATAAAAAAACATAGCAGGACAAGTCCTGACGTACAATTCAAAGAATTTTCATTGACAAAACAGAAAAAATAGACCTAGAATGGACTATGAGTGAACTCAAAAACCGTTTTAAAAAATCAGAACAAAAAAATAAGAAAAAAACAGAAAATCAATATCAAAATGCCGCATGTGAAAAAAACCCCTAGAGAGAAATGAAAATTTAATTCAGACAAAAAACTATGCCTAGAATGAGCTGTGAATGGATTGGGAAAACCAGTTACAAAAAAAAACCGATGAAAAAAAAGGAAAAAACAGTAAAAATCAGAGTGAAATTGCCGCATGTGAACAAACCACTACCGAGATACCGAATTTTTGTTCAAACACCGTTTTCTCACTCTACTTTAAAATTATAGCGAAAAAAATTCACGCCGCAAAACCACTCGCTTTTTCTCTCCATTTCCTGTTTCGGCATGACCAAAATCACTACTCCAATTTGACTTCAAAAATCATGAAAAAGTGTGAGCAGATCTTAAGAAAAAACATAGCCGGAAGAATTCCGGAAACGACTCGAAGTGAAAATCCATTTAAACGCGATCCAACTACTCATCAAACAAAACGTGCCTTCACTAATTTATGATTATCTTGAAACAAAGTCATCAAACAAAAAAAGACAAAACAACAAAAACAAATCCGTTAAAATATGATAAAAAATCTCATCAAATTTCGTTAAAAATTGAGATCCCGAAAAAACTATCTCTGCCAAAATAACTTCATCAAAACAACTAGTACTTACAAAAACCACTTTATGTGAATTTTGGAAAATATACTTTAGGCTAAATTATGAAAAAAAAAGCTCTTAAAAACAACTTTCACAGAAAAACTGGAAAAAGTTACTAAATTTTTTAATATTTCAAAAAACATATAAATCCAAAGAAAAAATCCCTCCAGCCAACAGGGTATCCAGATGCTCGCAAAACAATAGGCAAGTCATAATAGGCAAAGAAACTTAGCTAAAAACAGAAAAAAAAAAACGAAAAACTGCAAAAAATTAAGAAAAATAGTTCCAATTTTCGCCATTTTTTGTCATATTTCTCAACAAAAAAATGATTCTTACCCACAAAATTGTAACCAATTGTTATCATAATATTGCTCAAGTAGAAGGGGTTTCTTCAATACCCATTTGAGCCAGTAAAACAAAATAATCGTTAAAAAACGCAAAAATTAGCCCGAAAATCAGCAAAATACATTAAAAACCTCCGAATTATCATAAATTTCATATGATTTTCCAGAAACCTTCAAACCACTACCGAAACCAGCCTAAAATTAAAACAAAATCATAACCAAACCTCTTAACGAAAATAAATTTAAAAAAATGCTTTAAAAAGCCCCACGTTAACTAAAAAATTTCGCTCGCTTAGAATTTTTTTTCACACATCAATTTCTCGCTCTCTCAAAAACAGCGGTTGAACAAAAACCACTCTCTTTTCGCTCCGCTCTTCACTTTTGTTCAGCACCAAAATCACTCCAAATTTTTTCACGCGTTTCATTTCCCGCTTCAAAAATCACTCCAATAAAATTGATTAAAAAAAGGACTTCTCCAATACTCCTCTTCGAGTCGTAAAAAAGACAGTGCCCCAATACAATTCAAATTCTTTGAATTGTAAAAAAAGCAAGAGAAGGCCAATAATAGCCCCAGCTATCGCTGTGCGGCTATTAAACATCTACTGATCCGTGTTTTTTTAGTTGAACAGTTGAGTGCAGTAAATTGACCTTAGTCTCGTAGATGACATTATGGTAGATACGGATGAGTCGGTCAATAGCACCCTCTCTGATCTCCAAAGAGGGCAAGTGAGGTAGAAAGTCGTTGCCCACGAAGAAACACATGAACACCCAGTCGTCTATTGCACGCTATAACACATCACACAACTTACCCCATTGTGAACAAGCAAACGAGATCAGCTTTCAAACGAATGATTGTTGACAATTTATTTAGAAAGTTTACTTTCTCTCCCTATGGATTATACATCTAATTGTATAGTACACCCTCATAATGGTATCTTATAATGCAAATTGCTGGTACTGACCATTTATTAGGCTGCGGAAATCATCAAACGCTACTACGCACATTAGTTTGTTCATACAGGCTTATGAAACACCAAGCTTATGAAATTTTATTCACCGGATGAAAGGAAACAGAGCCAAGGGGTTCTATTTCATTTTAAGCGTTAAATTTCGCACACCATTTTGTGTTCATTTCTATCCCACCTCTAAATCCCACTTGAAAGGGAGTGAGTGGTTGACCAGCTCTTTCTCGAGACACTCCCTCAGCACATTAAGGCGGACGAAGATGAAGTTAACCTCAGAGGCCTCTTCTGGTTCTGCGTCCTGATCAGGTGGAGACCCATCACACTCTTTTAACTCGTGCCCTATAAATGATACGATCAAAACCAGCTCAACATTTACGCAGCAACATTTATGAAGAACAACACCTGCGCTTGGTCCCTTCTTAGAAACCATATCAAACACCCTATATTGTTCTTGTCATTGAAGTTTGATATCCCAACATGACTTGATTTTAACTGACAATTACTATTTTGAAAAACTCGCGTTTAGTTTTAAGGCAGAATGAAATCACTCAGCTCAGATTTTTTTATTTCTACTCAAAAAATTAACAAAGATTCCTCAGTTAATAAACAAAACCTCATTTAAATGATTTTTTATCTGACGATACTCAACTAAACTGCTCGCCTGCATTCCGTAAAAATCACAAAAAAATGGATAAGGGCTAGATCATTAATTGATTCTATTACAATGAGTTACAATGATATTTGGGATCTATTCTGTTTTTGTCCCTGGTGTTTTTTATGCCCCAGTTACAAATTATGTATTGTTATATACCAAGTAACTATATAAAAAAATTAGCACGTGCACCTGGGGGCGTAAAAGATAATATATACACATGCCCACTACGCTGGGGCCCAAAACAGAATAGATCCAATATTTGCATAAGTAGCTCAACATTAGTAACTCAGCTTTGACGTCCTTTAGTGGTACAATATTATCCAGAAATGATGGCAAGAACGAAAACAATTCAGCCCTCACAAACTTATTATTCACACTAACTCAGTTGATGAGTGATCAAAGAACAATCAAAACACTACCAACTATTCCATTGTAGTCTGGTTCAGCCGGAGTAGAGGGGTACTTCAAAAAAGCGCTAATAAGGAAAATATTTGAGCTTATTACAAAATCTTATACCATTACCAAATATAGTTTAACCAATTTTGGCACACTTTTGATAAAACGCATAGTAGTAAAGTGCTACCAATTGAATGGAACTATTTAGATTCTGTAAGAAGACAATTCAGATCACATAAAATAAGGAAATCAAGACTGGAAACTGAAAATCACTAGAAAAGTCAAACGGTGATCAACCGAAAAGTCAATCAAGATGATCAATCGAAAATTTGATCAATGGAAAAATAGCATTGAAAAGGATCTAGAGAATTGTTACAAACTTTGTTTAAGAGCAATTGAAAAGCTTCGAGAGTTCAAAACAAAGTAGGAACTTCCATAAATTTTTTTAAAAATCTTTACCAAAGTTACAAAAGACAGCAATTTTGCTGATAGAGCGTTCGGCTCAAGAGAGGAAAAACCTAAATAAAAAAGTTTAGCCATACAAAAGAAAGGAAGGAACCCAAAGGTGAAGAGGTCATTAAAAAAGTAAGTTGTCAGAGAAAATCGATTCAAAGAAAAAGACCAAAGAGTCAAATAATCTGCTTCAAACTTTTTGATAGCAATTCAAAATACTCAAAACACATGATTCAAAAAATTTAAGCATAATCATAAACATAGCTGGTAGACTGCCAGAAAATAGCCGCAATAGCTTTGTAGATCTGTAGTCTCAAAAAGATAGTATAAGGAAGAGACCAAAAAATTCCTTTTTTTATTAAACTCTGAGATGTTGTTTTTATTAATAATTTGTTTATCCCAATGCTACTTCTATTCACTGCCCTTGAATGACCTTCAATTGGAGTGAAACAAAATCACTTGACCTTATCTTTTTGAATTAGAGCGAAAATTAGTCAATTTAGAGTGAGGAAGTCATTGAGAGTGAGGTAAGTCACGTGTGACCAAAAAAGTTTTTCACGTGAAAGAACAAAAACTCACTAAGAGTGAAAAATGACGTCACGCACACATTTCAATTAAAATTGCATGAACGAATGAACAAAACGCAGTTTTGAAGTGACAACGGTAACAAAAATCTTGACAAAATAAAACATAGCCGGCAGATTGCCGGAATAGCTGCGAAATAGACTTGCGTGTCGTAAAATACAGATGGAAAAGACACAGAGGTTAGTTGATAGAAGTTATTGCCGCCGCCAATAAAACTTACAAGTTTAATTCAAAGGTGGCTTTTGGGTGCACAAAAATGTTTCACTGCCGCCGCTCGAACGGCTGATCTCCTGATTAACAGCCAGTCGCCTTAATCACTCGACTGCCGGACCACACAAGCTTTGTTCTTACAATCAACTTTGTTTTAGCAACAGACAACTTCTGAATAACTGCAATTTAGGTCACGCAGAAAGCCTGAAATCAAGCGCGAAAAACCCTTTAAGCAGTGACGAGACAGAATGTTCTAGAACAGATGTAGAACAAAAATGGAGCGTCAGACGACGAAACAAAAAACCATGAGCACCGCAATATAGCTACGCTCGACTTACAGCTTCGCAGCTATAAAACGAGAAGGTCAATAATAGCCTCAGCTATCGCTTGCGGCTATTAAAAAATTCAATAAAACAGAACCGACTAACATCGGAAGAATTGCTCTGGAAAAACTAGTGGGCGCTCGAATTTATTGCAGCCTGCTTCAGTCGGAGGCGGGGGCATCAAGTCATTAGAGGTTATTGGTGGTTATTATATACCACTACTAAAATTTAAACTGAAAAATTACTGAACGGCAAAAGTAAGTAGGCACCTTCTATTTTTACGAAGTAAACATTGAATTTTTGAGGCAATATTACTCTAATTTTACATCAAATTCAAAACAATTTTTACATCATTAGTTTCCTACCCTAGTCCTCTGAATCCCCCACTAGTCTAACTATGAATTTCAGATACAACAACGGCAACTTACCAGAAATCCCAATGTAAGGAAGATGAACTTCATCATAGTTTCGCAGTAAGAAAATTGTAACAAAATGTGATGTTCTCAAGTTTGTTCAACTATGATTTGAACATCTATGAGTTTGCGTTAAGCATTAGAGAGAAAAATTTGCGACGTGTGATTTCGTCGCAACTTTCTTTTTACTGTGCAACTTGGATGAAGTTCTTCAACTTTAGAGTGGGTTTTCTAGTTGGCGTTGCGTTTTATATGAATATCCTAGTGTAGGCGATCAATGGTGTATAAATTGTTTTTGAAAATTGATTCAGAGTTGGAGTAGTATTGCCTCAAAAATTGAATTTTTAATTCGTAAAAATAGGGGGTTCTAACATACTTTTGCCGTTCAGTGTACTCCAATTTCCCAGAACTTTCATTAGGGAACTGCCGCCAATTGAGTTCAGCTGCTGACACTTGTGAATGGGAGAGAAATTTAGATCACAACAAACGAAGACAAGGGCGTAAAAGTCACTAGAAGACCAACACGTTTCCAATAATTGCTTCAAACTTCGAGATTAATTAATAAAATTCAGCTTGTCTCATCTCTCTGTCTAAAACTCAATACTTCAGAGTAAGCACCATTCATTGTAAACTAACCAACTTGTCCGCAGAGTTCACAAGGTCGCGGCTTGTTAGGTTTGAACTCCTCCCTGATAATTGTGAAATGTGGCTCATGTGTGGCTAGTCCCAGCATGATCAGGTCTGCATCTGCTCCACAGAGACAGTGGTGTGTGTTGGGATCGTGGTCCGGCTGAGCTCTCTGTCGTCGAATGTAGTCCATGATCTGCACAAGCAGCAAAGTGTCTAATTAACCAGAAAAACTGAATCTAATTTTAAAACTTTGGGTATCACCACTCACGTTGTAATGTAGATTAACGCGCGGATTGAAGCGTTTTGCCGTTCCAGTGATTTTATAATCCAGAAATTTCAGAAAATTCAAATTCGTTCTTTAAATCCAACTTGGTAGAATAAGACCATCGGGAAAGAAACAGTTCCAAAAATTCGAAACTAACGTCAAAACTGAAGCTTAATCAATTTTTCATCAACCTTGTGTTCTCCTTCTCCTGGTACTTGGGCGTCAGAGAGGACCACTTGAATCTTAGCCCAACCAGGATCTGTCTCCATTCTATCATGCACATAGTAGCGTAGACACACAGCTAGTCTGTCCATAAACTCAGTTCCCTGAAATATTTCGAACAAAACCGATTTCAATTTTAGGTTGTAATGACATGGGGGCGTGTCCGGACAAATCAGTCTCAGACAAAATAGTTCAATAAAAGCAGACAAAATATTCCCGAATAACTATCAAAACAATTGTAAACAAAATTTACAAACAATAAACAAACTTAGGATCCTTTCAATAATTGCCCCTTTTGCCACTTTCCACGTATGCGCATACTATGTCAAACTGAATAGAATAAAATTCGCCTTGCTATGGCAATTAGCCGAATTGGAAAACAAAGCGAGAAGACTTTCCCACTTGAGTCGGTTGGAGCACTTTACGCACGTCGCCGCGACAACCGACCAGCGATTTCCGGATTACATCCTACAGCGCATGAGAGGCATGGCCGTGAACAGCGGTCCGCAAATGTGCTTCAACTTATATTCGGCCACTAAACTGCAGGCCAAAAAATATGGTGGAGTATAGCACAGAAAGGGGGATTCTCTACTATGTACCAAGGGGGGATTATCTACTAGGTAAAAAATAGGGAAAATTGTTGAAAAGATCCCAAACATAATCTATGAGTTAAGGTTCCGGATTCTTTGTTTTTAATTGATATGAATTAGGATTAAACCAAAAACTTGTTTCAACATACACAATTCGGCAAAAACTAAGCTGCAATCAGCTTAATATTTGTAAAATTAAGTACAATCATATGAATAACTTACAATGGCTGAATAACTTACAATAACTTACTGTCTTACAATGGCCAAAAGTTCCAGCAATCAAAGCTTTTTTGCCATCTACTAGCTACGTTCATTGTCTTGTCATTAATTTAGCTTGAAATTCTGGCCAGGGTAAGACATATAAGTTAACTGAAAAGTTTTTGCGGCCTGCTGCAAAAGTAAATTTATTTGAATTACACAGGCCAAAAGTTCAAGCTAATTTTATGAAAAGACAATGAACATAGCTGCTAGATTGCAAAAAAGCTGCGAATGCTTTGCAGCCCTAGTCGCACAAAAACATTGCAATAAGACGTTAAAAAACCAAATAAAACTTTTCTTTTATCAATCAATAATATTTTATATTTGCCGGATTTGTCCAACATTATAGATTGCTCTTGTACGCCCCCATTAAACAGGCATAACTGACTGACGCCGGGCAAGTTGCTCTCTAAGGACTGGGGAGATGTTGACTTCGTCAGTAGCTAGCCGCAGCTTAGGGAGGCTAGCTAAAGATTTATGGGGGGGGGGGGGGGGGGGAGTTGAAGGATCGAACCTGCAGTGTTACGGGTGGAATTATGTAGATGGGCGTAGACACGAGCTGGAAGGAAGGTGAACGCGTGGGATGAGGGTGAGTGGAGTCAAAGTCGGTTACAAGAAAAATCGTATTAAAAAGACCACCTGGACTAAAATAATTGCTATAAACTTTGTATCAGAAATAAAAATAAACTTCCATAGATTGATATCACAAGTTGCCCTGAATATTTAAATTTAAGTACCCAAGAGTATTGTGAGAATGAGTGACAACACTATTATTCATTAAAATGAAACCAACGAGGGAAAAAGACGTCAGACTCAAAGGACAGTCGAGGAAATTGCACACAAAAATTCAAGAGCTGAATCGCAGTGAGCGTGACGTCACAGGTCGCAACAAACTACCGAGGACCTAAAAACAGCAGGAACAGTCTCGAATTTCAATGCAGAGAACTGGATCGACTAGTGACCTAAAAGAAAAATATTTATGGTAAAAAGAGCCACTGATAGTCAACGAGTCGTATGACGCTACATAAGCAAACAAAAAAGAATGTCTTTAATTCGTATAACTAATGGTAGTGAAATGGAACAAAAATATAACCTTATAATAAAAAATTAATATACGTCACATCGATTAACGCTTTAGGGCAGATAACATTTTCAACTGATACCACAACGGTTAAAAAAGAAAAAAATTATTACTTTGTCTATGTCAATGACAGTTTATGTTGCAAAACTTAGCAGTTAGTTCAAACTACTGAAAAATTAAAACAAGCCACAATAGACTCAATGACACGCGTTATTATTGGGATTAAGAGGCGACAAAAAAGCAACAAATAATGGATAAGCTAAAATATCCACTAATAATTTTTCGAAAACAAATGGCATCGAAGTCTCAAAGTCAAAATCTTTAGTTAAACGCTTAACCAATGAATCAACCTCATTTCTGTATTCAACAAGAAGTTAATGGAGACTGCCATTTTTCAGACTATGAAAAAAAGCGACAAAAACCAGAATTCCAAAAAGCAAAATTCCAAAACCATAAAAATTTTTATGAAAACGAAGATGTCTTCGATAAAAAGCAGCCTGTCAAGAAACTAGTTTCTGATGGGAGTGAGCATCAAAAAAGAGAAAATACTATTTTAATTGAAATAAAAATTACTAAAAAGTAATTTGAATAAAAAAACAAAAATTCAATTGCTTTTTCAATTTGTAAAATTACAAAAACAAAATGAAATCAATATTTCAAGTATTCGAGACAACTTAATTGCACACAAAAAATTCGGACCAGCCAAAATAAGCACAAAAACGTCTCTAATTTCGAAATAAAACATACACAAAGAAATTAAGAAAATTTTTAACAATTTTAAGCAAATTATTGTTAAAATTCAACCAAAATAATGCTTGGTAATAAAGAACCTATTTGTAATAAAAACAAGCAATAAGCTTATATTCCGTTACAAGTAAAGGCAATAAGAAACAATAATGCGCTAAAAAATGCTACAATGGCCTTAAAACCCCAGAATTAGTTGAAAAACCATCAAATCAGCGTAAAATTCCCTTTAATTATCACAAACCTTTGAAACGCTATCAAAACAACAATATGAAAATTACAACTATAGTCTGGGATAACCTTTTAGAAAACATAGAAATTCCGAAAACAAAAAATAGCTGGAAAAAGCCGCATGCGAAAAAATTTGCTCGCTTAGCGGAAGTTTTTTCACACTTACATTTCTCACTCTGTTTCAAAAGAAGGCATGAACAAACGAACCATTCTCTCATTTCTCCCCGTTCTCCGCTCTTCGCATTTGTTCACTGATTTAACTTTTTCAAACTTTATTCAATCCCTGAACTTCCGGTTTTCTTGCTCGGCCACTTATCAAAAAAAACAGAAAACCATTCAGCCACTTCGCGTCTTGAAAACAGAAAACCATTTGAGTCTTAAAAAAGACAGCACTCCAATTCTTTGAAATGTAAAAAAGGACAGCGCCTAAATAGTAGCTTTTGAGAGGCTGACGGCGGCTATTAAACATAAATCATCTAATGTCGGAATTGCTCTTGACCGACAGGCGAGGCAATTTAATTCAGGAGCTGTAGCCTAGATAAATTTTTAAGGGTGAAAAAATGGTTTACCACGCCGGGATTGGAACAATTGGCCTCCCGCTCCCTAACCAGAAGCACTGACACTCGGCTATCAGGCCATTCCTCTTCCTATGCTCCAATCAATTTTATTTTAGCAGCAAGCTTCAGTTCGGAGCGAGAGCAAAGGAGATCACTCAAAAATGTCATTCGAGAGCGTGAAAAAGTCACTTGAGAAGTCAAAGAAGGTTCTAGAAGAAATGCGCAAAATGATCTTGGGAAAAATTTGTATAAAAAAGACAAACACGTTTACAGTACTTGCTATGAACTTCGTTCAAGAGCAATTAAAAATAGCCCGACAAGTCCTCTCCTCGGAAATTTCAGGGCAGATAGGAGTCCAATGATACAACTAACTTTATTGTCGGATTTCATTTAGACACAAAACGAGAACTAAGAACAATTGGATCCATCCCGGATGCGGCCAAGGTCTCGAAAAGTTTCAGGACCCGTCCACTCCACCGTTTCTCAGATACATTTGAACATAACCGACTAACTCCGCGCGTATTGCTCTTAAACGACCGGCTGGCTTCGTCAGTAGCTAGCCACGGTTTAGTGAGGCTAGCTTTAGCTTATTTGAAGGGGCGTGATGTGAGGGTGTGAGGGGGGTGTCAACCAATAAGAACCGCCCATCACACCGTAAGTATAAGTCTCAAAAACAGTTTCTGCGAGTCGCATGCTTGGAGACTAGTGAGCTGAAGGGCTCTAAGCGAACATGCCCAATGGGTGCTACTTGTTCATCCCGTTTTTGAGGACGAAAAGTCAAATGAGTCAGACAAAAAATCGGTAAGCAAAAAAACGAAAAATTCAAAGAAAGGCTGGCAGGAATAATATAATTGCTACAAACTTAGTTTGAGAGCAATTAATTAAAGGAAACTAAACATAACCCACTAAACGTCGGAACAATTGCTCTCGAACAACTAGTGGGAGCTCTAATCAATTGCAGCCTGCTTCAGTCGGGGGGGGGGGGGGGGCTAAATGGGACTAAGAAGTTCAATAGTGGGCTTCAAATAACCACATTAGACACACGTTTACAATAATTGCTTCTCTACGACATCAATTAATTACCAAATTATTCAAACTTACAGGAGTGATACAGTTACTGTCAAAATGTCCTGACTTTTTCTTTTCTTCTATTACAATTCCCTTCGCCGCCAATTCTGATCTAATTTTCTCCTTTAAAGCTTTCAACTCTCCGCTCTCCTTGGAAGCCCTGAATCTTCTGGATCTTTGTTGGTTCATCTTGGCTCTTGGAGCTGGCCCGTCTATGGCCATGTAAAGCAACTTCCTAGGTCTAACAATGGCCATTAGACGGTCAATGGCCTCGAATATTCGAACCATCATTTCATCTTCATCTTTCGGAGGCGCCCTGAAGTAGTACTAGTTGTATTCGAGGCAACCGACTTTTGATCTCTAACAAACAAATGCTATGCTGATTTTAAAATCATTCATTTTTTTTTCGAAATTTCACATTTAACAAGATCTCATCATTCGAGAAGCAGAGGACATCTTTCCAGGTAGTTTTTGAAAGTCAAAGGCATCTTTCCAGGCACCAGGTAGTTTGACTGTAGCTACGTGCTAAATTAAAAAAACGGCTAATGTCGAAGAAACTCAAAAAATTTAAACGAAAGCAATAAATCCTTTATCACGGGAAACAAAAACAAAAATATAATTGGAAGAAATTTGCACCATAATTTTTACGATCAAACTGACGCCAAACCCAATAAAAATGAAAACACTCAACAAAACCCAATTGAAGAAATGCGCCTATTGTTTAAAGAAAATATTTTGAATCATTCGATGGAAGAATGGCCAAAACATATTAAACATAACCGACTAAGGTCGGGCGAATTGCTCTCAAACGACTGGCGAGCGGTATGCTTTGGCAGTAGCCATCTGGGGCTTAGGTATGCGTCAAGTGGGTGAGAGAGGAGTGAGGGGACGGGGGGCCAAGTGATGGGGAGACACCTTGAAATTATCTCCTCAAACAGTTACGGTGAATCGCAAACTTGGGGACCAGCAAAGCGTAAGGCTCTAAGAGAGCTGCTCTTTATCCCGTTTTTAAGGACAAAAATTCAAATGAGTCAGACGATAGATCGGTCAACGAAAATTGCATCAAGACCACCGGACTAATATAAATGCTTAACATCGTTTGAGAGCAATTAAACAAAACTTAAAACTAGAAATTATTTCCAAGCTATGCCAGAGAAAAATGACCAACGGAAACCAATAGAAAACTACATTAATCAAAACAACGAAAACCGCCAGTCAAATTACTCCCAATGCATTCCAAAAACTATTCCTGGTGCCTCAAAAACTCTTACAATTTTTCAGAAAATATGTTTAGATGAATCAAACAAATCATATATCAAGATCAAAAAGTTTTTTTTACTCAAATTCAGGGGTAAGCTTTCCAGATCTCAGAGACGTTATTACATAATATAACTGAACAATGAAAAAAATCTTGGGCAGGTCACAAAAGAGCAGTTTCGCTGCGATTTCAATAAAATTATTCAGTGTTGTTGACTTTTTGATCAATTTTATCATTGGACTGAAACTCAAATACGAAGCTCAAACTTAGGAAACATTTGCAGCGATAGCCTTCAACTTACAAGTAGAGGCATGCACAGAAAAGACTACTCTAAAAACCAATCATTTCCTTGCCTTTGCTCATAACCCTTGAAAAAAACAGCGAATGAAGAAAAATAGCTTTTTTCATTGACCTTTTTCTATGAAATACTTTTTCGTAAACAAAAAAGAAGAATGATCATGAACGATTTTTCTACTTAGTGGCACTAGTAAAAGGCACAAATTTTAAATTTGGATAAAATAATCAATAAAACTCATCTCTGGCCTTTAAATGATATTGCTACATTCCCACGGAAGTTACCACCATATCTGGAAATTTTTCTGACGACGTATTTAGTAAACTGCACAATTTGGAACAAATACAATTCTTTATCAAAGATGCTCAATAGCCTACAAAGCTCAATCATAAATTCTACTGAAAAACTGAAAGGTTTAATTAACTTTTATTTCCATAGAGCTGACGAAAAAAGTCTCAATTTAAAAATACTAAAAAATCATTTTGTATGAAAAAAACAGTTTTCTAAAAAATGCAGCCCCATGTAATAGTAGCTTAAGCTTTAAATTAGTCTGATTTGTCAGTTCTTGGGCCCGTCACTTCACAGCTGCGTTGATTTTCTGGAATGGGTCACAATGTCTGCAACTGCACATGAAAAACCACGAACAAGAAATTAGACCTGAGTAACTCTTGATAGAGTAATTCTAGTAGATCTTACTTAGGTGAAATTTATTGAACTCGCTTATTATTGTACATGTCTGTTTCGCAATTATTTTCAAAAGATTGCTGTATCTTGTTCGAAAGCTCTACCTAGCCTTTTTCGTACGTGTTTTAGTAGTTCTATATAAACTTGTTGTCTCGCTTTTGCCATAGTAATTTTCTGAATTTACTTCTATTGGTAGATCAATATTGAAACTCTTTTTGCGAAAAGACAGCAAAAGAAGAACGTCATGAAGCTCGAAACACATTGAAATTGGTAAGATCTTGAGCTTTCCCAGTCTGGTCCCTTAATTAGTGCTCCAATCATTTAAAATCCAATTTCTAGCTTTGAGCTGGACTTTCTCAAGATTCTTCAATTCATTCTTGTTTGCACATCAGACCTGGGAAGCGTAGCTTAATACCGACATAACATAGCCCGCATATGTATTTTTGTTACATTAGACTTGGTAGAGACGTTTTGTTTCGGGAAGTAGTACGTCTTCCAGGCTTATATGCACATGCTTTCAAATAGATTTCCAGGAGAATTCCGCTGATATTACCACACCTAAATCCTTAATTAATTTTTGACTCAAGTTGTTGTCGTTCAGCGTAGAATCAAAGCTATTTTCTTTTTTGACAGGTAAAAAGTAATTATTTAATTTCATGTGTTTGTACCATTTCTCTATTCTGTCAATGTCGACATGGAGTTTTGCTGGATCGGTTGTGACAAGTTTATATTTATCAACGTAGCCAAATGGTTCACACTGTTCCACTTTCTGGGGCATGTCCACAGAAGAATTAGACCACAGTGTTTCTCGATCAAAATTTTTACCAAACCAACGTGCTTCAAAATTTTCAATTACCTATAACTTTAACCGATCAATTGTTTTTTTGGAGGAGGGACTACAAAGTAATTTCTAAAATTTTTTGGTGGTCAGGAAAAAAAACGTGAACTTTGCAAAAAACCATGACATCAAATTCGAAAAAAATGACTCCCGGAAGGAAACAGTGTAGAATAATGTTTAACATCAAACTCGAAACTTTAACTAAAACTCAACTGATCCACATTTGAATTCGAATAATCTTTTGATGGTGCACGCAACACAGAACTGTACAAAGCTACAGACATTTTGTACTTAAGACTTCTAATTTCCGTACAGTAATGTTTCTATTCTGCATTTAGACAGTTTTGGGTTCACCAAAAAAATATCTTAAAAATCGAAAAACAACTCAAAAATGAACGAAGAGAATCATCAGAAAATTGCATGCATTGCTGAACCAAATATTCTAAATACTTTTCTTCGTTATGCGCAAACAAAGATATCCAATTGCAATAACTGATAGGAATTCGGATGTCACACGTCCAATCAGTAGTAGTAGTTAAGTGTTTAGGGCTAGGCTCAAGGGTTTTTCACCCATAATACACAGTCAGAGTTTATATCAGTCTAAATTTGCAACATATTGCAATGTCCACATCTGAAGAGTATTCTCCATGCGCATTTGTTTTTTTCATTGTATGTTCTTTCGAAAAACTGTTGATAAATCTTTTGTACAGTGTTCTCCATGAGAGTAGGACCATAATATTTGTATACCGGGACAAAATAGTCAAAAAGGGTCTTCTGAAGAAAATCTCATCGGTTTTTTGTAGCCGCATTTTGGTTACAAACAATGAGAACACAGGTGATCAAAATCTATGATTTTCGTTCGTCTTTAATAAAAAAAATTAGTTCCGTTGCGCACGAAACACCGTCAGTCCCTCATACCCAGGATAACATCCTTCACCAGAATTATCATGAAAAGATTGAAAACACAAAAGGGTCGTCTACAAAGAAGACCAACTAGTTATCGGCGACAGATAGTCTGGAAGCTCGAGAATGGAGTGCCAGATTCTCGTGAAAAGACGAAAGAAGCTATCAAGAAAAATATTATGCAAGCGCGTAACACAGCCCATTTCCAAACACCTTAACAACACCTTCAGCTTCAACAAATCTTCAAGCTTGTCCCAATTCATATTAGAGGTGTTCTGAAATTCACTGGAAAGTAAACAAGTTGAATGAAATCTTTCACTCAGTCTTCACTTCAAAACCAGATTTCAGTATTGAAGACATTCAAACTGAAAATCCACATTTAACAAGTTTCTGTGTCTCCAAAATACACATCTGGGTATTTCTTAGTCTCCGAGACTTCTTACAGCTAACATCTCAACGCAACATTTCTGCCTTGAATACGATGTTCAAAAATATAAGCTTGCGCAATATTCCAAAGAGCTGGAAAATTTTGGATAGAGTTCCTCGCCCAGAACTTCTGAAGAAGATTGCCAGTATTGTTGTTGGTGGTTGTCTAAAGGAAGTTCTCTTTGAATATCTCACATAAAGAAAACAGTACGTACGAGTAGACAATGTACGCTCAGAAACTTCAGATATTACGAGTGGCATACCGCAGGACTCTCTTCGGTCCCTTCCTATTATGCATCCATTTTTGTCAACGATCTCCCCGAAGCCGTTGTTTTCAGAGAACCCTTTCTTTTTCCAGACGATTTCAAACTGCTGTCAATAGGAAAAGCCTTCTGGAACTTTCAAGCTGATCTACACGCAGTAGAGAAATGGGTGAGTCAGAACAAAATTGACCCAGCCATAGACAAATGTGCACATGTTGAGTTTAGAGGAGATCAATCTGAGCTGAAGCTTCAAAGACTTAGCAAGACTTAGGAGTTACCGTCAACAAAGACCTTTCATGGAGACCTCATGTGGATTTCAGAACTCGGAAGGCCAATCAAGTTCTGTACATGCTACGCAGGAGTTTGCACTCTGGCGTGAGAATCGGAGTTAGGCTTGGTTTGTGCAAATTGCTTTTACTGCCAGTTCTTCTTTATGGCTTCAGCTGTGCGTCACCGTCCATAAAAGACCTCACTGAGATCGAGCGTTTCCAAAGAAAAGTTGTAAAATGGATCACTGGGGTCGGAGATAACAGCTACATCAATCAGTTGAGACTCTTGAACATTCTTCCGTTGCCGGTGTTTATCCAACTCATGGATGTTTTACTTCTTGTGAAACCTGTCGATGACGAAAATTCTGATCTGATACTACATGAGGTTATAGACGATGACTGTCGACAACAGACGCACTGAGAGGTGATAAAATTAATCTGTTCTGAATTTGCAGAATAGTAAATCGACTAGCAAAGCACACTGATGGTCGTCAATCTGCAGGACTGAAAATTTGAATTCTAGATATCTTGTGGAAATTTATCAATGAAGTTTCTTTCCGAAACCAACATCTGCACGGGGCAAATAGCTTGCAATTATAACACATTCAGAAACAACAGGACATTGTTCTAATGAAGCCGATAGGGATCAAGTCCCCTCAGCTACGAGCTGAAAATCAACAACAACAACAACTTACTGTAATTGAATGAGAGGAAACGAATCAAACTTAAAAAAACAGTGGGTTGATTCGAAACCTATTGAATACAGCTAATTTAAAAAAAATTGATTCAAATATCGAATTGAGGCTGCGTTATTTGGACGTACTTGTCTTCAGGGTGGCAACATGGATGTATAATTCCATTCATATCCAAATACAGGTTGTCAAACTCGGTGTTGTTTGGATTGGCCTCGCGAATGTCAACTGGAATTCTTTCTCCTTTCGCATTACGAGGCTAAAAGGTAAAGGCGCGAACAAAAATAACGAGTGTCAATTTGTGACGTGAATACATCAAAGATTACCTTTTCCTCAACACAGTCAACAATTAGAGATGGATATTTTCGTGAAAGCCATCTGAAAAACGCTGGGACTCCCATCCAGTGAACTGAAAAAACATATTTTTAGTTTATATATATTCTGTTAACCACCCCTCCACGTTTTTAATGCCCCCAATGACAAATTATGTAGTCAGTTGTAGTAGTAGTTGAGACTTCTGAATTATGCCCAAGTGTAGTCGAGACTTTAGGGCACAGCCAAGGGTTTTCACCCTTCAGTTCATCAGTTCCTTGCCTTGAAATTAAAAATATAACAGTTTCAGAGTTCTGAATGAGGGTTGCAGCTACCACAGCAGCACAAAATCCTCCAACTGCATGTACTCAACTCGTTGTACTGTTCCAGGAAGCAGTTTTGGTACAAATACCTAAATTTTGGCTTGTTTAGATCCTCCAAAGATCCCAATTTTCGCGAGATGTTGACTAACTTGGCAGTTCGATATAGCACATTACAATGTAAATAATAGCACGTGAGTCTGGGTGCGTAAAAGTTATATGTCCATTAAGCTGAGGGGGGGGGGAGGGAGGACAGATTACAGACTTTTACACTTTAACATTTGTAGCAGTACGCTTGTCAATTAAAGTATCTCTAACTGACACATTTTTAAGGTCAACTTCTTTTATCCATGGTTCTTTTATCCGAGCACAGATTGGCTGTCAATGTCTAGCACCTGCTCCTCTGAAAACGCCTTTCTAGGTCTTTTTCACCAACATAGTTTATTCCCCACCAATTTTCAAGCTACTCACAAAGCTGGAAATGTTCTTGATAATATACTAATTACAGAAAACTTTCATTTCGAAGTAAATGTTAAACGAAATGTTACCCTCAACGACCATTTTCCGTTGGTATTCGAATGTTTTATAGAGAAGACGCCTTATCAGTTTGATCCCCTACTCTCAACATATTCTTTTAACTCATATGAAGGAATATCAGTTTTCAGTAATTCCTGGTCCAACTTCAGCTTTGAAAGTTACCCTTCAAATGTAGTCAGCTCTTTTTATAGTCATCTGCTTGCTATGATCCCAGTGGCTTTCAGAAAGAAAACTAAAAAACGACTTTTCAACCCGTTTTATTACTCATCTCATAGTATCCATTGTCAGAACAAACTTCAGACGTTGCGCAGACGATGCTCACGAAACCCAACACGTACCAACCTTGCTGATTTGAGAAATGCTACTAAAGACTTCGAAGAGTCAACTGAGCTTGATAGAATAACTTTCCTCACTGGGCACAACATGAGCTCTCTATCTGATGGTTTCAACCTTTTAAGTAGTCTCAAATTTTCTCATCTCCCTCCTTCCATGACACAAGGTACTCTGACGCTGTCGGGCGATTGAGTCCAACAAATTTTTTGCTTCAAATTTCAACGCCGAAGTATACAAACCAAGACCTATAGAGAGTACGGGACAAATAAAACTTGAAGATATTCTATACAAAATGACAGAATCCAAAGTTTTTGAAGCCATCGCAAAACAAAACCTTCTGCAGTAGCCCATGATAAATTTCCCTCAAAATTTTTGCATCTGTGCCCTCATCTGTTTGCTTCGCTCCTAATGCCAGTCTTCTGCTCCACATTCATTTTGGCCTCATTTCCTGAGGAATGGAAATACCCATTTATTAAACCCCTTCAAAAACATGGCAGTTAAAAAGACATACAAAATTATAGACCAATAAGTCTTCTTTCCAAATTATCTTTGGTGTTTGAAAAATTACACCACAATTTCATTTACTGCAAGATAAGAGACAAAGTTACATCTCGCCAGTTTGGATTTCAATCGAACAAAAGCTCAGTTATTCAGTTTCTTGACTTTTTGGAAACTTTTCTTCAAACTCGGACAATCTTTTCGCTGTTTATCTTGACTACGCCAAAACTTTTGACAAGGTGCCATTCTCAGTTTTACTCGAAAAGTTAAAAAAAATGGTTTCGATGAGTCTTTGACTAATTTCTTTCAAACATATCTCAACGGACGTTATCAAACCGTTCTGGTCAGACTCGATTCATCTTATCCGTTACCAGTTTTGAGCGGATTTCCTCAAGGCTCTGTATTGGGGCCTCTATTATTTTTAATCTTTATAAATGACCTGCCGTCGATTATTTTGGATGCGTTTGACTGGCTTTATGCGGATGACCTTAAGTTACTTTTTAAATCTTTGAACTTTCAAAATGACCTGAGCAAATTAATGAACTGGAATATTGCAAATGGTATGTTAATAAACGCCTCGAAAACCATCTGCATTTCTTTCAAAGGCCATGTTCAAGTCGATATCAACAGCGTGCCTGTTGAAAATGTAATAAATCACAGCGATCTTTGAGTACTGATTAGTCACAAGTTGAAGTGGGAGCCCCATCTGAAACTTAAATTATCAAAAGCGAATAAATCTTTTTTCTTATTAAAACAACCTATTCCGTGGAGTTCACCTTCAAGAGTCAAATTGTCCCTCTATTCGAGCACTAATTTGTCAGTCTTATTATATGCTTCGCCAGTCTGGAATGCAAATTTTACTATGCTTCGAAAACTTGAGTTATTTCAAAAGCGGTGCTTTTTTGGGTATTCGGGAAAACTAAGTCTTACGAATTTCAATTGAAGAAGAATCGGGTTTTACCCATCAGCTTACTCATTGAAAATCGGCCATTATGCCTTCTATTGGACCTTTTGGACCTACAGTATACTTTCGATCTGTCGCGTTTTATATGTTTCCAGGAGCCCACCAGAAGCAATAGCAAACGATATTGGAACCCCCTCACATGGACATCGCATCCTTCAAACAGCCACACTGATTCTTTTTTTGTTCGTGCAGTCAGATCATATAATTATCTTCACCGACATAATATCATTGAGCCCTGCTCACTTGGAATGAAGAAAAAGATCAAAAAGTTTCTAATAAACAAGACGTTCAGTGTTAATTATAGGTGCTCTTACTTTATCTGTTGCGCATGTTCAGGCTGTAAAAAAAAGTGAGTTTATGCTAACCTTTACCAATATTGGTACTCCAGTATAGGAGAATTAAGTCTTTTCTCTCTCTCTCAATAGTTGTGATTGACAAAATTAGGCATTGCTCTATTGTTGTTGTGCATTCAATTCTCGGCAATTGCTGCAGGGATTTTTTAACCCAAAGATGTTGTCTCTTTGTTTCTGCATGTTCGACAATCGCATGCCACTAGCCAGGTACAAGAATTAATCTCCAAATAGTTTCTTCCGTAATAATTCTGCATGATCGACAGAACTCGTCTCTTCAGTCCAGTTTGATTTAGGATATCGAAACTGTTTCTTGTCTTGTTCGCTAGCTCACACGGCTTGAACATTTTTATACTCCGTGTTGTGAGCGGAGTTTCTGAATGTAGTTTTCAGGTACTATTTGTTTGTGCTCAGAAGGATGTCGGAGTGAAATATATTCCTTTGTGTTGTAATATCCGCGCATTGTCTAAGGTTACGGTTTGGGTTGGGTGTTATTCTTAAGCACTTTAAATCTCGGAGTTACTGAGGAAAATTTTCCAAGTTTCAGACTTGAATTTAATTGAGCAGATGTAAATGTACAATCAGTTTAATACAAAGTTAGGTCTTTTGCTTGTAAATATTAGAAGTTTTGTGAAGATGAGAGATGTAAAGCAATTAAAGAGAGGCAGCTCGATTGTGTAAGGTTTAGTTTTGAATATGTTCTTTGGTTTCAGTCCTATCAATGGTTAATTAATCTTAGGTTATTTTTACCCATTTTCGTTAATTTCCTTGGGATTTTCTCATAGTTTTCTTCTACCGCACGGGCCCTTGTTAGTTAAACTAACAGATAACGGGCTTACCTGCTTTACGAATCCCGTCATGAACAAACATTCCTTGATGTGTCCCGTCAAGATGAAATTCCATGATGATTCCCATCATTATTTATGAGGCTTTCTCTATATTGTTAAACTCCGGTTTATTATTAGTAACCATCTCTTTTTCTTCACCTATTTCTTTGTGAAAATTTCGAATTATGCGTTTAATATGTAATATATGAGCATGTTATACATTATGGTTCACAATACTGCCTCCCTCTTAGAAAATGTGAGTGTTCCACTCACTCACACAGCAAGAGTTTCAAATGTACATTTTCGAGTTCATATATTCTTGTGCTTTTTCAATCCCGTACTTGTCATAAATATTAAGGGTCTCCTCGTCTTCCATATGTTTCTTTGCTTGAAGAATGATTTTGAACATGTCCTCACGACCACCCTTATCCGGATGACAGAGGATTGCCAACGTTTTTAAATGCTTCTGAATAGTACTGGTTGTGGCCCCCTGTGGCAGGAATAGAAGTACATATAAGTTTGGAGGTCGACTGAACGGGCTCTGCGCGTTGATCGCCTCCAGCTTCCTCTGTATGACCTTCTTTGAGGTTCGCTCTGTTTTTACTCTACACCCTAGCTTTCTATTGTCTATCTTGGCATTCTCCAACTCCCGAGCTAAGCACTCCCGCTCGTCCACTAGAGCGATACTTTCCCTTGTTTTTGTTTCGGCTACATTTGTAACCTCCTCCAACTCTTTCTTCAATGTTTCCACCTGCCTCCTGCAGGACTCCCGCTGATTCCCAATGTATTCAAGTTGCCGTTTGGTCTCCAGCAATTGATCATCTAATCTTTGACCTTCAAGTTTTAACTGCCGGAGCTCCTCTTCGAGCCGAGCCCCGGCTGTTCCCAGCATTTCGCTGTTGTCAACCTTCTTTTGTTGTTCCTCGATTCTGTGTTGAATCTCACTTAACTCCCCAACGCTAATTGCGGCTCTATCCATTATATTGGGTGGTTGCAGCTGCGTCAGTGGCACCACGTACCTTTTGTTTGAGGTTACTCCAACAATCCTATACACTTGGTGCCTGACTATCAACCTGACCTCCAACAACTCGGGTAGATAGTAGCAACAGTCACCGATTTTTGTTTCTGCCATTCCTACATATCATACACGTAAATTAGTCCAATGTATCAATCTCAATTTCTGCCATATCTGGTACAGATTTTGCGATTTGCTTTCATAACTACGATGTTTGTTTCACCGTCACACCTTTCAACTGTCCTTTTTCTTGTCAATTTTTGACCCTTTCTACGTTGTTTTAGATGATGAAAATAACCTAGTTCCCCCATTGTGTTAATGGGTTGCAGTGCAATTACAGGATTGGTGCCACTGCGTAGCATACTGATTGAAAGAAACACGCGTACCAAACAAAATATGATTTTAGATCCAACAAAAATAGTCATCAAACTGATGGTTATTTCCCTGGCCACATGCCAGATTTGTTTCACTTCATTACCCAAGTAAACAAAAATCAGCAATTCATGCAACTGATGATTGTACTTTAAGTCCGTGTTGAAATACTATAAAGTCTCATGCTCATATAAACCTCCTTGTCCCAGGAAAACTTCTCTTCCTGTTATCGTCTTTCTCGATGGCCTTAATCTTTGGGCCCTTTTGCTGAGTTCCAGGTCCTTGTCATTGAAAAACCCATCCATTGGCGCCGCAGTTGTTGACCAATTGACGTTAACTCTATAATTAGGCATATCATTGGGTTTTTCAATCAATTGTATTCTTCGCCCATATGTTATCCATGACCCGTTCTGCAATTCAAGAGCGTTCGGGTACATGGGGTTGCAATTAATCAGTGTGAAATTTCAATAGAATACTCTAGAAATGGGGTCCATTTATCTAATTACTTCTGAAGTATTGTCAGAAGACACCCTAATTGGTACTTCCTCCGTAAAAAACTGTTTTTCGACAACTTGTACGATTACTTTAGCGCACCTATGGACATAAAATATTCCTCCCGCTCTTTCTGCGTGTGTACCCAGAGCTTTTTGTTGACCTAAGAAAATTTGGTGTGAATTTCCGTTAATTGATGTCGTTAGAATCATAGCTCTGTGCAGTTTTTCTATGTGACAATTTAATAACTCTATTTGTTTCAGGGTTTCAAACATGCCTCGAAAATCCCACACAAAAAGTTGGTCAAGTTTTCTGTCCCTGAGATCTGTCTCAGATATATTTGTTGTTGAAAAATTTTGTTCCGTGGCCGTCAACTTTTCCGTTGTGTAAAACAAATTTCTGCGGTTTGTTTCAAAAAGCAGAAAATTGTCTATATGTTTTGTCTTGTTTTTCAACTGGTCAACTAAATTTCTTTTTCTGTCTAATTTGCTCGTCAAGTACTTTTTGTTTCCAGCACGGACTATTTTTGCTGTTATCGAGTCTGAAAATTTAACGATCGTTAAGATGTTTGGTGTTTTTGTCTTGGTCGAACAGATATTGTTCTGCATCTATTTCAAATGTGTCTCCTTCATATAACAAGGTCTGCTCCTGTTTCAAAGGGTCTTTAAAATATAACCATGTTCCTTCATTTGCTTCCTAGTTTCATTGAACAAAGTCCCCATGAAAATTTCAGCATTTATCATGATGTTACCTTTCTGTGTTTCACATTTTGGATTGATCCAATCCACGGGGGTAGACATAATTCACTCCTTTCTCATCTCCGCCTTTCATGAAAGTTTTTGATATCTTCTGAACAAATTCAGCATCGGTTCGGTCAAAATTCATCTCGTTGAGGACTTCTTTGGGAGCATTGAATTCAAAATCACCAAGACCCGGTAACCGCGCTTTGTGTCCCTGCCATAGATTTTGACAGACTGACTCTTTTATTGGATAAAACGTTGGAATTATTTGTGATTTTTTGCTTAAGTAAGTTGCGTCGTCATACCAACTACTCTTTTTCAGCACAAATACCGTATATGCAGCCCTGTACATGCAGTATTTTAGTTTAATCATGCTGCTTTTGGCGTAGATCAATCCTCCTTTGTTTACCTGCTCCTCATTTATATGTGACGTTTCACATTTTGTCGGTTCCGTCATTGCAAATTTCTGCGTCTGTAGAATGTTCTCAAAATCATACCCCACAATCTCCAAGGATTGTGAAAAACCTAATATGCTAACCAATTGAAGAGGTTTCCAGTTCAGCTACACGATCCAATGTGGGTTCCATGCCCTCTGCATTTTGTCGTATCACCTTTTAAAAAAATACATCATTATCAACTTTTTCATCTGAAGCGTTATCCTTGAATAAAAGTTAGTCTTTCAGTTTCTGTGGTCTTGTTATTCCCGACGCACTTCTTGTCTGATATCGTCGTTCGGCGACATTTTGCGAAGTAGAAGCCGTGCTCCTATTTAGAAATTCTTCGCCTTCAATCCTTTCAGATGTGGACACCAGACTATCCCGCTTCTGCTGTGTGGCTACTTTGGGCGCAGGTATCTTTGTGCTTCTGCTCTTATTGTTGGTGTTAGTATTTGTTGATTCTCTTGTACTCCCACCCATAGGTGTTTGAATCGATTCGTCTTTGACTGTCTCATTGTGAGTTTCAGTATTATGATTAATTTGACTAATATTTCCTTCAGGTTGAACTTCTCTTCTTTCTGTGTCATTCAATTTTGGGGTCACCACTTCAATTTCCACAAAATCATTGTCCTCCGTGAGGTCGTTTTGTGTTATTCTCTGTTCAATCTTTCCCTTCTTAGGTTCTTTTTTATCATTGGTAGCACTTCTACTGTCAAAACGTTGGAGTTGATCGTAGTGGACCTTTTTGTTGTTTTTTTGTTTTCACATCCTTAATAACAAAGTTCAGATTGTTTATTTTTTCACGTATTACCTGCGGTCCGCTGTAAAAGGATTCAAATTTCTTTGTCTGGCCAGTTTTTATTGTGGGGTTGAACACCATTACTAAATCACCTACTTCATATTGTGGTCCAAATGTGCTACGGTCAGGGTAGGTTTTTTGTCTTTCTTGCTCCAGATCCATTCTTTCCGGTACCAGCTCATAGCACGTTTGTAGTTCGTCTTTCAAGCAACCAACGTAATCACTCAAAGTTGGGTAGATTTTGGTTTGTATTGTTTGATACATGCAATCAATCGGCAGCGAGCATGATTGTCCAAAAAGGAGGTAAAAGGGGCTGTACTTCGTAACAGAGTGAATTGATGATCTGTACGCCATCATAACTAGCGGAAGGTAGTCGCTCCAGGTGTTGTGATGTTCACCCACATATTTTGCAAGACTCTCTTCGATTTTGCGATTGGAGCGCTCTATCTTTGCGTTTCCTTGAGGGTGATAAGCTGTTGTTGAAGTCCTGTTAATTCCCAGCTCTTTACACATGTTCTTGAAAAGATTCGACATAAAATTACTGCCCTTGTCGCTATGAAGATTTGCCGGACAACCAAACCCTGAAACCCATACGTTTACAAAGACCTTAGCTACTGTTGAAGCTTCTTGTTTGCTCATGGGAATTGCATCATACCATTTTGTAAACTGATCTCCAATTAACAGAATGTATTTGTTTCCGCTGGACTCGGGTAAAGGTCCAATAATGTCTAAGGCAACTTGCCAGAACGGATGACTTGTTTTTCACATTGGTTGTGTATGTGTTTCTGGTATGGAGATTTCTTTTGACAGCATTCTTCGCACGAACTTACCCACTCGTGGACATCTTTTATCATCCCGGGCCAGTAGAATTGTTCTCGAACCCGATCAAATGTCTTGGCCATACCAAAATGTCCACAATGCTCATGATGGAAAGGTAGAATTTCTTTTAAAAGTGATCTCTGAATGACTACTTGTGTTAAGTTATTAAATTCGTCAATACGTTTCTGTCTCTTGATTAGATCATTTTCAATCCGTAAGTTTCTGAAATCAGTGCAAAGTTTCCACTGTGCCCTAGAGACTCCTGCCATGTGTTTTTTTTAGGGCGTTTCCCGTTCTCAATCCAGTTTCTCAGTATAATGAGGTCGGCTGCATTTTTCTGATGTTCAACTAGTTGTTCAACAGATTTCCCTAGTCCAATGGACCAGATATTTTTTTCTTCCGTATGTATTTGGTTCACTTGATCGCAGTCTTTGACGTGGTCTTCAGTCTGTGGAACTCTCGACAGACAGTCCGCGTGAGGGATTTTTTTCCCGCTTCGTGTTTGATTTCAAAGTCAAACTGTCCGAGCTTTTCTATCCATCTGGCCAATAATCCGTCCGGTTCCTTAAAACTACATAACCACGTGAGGGCCCTATGGTCAGTAACAATTAAAAATTTTTGTCCCAGAAGATAATGTCTGAAGTGTTGAGTAAAATAAACTATTGCAAAAAGTTCTCGTTTTGTCGCAGAATAGTTTCGTTGACTTTTGCTGAGCGTTTTGCTTGCGTATGCAATAACTCTTTAACCCCATTGTTGTCTTTGGGAAATATTTGGGCCAATGGCAAACAAAGAGGCGTCGGTGGTTAACGTATAGGGATCCGTGTCAATCGGATAACCCAAAATTGGTGCTTTCTGTAAAGCTTGTTTTAGTTGTTCAACTGCTGATTCACATTCCTTGCTCCAAGTAAAACGTTCTTTTTTGTTTAATAGCTTATAAAGCGGCTCTGCTATTTTTCCAAAATCTTGTATGAATCTTCTTAAAAAAACTACTAGTCCTAATATAGCTCTCAATTCTTTTGTTGTTTGTGGGCTTTTCATTTTACTGACTGCCGCTACTTTTTCCTGATCCACTTTTACGCCTTTATTTGATACAATGTATCCCAGGAATTGAACTTTTTCCTGAAAAGCCCTCATTTTGGGCCTTTTATTTTCATTCCAGCGACTTTAAGTCGCCCAAGTACAAGATCTAGGCGGTTGAGATGCTCCTCAAAGGATCTACCGAAGATGATTATGTCATCCAGGTATACTAAAGCCACTTCATAGGAGAGTCCCGACATGATCAATTCCATTAAATTTTGGAAAGCTCCTGGCGCTGACGCCAAACCCATGGATAGTCTCTTCCATTTGTAGAGTCACATTGGAGTTAAAAAAGCTGTCACGTTCTGTGACTTTTCATCGAGTGCCATTTGAAAATATCCCGATGTCAAATCGATATTGGAAAAGTAACAATTTCTGTCTAGAGAATCAATAACGTCATTTATTCTTGGTAGCGGCTAACTGGTTTTCTCGATTTGTTTATTCAAACCTCTGTAAACTACAACTAGTCTGTAGCTGCAATCTTTCTTCTTCACCAATATTGATGGTGCTGCCCAATGCGAATGGGTTGGTTCAATTAATTTTGCATCCTCTAGATCTTCGACAATTTTTTTCATTGTTTTTTTTATCAAAGCTCATACTGCAATAACTTCTTCTGAACGTCTGTGCATCTTTGTTCAATTTAATCTGGTGTTTAATTTTGTCACAATATCCTAAGTCATTTGAGTTTCGTGAGAAGACTTGTTGATGTCTCGTGAACAATTCCTGTACTTTCTCTTTCTGCCGGTCACTTAGTTTAGAACCTTCCAAGTTTGCGTGTTTTCCCATTTGAAAAATTTCCAATGTTTTTGGTTTATTTTGATTTGTGAAAATTCCAATCACAACTAAGTTTTGTTTGTTTTCAAAGTAAGTTCCCACTTTAGTGCTTTTATACACTGTTACTGGTGCGTCCGTTAGACTTAACACTTTTTATCAAACTCCAACCATCTTTCATTGATTTCATACAGGCGGCTAAAAAAACCAGTCTTTAATTCAAAATCTGCAATTGTTTCCACTAATCCTTCCACTCCAAGAATTTCTCCTCCGTTTTCATCAGCTAATCTAATTTTCATTAGACTTTCGTTTTTACTCTGTATATAATTGTTTTTCCCGCAATGGCAAAAATTTGAACACCCTGCGTTTTCTGTGTGGTGAGCGGTATTGAAATTTTAAAGTGACTGCTATATAGTTTGTCTTCGTGTAGGTTCAATACACATTTATTGGTTTTCAGGAAATCAATTCCCAGCAGACATTCTATGCCTTCGTCTGCCATTAATACAAACTCTTGTTCAACCTCCGGTAGTCTTGGTTGCATCTGTACCAAAAGCTTTACTCTGCCTATTATTTTAACAGCTGAGTTACTGGCTGTTAACACTCGTTTTGTGTATGTTTGTACAATTCCCGGTTTTCTCAGTTTTTTGTATGTGGACCAGCTCAAAAGCGATATACTACTTCCATTGTCTATTAATCCAACGCATCTGTTCCCATGAAGTATGATTTCTGCGTTTAGACAATTAATTGTGTTTGTCAAACAAATTTTAATGACATTGCAGTTCTCGGTTTTCTTTTTAAAAGGGCAGTTTCTATTCAAGTGTTGGGAACTTCCACATAGGAAACAATTTCGACAATTCCTCGAATAGTGTCCTTCTTGTCCACAGGCTCTGCACTTGAAACCCTGCCTGTCGTTCCTCCTAGACGGTTCCTCTCTTCCAAAAGATCTGTCTCGGTGACTAGGTTCTGGCGTTGGAAATCGCCGCCGATCGTTAAATCAACGATCTTGTTGCTGTCTTCTGTCACGTTTGTCGTCACTCCACCGTCCCGGGAACCGCTTCGCTCCCTAGATTGGCTTCGACGGTTTTCTCGCTGTTTGTCATCTACTGACAGTTGGTTCACAAGCTTGGTGACGGCCTCCACTAAATCTTTTGTTTCATCTCGTCTAATTACCGCAACTTTTGGTGTTTGCTCTTCCTCCTCTATTCTTGTTACAGCTTCCAAATGCAATGCTCTTTCCAAAACTGTTTCACTTTTCATATCCTTGTCGCCGATTTGCTTTCTGAGATATAACTTCACCTGACTATGGTTGATTCCTTCTAGAAATCTTCTCAGAACGAGATGGTCTCTAACGTCTTGTGACTCCGTTAGGTAAGCTTTCAACGCCAACTGCTTCAAATCTCCCAGAAAATCTGTCAGTTTTTCTCCTGATTGCTGTACGCGGCGAGCTAGCCGTCCCCGGAAAACGACCGGTTTTTCGCTGTAGTGTTCTCAAAAAGCTTTAACGCATTCATCATATTTTTTTCGTGTAGCTTGCGGTAGAGTGCGATTGAACTCTATGGCAGAGTTTTCTAGCCTAAGTGCAAAATAATGCGGCCGTTCATCAATTCGCGAGCCGCATCTCCTTCAGTTCTTTTCTATTTTTGTAGTTCCGCTAATAGCTCAAAATGCGTCACGTAACTTTCCAAGTCATTTGAACTGGTAAATGCTTCCGGTAATACCATTCTAGAGGTTGAACCCGTTGCCATTTTATTGTTCCCCTACTTGTATCGTCCCCTTTTAAAACTTTGTTAAGTTGTTGAAATTAATAGTTTCTATCGTTACTTGAAGGTGTTTTCTTTTTATCTTTGAATTTCTATAGCACTCTCTTTATTTTAACGTTTAAAAACTTTCGTTTATAAAAATCTAACGCTTGTTTCAATACGGTATTTCTTTTTTTTTATTTATTTTTCTTTTTAATGAAGTTTTAATTTACAGTCTTATAGACGACTGTCCCACCTAATTTCTTTTTTTTTATTTTAATATGATTCTGGCTGAACTCTGATTTTCCTTGTTTTATTGATGTTTTTAATATATTTTCTTTTCTATTTACGACAAGGATGATATTAGGTGCTTTAGTTTTCTTTTACTTTCTCCTGCTTATTGTTAACTTTTGAACTATTTTCGCTTTATATTCTTTTTTTAATGGTAGTTCCAGAAAAAGTCAATATATAACTTTCAGCAACTGTTTCAATTGATTTTACAACGCGACTATCCCGCATTTTTTTCCCGATGATTATGCCGCTCGTTATCTAAAAGTCAATTTAGCAAATAAGGTCGAAAGAGAAAAACATTTCCTAGACTAAACAGACTTGGGCAGTTGCGATCAGTTTCAATTACGAACGAAAACAACAAGAAAGAACTCTTTATTTCTACTCACTTAGTATTATGCGGTCTTTCCACACAAGGAAGTTTCTGTCTCCACCAACGAGTAAAAGATAGCACCACGCGAGTAATTTGTCACTTGTTTTCCTGCGACTGGTTCCCTGCGGCTGATTTTCTCCTCTGTGACTTCTGCAATTGATTCCCACAAAAATTGGAGGAAATTGGTGGAAATTGAAGATTTGTTATCCCAAATCTTGTGTTTTGTCTCGAGAAAAATTCGATTCTCGGAGTTTTTGGGGTTAGAGTGCTTTTTATTTGCGTCTCCCTTCTGACAATTTTGTTAAAGAGTTTGAAATGTTAACTTTCTTTTAAATGCCAGTGTAATATCCGTGCACTGTCTACGGTTAGGGTTTGGGTTGGGTGTTATTCTTAATCACTTTAAACCCCGGAGTTACTGAGGAAAATTTTCCAAGTTTCAGACTTGAATTTAATTGAGCAGATGTAAATGTACAATCAGTTTAATACAAAGTTAGATCTTTTGCTTGTAAATATTAGAAGTTTTGTGAAGATGAGAGATGTAAAGCAATTAAAGAGAGGCAGCTCGATTGTGTAAGGTTTAGTTTTGAGTATGTTCTTTGGTTTCAGTCCTATCAATGGTTAATTAATCTTATGTTATTTTTACTCATTTTCATTAATTTCGTTGGGATTTTCTCATAGTTTTTTTCTACCGCACGTGTCCCTGTTAGTTAAACTAACAGATAACGGGTTTAACTGCTTGACGAATCCCGTCATGAACAAACATTCCTTGACGTGTCCCGTCAAGATGAAATTGCATGATGATTCCCATCATTATTTATGAGGCTTTCTCTATATTGTTAAAATCCGGTTTATTATTAGTAACCATCTGTTTTTGTTCTCCTATTTGTTTGTGAAAATTTCGAATTATACGTTTAATATGTAATTTATGAGCATGTCATACATTATGGTTCACTATAGTATGAACATCGGCATTGGAATAATATTGAGTAGCCGTAGGCTGTTTCTATAGAACTCATAAAAAGAACCATTAATCCACTTCAAAAGTGAACGAAGAGAATCATCAGAAAACTGCATGCATTGCTGAACCAAATATTCTAAATACTTTTCTTCGTTATGCGCAAACAAAGATATCGAATTGCAATTACTGATAGGAATTCGGATGTCACACTTCCAATCAGTAGTAGTAGTTAAGTGTTTAGGGCAAGGCTCAAAGATTTTCACCCATAATACACGGTCAGAGTTTATATCAGTCTACAGCCACTCAATATATTGCAATGTCTACATCTGAAGAGTATTATCCATGAGCATTTGTTTTCTTCATTGTATGTTCTTTCGAAAAACTGTTGGTTAATCTTTTGTACAGTGTTATTCACGAGAGTAGGACCATAATATTTGTATACCCGGACAAAATAGTCAAAAAGGGTCTTCTGAAGAAATTCTCATCGGTTTTTTGTAACCGCGTTTTGGTTACAAACAATGAGAACATAGGTGATCAAATTCTACGATTTTCTTTAGTCTTTAATATAAAAAATTAGTTCCGTTGCATACGAAACACTGTCAGTCCCTCATACCCGGGAAAACATCCTTCACTAGAATTATTATGAAAAGATTGAAAACACAAATGGGTCGTCTAAAAAAAAGACCAACTAGTTATCGGCGACAGATAGTCTGAAAGCTCGAGAATGGAGTGCCAGATTCTTGTGAAAAAAAGAAAGAAGCTATCAAGAAAAATATTATGCAAGCGCGTAACACAACCACTTTCCAAACACCTTAACAACACCTAAAGCTTCAACAAATCTTCAAGCTTGTCCCAATTCATGTTAGAGGTGTTCTGAAATTCACTGGAAAGTAAACAAATTGAATGAATTCTTTCACTCAGTCTTCACTTCTAAACCAGATTTCAGTATTGAAGACATTCAAACTGAGAATCCACTATTTACAAGTTTCTGTGTCTCCAAAATACACATCTCGGTATTTTTTAGTCTCCGAGAATTCTTACAGCTAACATCTCAACGCAACAGTTATGCCTTGAATACGATGTTCAAAAATATGAGCTTGCGCAACATTCCAAAGAGCTGGAAAATTGCAGCTTCCACCCTAATTCAAAATGGGTGATCGCAAGCTTGCTGAAACATATAGACCTGTTTCTCTTCAACACAGTTAGCAAAGTCTTTTAAAATGTATGTACTCCAACGTCTACCAACATTTTGTGAAATTTATTTGCAAACAGCACGGTTTTATAAAATGAAAATCAGTTTGGACAAACATGCGGAAATACATCATCAGGTATACGATGCGGTTGAGAGTGATAGCAAACATTACATTGTAACTGTTTACACAGATTTTTCCAAAATTTTTGATAGAGTGTTTCGCCCAGAACTTCTGAAGAAGATTGCCAGTATTGTTGTTGGTGGTTTTCTAAAGGAAGTTCTCTTTGAATATCTCACATAAAGAAAACAGTACGTACGAGTAGACAATGTACGCTCAGAAACTTCAGATATTACGAGTGGCATACCGCAGGACTCTCTTCGGTCCCTTCCTATTATGCATGCATTTTTGCCAACGATCTCCCCGAAGCGCTTGTTTTCAGAGAATCCATTCTTTTTCCAGACGATTTCAAACTGCTGTCAAAAGGAAAAGCCTTCTGGAACTTTCAAGCTGATCTACACGCAGTAGAGAGATGGGTGAGTCGGCACAAAATTGACCCAGCCATAGACAAATGTGCACATGTTGAGTTTAGGGGAGATCAATCTGAGCTGAAGCTTCAAAGACTTAGGTATAAGACTTAGCAGGACTTAGGAGTTGCCATCAACATAGACCTCTCATGGAGACCTCATATGGATTTCAGAACTTGGAAGGCCAATCAAGTTCTGTACATGCTACGCAGGAGTTTGCACTCTGGCGTGAGAATGGGAGTTAGGCTTGGTTTGTGCAAATTGCTTTTACTGCCAGTTCTTCTTTGTTATGGCTTCAACTGCGTGTCAAAGTCTATAAAAGACCTCACTGAGATCGAGCGTTTCCAAAGAAAAGTTGTAAAATGGATCACTGGGGTCTGAGATAACAGTTACATCAATCAGTTGAGACTCTTGAACATTCTTCCGTTGCCGTTGTTTATCCAACTCATGGATGTTTTACTTCTTGTGAAACCTGTCGATGACAAAAATTCTGATCTGATACTACATGAGGTTATAGACAATGACTGTCTACAACATGAAGTTTTCAAACTGCCAAACAGACGCACTGAGAGGTGATAAAACTAATTTGTTCTGAATTTGCAGAATCATAAATCGACTCGCAAAGCACTCTGATGGTCGTCAATTTGCAGGACTGAAAATTCGAATTCTGGATATCATGTGGAAATTTACCAATGAAGTTTTTTTCCGAAACCAACATCTGCACGGGGAAAATAGCTTGCAACAACTATAACACATGCAGAAACAACATGATATTGTTCTAATGAAGCCGATAGGGATCAAGTCTCCTCAGCTACGAGCTGAAAATCAACAACAACAACAACTTACTGTTTTTGAATGAGAGGAAACGAATCGAACTTAAAAAAACAATCGGTTGATTCAAAACCTATTGAATACAGCTAATTTAAAAAAATTGAATCAAATATCGAATTGAGGCTGCGTTACTTGGACGTACTTGTCTTCAGGGTGGCAACATGGATGTATAATTCCATTCATATCCAAATACAGGTTGTCAAACTCAGTGTCGTTTGGATTGGCCTCGCAAATTTCAACTGGAATTCTTTACCCTTTCGCATTACGAGGCTAAAAGGTAAAGGCACGAACAAAAATAACGATTGTTAATTTGTGACACGAACACATCAAAGATTACCTTTTCCTCAACACAGTCAAATATTAGAGATGGATATTTTCGTGAAAGCCATCTGAAAAACGCTGGGACTCCCATCAAGTGAACTGAAAAAACATATTTTTAGTTTAGATATATTCTGTTAACCACCCTTCCACGTTTTTAATGCCCCCAATGACAAATTATATAGTCAGTTGTAGTAGTAGTTGAGACTTCTGGAATATGCCCAATTGTAGTCGAGGCACAGCCAAAGGTTTTCACCCTTCAGTTCAACAGTTCGTTGCCTTGGCATTAAAACTATAACAGTTTCAGAGTTTTGAATGAGGGTTGCAGCTGCCACAGCAGCACAAAATCCTCCAGCTGCATGCACTCAACTCGTTGTACTGTTCCAGGAAGAAGTTTCGGTACAAATAATTCAATTTTGGCTTGTTTAGATCCTCCAAAGATCCCAATTTTCGCGAGATGTTGACTAACTTGGCAGTTCGATATAGCACATTACAATGTAAATCATAGCACGTGCGTCTGGGTGCGTAAAAGTTATATGTCCATTAAGCAAAGGGGGGAGGGGGAGGACAAATTACAGACTTTTACACTTTAGCCTTAGTAGCAGTACGCTTGTCAATTAAAGTATTTCGAACTGACACACATTTTTAAGGTCAACTTCTTTTATCCATGGTTGCAATACTTATGATAGACAAAATTAGGCATTGCTCTATTGTTGTTGTGCATTGAATTCTCGGCTATTGCTGAAGGTATTTTTTAACCTTAAGACGTTGTCTCTTTATTTCTGCATGTTCGACAATCGCATGCCATTAGCCAGGTACAATAATTAATCTCAAAATAGTTTTTTCCGAAATAATTTTGCATGATCGACAAAGCTCGTCTCTTCAGTCCAGTTTGATTTAGGATATCGAAACTGTTTCTTGTCTCGTTCACTAGCTCACACGGTTTGAACATTTTTCTATTCCGTGTGGTGAGCGGAGTTTCTGGATGTAGTTTTGATGTACTATTTGTTTGTGTTCAGAAGGATGTTGGAGAGAAGTATGTTCCTTTGAATGAACATCGGTTTTGGAAAAATATTGAGTAGCCGCAGGTTGTTTCTATAGAACTCACAAAAAGAACCAATAGTCCACCTCACTGCTCGCTTCTGAAAAGATTCTAGACTTCTCATCATTCCTCTCGAGACATCGGCAGAGAAGGAGCCATAGAGAAGAACTCGGAGAATTAGTAATTTATAGAGCCCTAATTTCATAAAAATTTTGATTTTTGAATGCGACATTTCGTTTCAGGGAGTACAAAACTTTGTATGCTATTTTGAGTCGTTCGTTCGAAGTCACTATTCCAAGTTAGATCATTTTTACTCCAAGATAGTTTTTACTCCAAGATCTTTGTAGCTTTTCAAGTAGCTTTTACTCCAAGATCTTTGATATTTTTCAAGCTAGATAAAATGCAGTTTGTGAGTGAGAGGTTCTTGTTTCTTTCGCGCAGTTTTAGTTCAGCCCATGTGTCGAAAGGAAACATTTCGTTTTCCGTAGCCCATGTGTCAAGGACTGTCTTGCCCGTCTGTATCTCAAGCTGGGTCCTGTTAACTGTCAAGATTTTTAGGTCATCGGCAAAAATTAAACGTTCTCTAAATTTAAGAGCTTTGGGTAAAAGTCGTTTATGAACATACAAAACAGGCGCGGGCCGAGAACACAGCCATCTGGAACACCACTTGGGACGTTCAATTTTGTGGAGTTGGTAGTGCCAACGCTTACGACTTGAGATCGCTCCTCCTAGTAATCAAACAGTATCTTCAACATGCAACCTCCAACTCCCATTCCAGCGATCTTCTTGACGAGTTCAAGGAGTGGGACGCGGTTGAACGCTTCAGAGAAGTCGGCGTGGAAAACCACTACATTATCTTGCGAGTTACTATTCATCGCAAAGTGGATACGCTGCAGAAACGAAAGCATGTTGGTCCACACTGATCTGTTTCTCACGAATTCTAGTTGCTCCTTGACCAAATGACCGACAAAGAATTTGTAGAGGAAGTCATAGAGGCAGCGTTCAAAAACTTTGCTGTCAATATCAAGAAAAGATACTTGACGGTACTTATTCATCAAGGTTTGTCTCTTTTTTCAATATTGGTACAGCTAATGCTCTTTTTCGAGCTTTGGGTGGTATTCTTAGTTATTTAAATGCTTTTGAAAGCTGTAATTATGATGTGCTTCATTTTCAAATTCTCTTCCTGGTAAAAGATGGGCTGAATGAGCCTGACTGGACTCTAGAGAACAAAAAATTTCTTGGATTTTGTTCGTGAAGATGCTGAAATTCGAAATATCAGAAGGTTTTTACACTTGATATCCTGCATGTTGCGGTTTTGTTTAGGCGAAAATGAATACGGAAATGAATTAACTGTTGAACATGTTTGCCATTTTTGCCTCATTCTCCTTAACTTCAAGACCATTTGTCAATTTCTCTGATAATGGGGTCAATTCATTCGAGTTTCTCAAAAGTTCGGAAATCCTTTCAGAATCTCTGGTTGCCAGGATATTTTCTCGGTAGAAAAATCCGTCCAACTCGCAGCATTGCAGAACTAAGTCTAGCTACTTCGCAACTGCCCTTTGACAGTAGCTCCTCGGGTTAGTGATGGGGATATTTTCTTGAGTCCAAATTTTTTCAGCAAGTTAGATGTAGCAATTTTGATCCACGGTAGACTTCTCATCATTCCTCTCGAGACATCGGCAGAGAAGGAGCCATAGAGAAGAACTCGGAGAATTAGTCATTTATAGAGGCCTAATTTCATAAAAATTTTGATTTTTGAATGCGACATTTTGTTTCAGGGAGTACAAAATTTTGTTTGCTATTTTGAGTCGTTCGTTCGAAGTGACTATTCCAAGTTAGATCATTTTTACTCCAAGATAGCTTTTACTCCAAGATTTTTGTAGCTTTTCAAGTAGCTTTTACTCCAAGATCTTTGATATTTTTCAAGCTAGATAAAAGTCAGTTTGCGAGTGAGAGGTTCTTGTTTCTTTCGCGCAGTTTTAGTTCAGCGCATGTGTCGAAAGGAAACATTTCGTTTTCCGTAGCCCATGTGTCGAGGACTGTCTTGCCTGTCTGTATCTCAAGCTGGGTCCTGTTAACTGTCAAGATTTTTAGGTCATCGGCAAAAATTAAACTTTCGCTAAATTTTAGAGCTTTGTGTAAAAGTCGTTTATGAACATACAAAACAGGCGCGGGCCGAGAATACAGCCTTCTGGAACACCACTTGGGACGTTCAATTTTGTGGAGTTGGTAGTACCAACGCTTACAACTTGAGATCGCTCCTCCTAATAATCAAACAGTATCTTCAACATGCAACCTCCAACTCCCATTCCAGCGATCTTCTTGATGAGTTCAAGGAGTGGGACGCGGTTGAACGCTTCAGAGAAGTCGGCATGGAAAACCACTACATTATCTTGCGAATTACTATTCATCGCAAAGTGGATACGCTGCAGAAACGGGAGCATGTTGGTCCACACTGATCTGTTTCTCACGAATTCTAGTTGCTCCTTGACCAAATGATCGGCAAAGAATTTGTAGAGGGGCTCATAGAGGCAGCGTTCAAAAACTTTGCTGTCAATATCCAGAAAAGATACATGACGGTACTTATTCATCAAGGTTTGTCTCTTTTTTAAATATTGGTACAGCTAATGCTCTTTTTCGAGCTTTGGGTGGTATTCTTAGTTATTTAAATGCTTTTGAAAGCTGTAATTATGATGTGCTTCATTTTCAAATTCTCTTCCTGGTAAAAGATGGGCTGAATGAGCCTGACTGGACTCTAGAGAACAAAAAATTTCTTGGATTTTGTTCGTGAAGATGCTGAAATTCGAAATATCAGAAGGTTTTTGCACTTGATATCCTGCATGTTGCGGTTTTGTTTAGGCGAAAATGAATACGGAAATAAATTAACTGTTGAACATGTTTGCTATTTTTGCCTCATTCTCCTTAACTTCAAGACCATTTGTCAATTTCTCTGATAATGGGGTCAATTCATTCGAGTTTCTCAAAAGTTCGGAAATCCTTTCAGAATCTCTGGTTGCCAGGATATTTTCTCGGTAGAAAAATCCGTCCAACTCGCAGCATTGCAGAACTAAGTCTAGCTACTTCGCAACTGCCCTTTGACAGTAGCTCCTCGGGTTAGTGATGGGGATATTTTCTTGAGTCCAAATTTTTTCAGCAAGTTAGATGTAGCAATTTTGATCCACGGTAGACTTCTCATCATTCCTCTCGAGACATCGGCAGAGAAGGAGCCATAGAGAAGAACTCGGAGAATTAGTCATTTATAGAGCCCCAATTTCATAAAAATTTTGATTTTTGAATGCGACATTTCGTTTCAGGGAGTACAAAATTTTGTTTGCTATTTTGAGTCGTTCGTTTGAAGTGACTATTCCAAGTTAGATCATTTTTACTCCAAGATAGCTTTTACTCCAAGATCTTTGTAGCTTTTCAAGTAGCTTTTACTCCAAGATCTTTGATATTTTTCAAGCTAGATAAAAGTCAGTTTGCGAGTGAGAGGTTCTTGTTTCTTTCGCGCAGTTTTAGTTCAGCGCATGTGTCGAAAGGAAACATTTCGTTTTCCGTAGCCCATGTGTCGAGGACTGTCTTGCCTGTCTGTATCTCAAGCTGGGTCCTGTTAACTGTCAAGATTTTTAGGTCATCGGCAAAAATTAAACGTTCGCTAAATTTTAGAGCTTTGTGTAAAAGTCGTTTATGAACATACAAAACAGGCGCGGGCCGAGAATACAGCCTTCTGGAACACCACTTGGGACGTTCAATTTTGTGGAGTTGGTAGTACCAACGCTTACAACTTGAGATCGCTCCTCCTAGTAATCAAACAGTATCTTCAACATGCAACCTCCAACTCCCATTCCAGCGATCTTCTTGATGAGTTCAAGGAGTGGGACGCGGTTGAACGCTTCAGAGAAGTCGGCGTGGAAAACCACTACATTATCTTGCGAATTACTATTCATCGCAAAGTGGATACGCTGCAGAAACGGGAGCATGTTGGTCCACACTGATCTGTTTCTCACGAATTCTAGTTGCTCCTTGACCAAATGATCGGCAAAGAATTTGTAGAGGGGCTCATAGAGGCAGCGTTCAAAAACTTTGCTGTCAATATCCAGAAAAGATACATGACGGTACTTATTCATCAAGGTTTGTCTCTTTTTTAAATATTGGTACAGCTAATGCTCTTTTTTCGAGCTTTGGGTGGTATTCTTAGTTATTTAAATGCTTTTGAAAGCTGTAATTATGATGTGCTTCATTTTCAAATTCTCTTCCTGGTAAAAGATGGGCTGAATGAGCCTGACTGGACTCTAGAGAACAAAAAATTTCTTGGATTTTGTTCGTGAAGATGCTGAAATTCGAAATATCAGAAGGTTTTTACACTTGATATCCTGCATGTTGCGGTTTTGTTTAGGCGAAAATGAATACGGAAATGAATTAACTGTTGAACATGTTTGCCATTTTTGCCTCATTCTCCTTAACTTCAAGACCATTTGTCAATTTCTCTGATAATGTGGTCAATTCATTCGAGTTTCTCAAAAGTTCGGAAATCCTTTCAGAATCTCTGGTTGCCAGGATATTTTCTCGGTAGAAAAATCCGTCCAACTCGCAGCATTGCAGAACTAAGTCTAGCTACTTCGCAACTGCCCTTTGACAGTAGCTCCTCGGGTTAGTGATGGGGATATTTTCTTGAGTCCAAATTTTTTCAGCAAGTTAGATGTAGCAATTTTGATCCACGTTAGACTTCTCATCATTCCTCTCGAGACATCGGCAGAGAAGGAGCCATAGAGAAGAACTCGGAGAATTAGTCATTTATAGAGCCCTAATTTCATAAAAATTTTGATTTTTGAATGCGACATTTCGTTTCAGGGAGTACAAAATTTTGTTTGCTATTTTGAGTCGTTCGTTCGAAGTGACTATTCCAAGTTAGATCATTTTTACTCCAAGATAGCTTTTACTCCAAGATCTTTGTAGCTTTTCAAGTAGCTTTTAGTCCAAGATCTTTGATATTTTTCAAGCTAGATAAAAGTCAGTTTGCGAGTGAGAGGTTCTTGTTTCTTTCGCGCAGTTTTAGTTCAGCGCATGTGTCGAAAGGAAACATTTCGTTTTCCGTAGCCCATGTGTCGAGGACTGTCTTGCCTGTCTGTATCTCAAGCTGGGTCCTGTTAACTGTCAAGATTTTTAGGTCATCGGCAAAAATTAAACGTTCGCTAAATTTTAGAGCTTTGTGTAAAAGTCGTTTATGAACATACAAAACAGGCGCGGGCCGAGAATACAGCCTTCTGGAACACCACTTGGGACGTTCAATTTTGTGGAGTTGGTAGTACCAACGCTTACAAATTGAGATCGCTCCTCCTAATAATCAAACAGTATCTTCAACATGCAACCTCCAACTCCCATTCCAGCGATCTTCTTGATGAGTTCAAGGAGTGGGACGCGGTTGAACGCTTCAGAGAAGTCGGCATGGAAAACCACTACATTATCTTGCGAATTACTATTCATCGCAAAGTGGATACGCTGCAGAAACGGGAGCATTTTGGTCCACACTGATCTGTTTCTCACAAATTCTAGTTGCTCCTAGACCAAATGATCGGCAAAGAATTTGTAGAGGGGCTCATAGAGGCAGCGTTCAAAAACTTTGCTGTCAATATCAAGAAAAGATACATGACGGTACTTATTCATCAAGGTTTGTCTCTTTTTTAAATATTGGTACAGCTAATGCTCTTTTTCGAGCTTTGGGTGGTATTCTTAGTTATTTAAATGCTTTTGAAAGCTGTAATTATGATGTGCTTCATTTTCAATTTCTCTTCCTGGTAAAATATGGGCGGAATGAGCCTGACTGGACTCTAGAGAACAAAAAATTTCTTGGATTTTGTTCTTGAAGATGCCGAAATTCAACATATCAGAAGGTTTTTATCAGAAGGTTTTTACACTTGATATCCTGCATGTTGCGGTTTTGTTCAGGCGAGAATGAATACGGAAATGAATTAACTGTTGAACATGTTTGCCATTTTTGCCTCATTCTCCTTAACTTCAAGACCATTTGTCAATTTCTCTGATAATGGGGTCAATTCATTCGAGTTTCTCAAAAGTTCGGAAATCCTTTCAGAATCTCTGGTTGCCAGGATATTTTCTTGGTAGAAAAATCCGTCCAACTCGCAGCATTGCAGAAATAAGTCTAGCTACTTCGCAACTGCCTTTTGACAGTAGCTCCTCGGGTTAGTGATGAGGACATTTTCCTGAGTTCAAATTTTTTCAGCAAGTTAGATGTAGCAATTTTGATCCACGGTTGCAGCAGCTGACGTTGTTTTGTCCTCCTCGGGCCCATTTTGAGACGATTTGCTCGAAGTTTTGTACTGGTTCTTGATAAATATTGTTGATTTTAGTGAAACATATTGAGACAAAAAGCAATAGTTTCATCAGTTCGGTTAATTATCCGTCATTTGCTTAATAAAGTTTCCTGTATTGCCCACTACAGTATTCAATGTTTGGTATGGTACTTCAAGAGATTGCTTTGTAGTCAGTGCAGTCGTATGTTTCGCAGATTTTTCATCAATTATTGCAAAAAGATTGCATCCTTTGTGATACTCTAAGTCGAGTGACATATGGGGAACTCTATTGCTTGTTTCAGCATTTGTTTGAAAAAATTGCGAGGATTTTTTTCTTTTTCTGGTCGTGTATATCGAAAATGTTCCAATTGACTGTAGACAGATTAAAGTCTCCACAAATCAGTATTGGCCTAGTTTTGGCCGCGCATCGATGATGCTTCTGTACTCCTTTGGCAAATTGCAGTATCTATTGCCTACGGGAGGTCTCTAGATAAAAGCTAAGGAGAACTCTTCCCTGTTCATACAATTTTTTCAAGCGACCCAGCAGTCTGGGAGAGAATAGTATATTCTTCAGGAATGGAGATGTTTTTTGACGGCAACGAGGGTTCTTCCATGGCTCTAGCTGTACCCGTGAGGAGTTTGTTTGCACGCTAGATATCGTAATCATCAAACAAAAGCTCCGATGCTTCTAATATCTCATTTAACCAGGTTTCAGAACTGCATAAAATACTGTATTCTCGCAACTACATAGAGTTACATAATTTACTTCTGCGTTCAAAATTCACGAGACTTCTCGCATTCGGCAACAAAATATTTGGATAGATAAGTCATGACTTGTTTTCCCAGTTTCAAAGCTGCGGTTGAGATTTATTAATTGGCTGTCATTGAAAAGTTAAATATTTCGAATTTTTAGCTTCTCCCGAGGAAATCCGCAGTGAAATATATCTCTTTTTTCAAACATGGATTTTCTTCAATGAAATCGGTTTTTTTCAGAGCAGGTAAAAAACGATTCACTGGAATTGGTTTTTTTCAGAGCAGGTAAAAGACAACTACCCATGTTTCTTATCTCATCTTGTTTTCTGACACTCTTTGCTATCACCAGTCTAGCTTCGTGTTTGTTGTTCAGGGTCACTAGTACCGTTCGGGGCTTTGGCCTATCCTTGGAAAACTTTGCGAGCCTTCTAAGCTCCATGATCTTGCCGTGGACGCCAAGAGTTTGTAGGATTCAGTTATTTGTATCACTGGTAGAGACAAGGTATCCGGATTTTGACATTTATGGATCCTCAAGTATCCCTTGGACGCGAAAACTGTTTGTGATTTTGAGATTCGTGTGCTTTTGTACGGTTGTTTTGGACACTTTTACTGGGCATGGCACATTTTCTTCCCCAATGTTCTTCAGGGCCACTGCCGCATAATTTTCTGCTTTTTTTCATGCAAGATTTCTTACACATCTTTCCGATTTTCGTTTCTATTATTTCAGTTAATTTTATCTCCATTTTTTCAAAATTTATCCATTAGTTTAAGGTTTTCTATTTGTTCTTCAGCGTCGGTTCTATATCTGACGAATTCCTCTCTTTCATTATTTTCCCTGCAATCGGGGCAGAAGATCACGCAGTTTTGGCCTAAACCTTTGATTCGGTTGACGGCGGCTGGAGTCAGCCCAGTACAGATGAGATCAAGATGGAAATTTGTGTTGCAGGCTACAAAAACGAAAGCTTTTTGACAAGCATTGATATTCGATTTTGCAAATATTGCAAATTGTTTCCATGGCTAAGGAACGATGCTAAGGCCAGAGAATTTAATCAGTGACCGTCATTACAAACTACAGCTTGAGAAAATCTACAGAAATATGAGAGATTCATTAGCTTACTGCTTGTTCTGTGCTGCTAATTTCTATTTGGAGGGGTTCTTCTTTTTTTTGTTTGTCTTCTTCCGTTTTGAGAAAAAGTAATTGACAATTAGCAGAATGAACAATTTAGGGAGTTCAGAATTTGATTTCGGAAACAATTTTTCAGCACCACTTCTATCACAGAATTCAGCGCTTTTGATGGTCGGGAAAACCTTCAGTTCAGCGACTACTTTACTTGCTGATAAAGGTTAGTGCGGATACTTTTGGGGAAGATATATTGAGTTGTTGACCAGATCGTGCCAAATGATAAATGGATTTTCTTTTGGGTAATGTTTCTTCAGAATGTGCTGGACTGTTTTGTTTTTGTCAGATCGTGGATTCAGATTTGCACTAGGAACGGCAAATACCTCCTGACCACACTGCTTCTTGATGTAGGTTAACTTGTTGGGGGCATGGATAAAGAATTTGGTCCAAGAAGAAACACCATCAGGAGATCACCACGGCTGTCCCGTATTTTATTGACATCTGAAACTATTTCAAAGAGGGAAAGTACGACAGCGTAGTTTTATTGCCACTATTGCTAATCATAATTGTAAGCACGTTGAGAGCTTCTGCTGGTTCAGGTCCTGCACTGCCCGCACAGACAAACAAAAACGCCCTGAACATGCAAAGCTCTATATCAGTCAAACGTTGTTCTTACTAGGCTTGTGGGATCTTTTCCTTTTGCACCCCCGTACGTTCTGCATCCCTAGTTGCAGAGAACGTGTCATTACAAGACGAATTTTTATCTAGAAATATGACGTGTGCGTGTGAGAGTGCAAATAATTTGATTAAAAGCTTAAAAGAATTAAATTTGTCCTTATATGATATGATGTCAGCTTTGCGGTTCTTTTCACACACAGAGTTTTCATGCCTGTTGTTTCAGCGACGTTGAAGCTGAGGGGCCATTTCCACCAATGTAGGCTAGGACAAGAAGACAAAATTTTGTTTTCACAACGTCAATTATGCTTTGTTCACATGTGTTCTTTTTAATAGGTTCAAGAGAATTGTATGCTTTCAGGGCTTTCTGGTATGCTACGGCTAAAATGACGTTCGATCTCGCATCCTTACAGACATAACTTTTCGCACTCAAAACGAGTTGCAAATATCATACAGACTCATTTGTGTGTGTGTGTCCTGCTTTTGGACCGCTGAGGGCTTGTGTCACATTGAAGTTTTCACTGCATGTGCTTAATGATGGCACCTTTACTGGTCCCCAACCATAGCGAAAGTCAATGCCACCACGATACTCGCTTTTTGTTAGGTCCTAATGTTATCGTTTCAATGGCACAGCATTCAAGCAGCTTGATGCTCCCTTTTGACTACATAAGTCAATTGAGTGAATCTTCTTTTTAGTAAATTTTCTCTTAGTTCTCCTATTTTCTGATTTGCTATCAATCTCGTTCTCCTTTTTATTTCAAGTATATTTTGTTTTTGGTTTAGTTCGGCTTCCAGCAGAGATAGAGACAAGCAACTTGGCAGTCCCTTTGAAATGATAGCAGAAAAATCGTTGTTATTTATTTTGAAATTTTTTCAGAGGTATTTATACTTTTTTGCATATTTTTAAGAGCCAACGAAGCTTTTTGAAAGCTAATTCGTAAAACTTTGTCTCAAATTTTAATTCTCGCTTTTGTTTGTCGCCTATACGCACAACGTAAGCTCCTGCTATCGTGCAATTTTTTTTCTAAAATATTGTAACAAGGTTTAGTGGTTTTGACGCCATATGCATGCACATAAAAAAATTCCCGTTGAAATCCATATAAATTTAAAAAATGAATTAAAAAAATAAAATCAATTTAAATTTCAGAAAATACTGGGTCATTTACATTTCCTTTTGACCGCAAGTTGTCAGTTATACAATTGGTACTGCATTGTACACGTAAATTGATATATTGCATTCTTTGGTTTCGAAAAAACTGACGTCAGATTGATTTAGTTATCTGCTGGTCAGGCAGTGTAGTAATGTTTTTTATTCAAATTTTGCGTAACAAGTCAGGTTTTTCCATTTAAGTTTTTGTTGTGTTGGATTTTCAGTTCATCAAGAGAACCAACTGTCCATTATTCTCATCTTATAACAATCTGCCCAAATCTAAATTTTGTATCCATTCAAAGTCATTTTTTTCTTTGTAATATTCAATTTTGAATTAAAAGGCCTTTTTGCGTTGAAACCTGCATCCAGTTGAGAAACCAATGGGTTTCAATGATAAGATCAATCAAAGCAGCTTTGTATGCCTTCCACTATTGCACAATTTTTTAGAGGATCCATGGCATTTTAAAATAAACAAATTCTCAGGTAAATTTCTGACACGTTTTCTTCAGAACCCTAACTATACAATTTTGTTCAGCTCAAATTAATGACGGCATACATTAAAATTTACAATGTTTTAGAGGATCCATGGCATTTGGAGGCTAACAAGAGAATTTTAAACAAAAAGATTTCTAAGATAACTTTCTAAGCATTTTGAGTTCAGACACATTTTCATTTTCTTCATAACCCTGACTAAACACAACTTTGGCCAGCTCAATTTAATGACGGCATACTTTAGAAGCTAAATATAGGGGGCTAATTTTAACCGGTATGAAATGTGACAGTTCCGTTGTTCAAAAACCATCAATAAAATGTCCGGGCACTGACACGTTGTGTGCTTTTCGTTTCTTGAAAGAAAAACCGGCAAAATTGAAAAAACATTATAATCTCAAAAATGGCGAAGTTACTTGACTTGCATGCACAGCAACAAAACATGGAACCTATAAATTAATTTAATTTTTATACTAATAGAAAAACTTCAAAATAGTAATATAAAAACCATCCGTTCTTTTTCGGCACCAAAATCAGCAGCTTCGAAAGCATCTGAATAAACTAAGTCTCAGTTTCAAAAAAATAATCGCTGAAGTACTAGACCCATCTGCATGAAATTTTTTTGAATGTTTTGGTTTCAAGAGCGTCTTGGTCGACGGTTGGTTGGAAAAACAAGAAGAACGCAACAAAAAACCAGAGGAAGATTGCCCATTTTCACAGTTTTTTGATGATTTTGTATCTTGCTAATAAAATTGAATTTTTACCACCCAATTTCTGGTTGGTTGCTTTTCAATCAACATCGCTTGTCTGTTTCTTCATAGCTTTTTTTTTCAATCAAAATAACCTGTTCCTTTTTTAACCTTTGTTTTTTATCCTTCCTAAAGAAGTTCTTTCTGGTCGGTCGTTTTCCAACCACCTTCGTTTTTCCGGTTCTTCAGGGGTTTTGACCAAACTAAGGGAGTTTTTCCTGGTTGGTCGTTTTCCAAACACCCTCAGTTTTCTGGTTCTTTGGTGTTTTTGCCCAGCCCACGGGACTGCATCCTAACTGGTCCAAACCCTTATCGTTTTTTGAGGTTCTCTAAGTGTTTAGTCGACCCAAGGAGTCCTTCCTGTTTAATTTTTCATTTTCAACCCGCCCGTCACTCTTCGAGTTCTTAGGAGATTTTACCCACACCAAGAGACCTTCCGTGGTTGGTTTTCTGCCAACAACAGCCTCCATCTTTTTCCCAATTGTTCGGGGTATCATTCCTCCTCACGGACTTCCTCATCTTAGATAGTCTTCAAAATTCATCTACTTTTGTGTGCTTCTCTGGTTTTACCTTTCCAAACTATCTTTTCCTTGTCGTTCATTTTTCAACCCCGACCGCTTTTTCGGTTCTTCCGAGTTTTTATGCGTCCCATGGAACTTCTTCCTGGTTGTTCTTCCATCGTAAGGACACTTTCCTGATTGTAAGTTTTACAAGCCCGCGCCCTATAGTTTCTTGGAGTCCTTCAGTTATTCGTCCAAACCCAAGGGTCCTACCACTCAGATTTCGTCCGATATTGCATCCACCCTAAGAGACCTCATTGTGGTTCGTCGCTTTCAGAACCCATCGGTTTTTGGGTTTCTCCAGTAGTTTTTTACAACTCAACGGACCGGTTCCTGGTTAGTCTTTTTTCAAGCCACCCCCACCGTTTAGCCTTTCCGGTTTCTAAGATGCAGAGAGAAAGTCGTTGTTTTTTTCATTCGCACAGCAAAAAACTAGGCTATGAGAACAGCGTCAAAGCGTTATATTAATACCAGAATAAATAGGTGTCGCGTTTTTTTTCTAACAATTCAAAACTACAGATATTTTCAGCCTCAGTTACTAAGTTCTTGAGTTTGTGTGCTCTTTTATCATCAGTTCGCATTGAGGCAGTTTTTAAGTATCCAAAATAATTATCATGATCGGATAAATCCCTGAAGAATTTCAACAAGCTCTGCAAGATTCCCATCGCAATGCCATTTTCCGCGTACCCTCTATGCGTTATGCTCAGTTTTTGCATGATTTCAATCAGTGGGAGTGTTGCTGTAGCATTCATTGCCATGGCAATCGAATTTTCCTGTGTGGTGCCATCCTGAAACTGCAAGCAGGTGCTTTTTTCAATGTATTTTATTATAAAATTAACAATAATACGGTACAGAATTCTTTAAGTCAGGAATTTTGTTGAAAGTTATGAGACGACAAGCCTTATTTGCTGCCGAATGATTATCGTGAATTTTTGTCAGGATAACGTTTTTAAAATAATTTTTATTAGGATAAAGTTTTCGCAATATTGACTGACTTGTCTTTCGAGTAGTTCACATACTGTCTCCACTTGCTTGCTGCATGGCCTGCTATGAGTTTTCAAGGCGGCTTTTTTATTTGCCGTTGCAATGTATTTTAAAACATAGAGGGATTGTTTCGAATGCGGTTGAAAACAAAAATATAGATTAGATTGGCTTGATAAAGCTGTGAGTGTTTTTCATTGAGTGATTAAATCAAGTTTTTGCTTTGCTTTCATCATGAGAAGATACTTGATGAGAAGGTATCATTCAGGGTACCATTCATCCTCACGGTCTTCCTCATCTTAGATAGTCTTCAAAATTCATCACCCTTTGTTTGCTTCTCGGGTTTTACCTTCCCAAACTATCTTTTCCTTGTCGTTTATTTTTCAACCCCAACCGCTTCTTCGGTTTCTTCTAACTTTTACGCGTCCTATGGGACCTCTTCCTGGTTTTTCTTCCATCACAAGGACATCTTCTTGAATGTAACTTTTATAAGCCCGCGCCCTATAGTTTCTTGGAGTCCTTCAGTTATTCGTCCAAACCCAAAGGTCCCACCACTCAGTTTTCGTCCGATATTGCATCCACCCTAAGAGACTTCATTCTGGTTCTTCGCTTTCAGAACCCATCGGTTTTTGGGTTTCTTCAGTAGTTTTTTACAACTCAACGGATCGGTTCCTGGTTAGTCTTTTTTCAAGCCAGCCCCACCGTATAGCCTTTCCGGTTCCTAAGATGCAGAGAGAAAGTCGTTGTTTTTTTTCATTCGCACAGCAAAAGACTAGGCTATGAGAACAGCGTGAAAGCGTTATATTAATACCAGACTAAATAGGTGTCGCGTCTTTTTTCTAACAATTCAAAACTACAGATGTTTTCAGCCTCAGTTACTAAGTTCTTGAGTTTGTGTGCTCTTTTATCATCAGTTCGCATTGAGGCAGTTTTTAAGTATCCAAAATAATTATCATGATCGGATAAATCCCTGAAGAATTTCAACAAGCTCTGCAAGCTTCCCATCGCAATGCCATTTTCCGCGTACCCTCTATGCGTTATGCTCAGTTTCTGCATGATTTCAATCAGTGGGAGTATTGGTGTAGCATTCATTGCCATGGCAATCAAATCTTCCTGTGTGGTGCCATCCTGAAACTGCAAGCAGGTGCTTTTTTATGTACTTTATTATAAAATTGCCAATAATACGGTACAGAATTCTTTATCTCAAGAATTTTGTTGAGTGTTTTGAGACGACAAGCCTTGTTTGCTGTCGAATGATTATCGTGAATTTGTGTCAGGATAACATATTTGCAATACATTTTTATTAGGATAAACTTTTCGCAATATTAACTGACTTGTGATTGGAGTAGTTCACATACTGTCTCCACTTGCTTGCTTCAGGTCCTGCTATGTGTTTTCAGGGCGGCTTTTTTATTTGCCGTTGTGCTGTAATGTAAAACATAGAGGGATTGTTTCGAATGCGGTTGAATACAAAAATATAGATTAGTATGGCTGGATAAAGTTGTGAGTAAATTTCATTCAGTGCTTATATCAAGTTTTTCCTTTGCTTTCATCGTGAGAAGATACTTGATGAGAACTCCTGGATCGGCATTTATTTTGTTCGACAATTTTTTGTGTTTCCGTGAATGGTAGTTTTTTTTCTGATTGTTAAGTTTTATAAAGTTGCATATATATTTATGAATGCAAATAAACATAACATAATTTCTGTTGATCTGCTAGCGGTTAGAGCAAAATTTTTGTTTTGTTAAAGAAAACTTCTGTTTTGTTAAATATTTAATATTGGTAGTAGTTGAGCAAAAAACTAGCTGTGAAAACATTATTGTATACATTTACTGGCTTTCAGATTTGTACAAACTTTGTGATAAACAAATTTTGAATGATGAAAGATATTTTTTTCAAACTTTATTATAGCAGACAGGTTTTGAACTGAATTTTCCCCTGAATATTGAGAACAAAATCATTAAATCATGTAAATCTATGTACAATTAAAACGGTAGTAGCTGAAACTCTTTTATTGTATAATCAGCAAAATTCTCAATATGCAATTAGTTTTCTTCAGTTGGGATCGCAAATTTAGAATCTTTTTATGAAAATTGGCGAAATGTAGCCTCCAAAGACGTCGTTTGATTTGCAGCGTAATTTTGACACCTAACTTTTGATGAGGTAGAAAGCGTTAGTGTCTTTACTGGCGCGTAGTACGCAGTTATCTTTCCAATTTATATTTGAAGTACTTCTGGAATGCTTTAAATTGACATTCCTGCGTTCGAGGAGCATCCCAATTTTCAAATAGCAAGTCTCTTTAGCAAGTTGCACTTTTTTACAATAAATTTCATTTTACTTGTTGTACACCACTCTGCTTTCTGGTTTGATGGATGATAAAAACTGGATGATAGAAACAGATTCCTGAAACCACTGTAAACTCTTCCGCAGATCCCTAGCACTCATTGCCTAGATAAATACTTGGAAACTGTAAAACTGAAGTACAGCAGATGATTGAGCCCTGCATCTCATGTTTGAAGTGCCAGATTATATTCTTCTGGCAAACGACCCCTACGTGTCCAAAACAACAGGCCTCCATAGGATAACTCAATTCAAAAAGTATTTGAGGCAAACGTAAAATTGCAGAGGTTTTATAGTTGAGCCAAGTTTGTTTTTGTTTTTATCGATAGCTTAGCCAAAAATCAACTTTGTCAAATACGCTTCTGTGAGCAAATAATAATTTGAGATCATCAATGTATTTTAATTTTAGAACTTTAAGGAGTATTTTGTTTCAATTTCTTAAAACAACCTTCCCAGGAAGTTCACAGTGCAAAAATTTTATTAACTGAATTGGCTGGACCACCAAATTTTCTTGAGTTGAAGGCAATTTTTTTCTATTGGCCTTCAAGATTTTCATGTGCAACCCTGCTGATGTTTGAGAGTTCTCAGAAGCAAGTATAGCGGATTTAATTTTCCATCTTATATAATGATCTAGGTGCCTGTCGAATAAAGCACATAGGATGTAGCAGAACAGATTGGTCAATTAAACAATAATGACCGTTTCTAAAATAAACTGTTTCGAAATTAAAGTTCATTCTCAGGTTAAAACCGTTTAACAAATTGTTGAAGGATAAAATGAAAATGTATTTACATATGTCCTAGACAACAATTGAAACAATTCTAGGTAAAATCTAAATAAATTTATCAGAAATGTTTTAAATTTACACAAAATTTAGCTATTTTAGAATCTCAAACTTAAACCTGTTATCATTTTCTCTTAAAAAATCCTGTCTACAACCTGCTGTTATTTAAAAATAGGAGGTTTACTATATTATCCTCTGTGAGACAGCGTTCATTAATTTTCCCTTCCATGCTACTTGTCGTACATTATCATAGCGCTTATGTATTAACTCCACCTAATTAGTTCAGTAAAATAGATGAAAAGTATTTAATTTTTTTGGAGGTCATTTATTAGAAAACACTCTTTAGAAAACTTTCATTATTTCTTATGATATCTATGTTGTTCACAAGCATGTGTAATGTTTATTCTCCTGCCTTGGGTCCTAATATCAGTTCATCACATTTAGTTGTTGGTAAGTCAATCTCATATTTTTTTTCAGGATAACAATTTTTATCAGGATAAAATTTTCGCAATAATGAGCGACTTGTTTTCGAAGTAGTCCAGATATTGCCTCCACTTGCTTGCTACAGGGCCGGCTATGGCTTTTCAGGGCGGTTTGTTTATTTGCCGTTGCGCTGTGTTTTAAAACACAGAAAAATTGTTTGGAATGCGGTTGAAAACAAAAAGAAATATTAGATTGGCTTGATAAAATTGTGAATGTATTTCAATGAAAATTAAATAACAGTTTTTCCAATGCTTTCATCTTGAGAAGATACTTGATGAGAGCTCCCAGATAGGTAATTCCTTTCTTCGACATTTTTCTGTGTTTTTTGTGAATGGTAGATTTTTTTCTGATTGTTAAGTTTTGTATAGTTGTGTAAATATTGATGTATGCGATTAAACATAACATAATTAATGTTGATCGGGTAGCCGTTACAGCTAAAAAAATTGGGCTTCAGTGACTTTATAAGCAAAAAGCTGTTTTTTGAATACTAATTTTCAACTCTTAGGTTTTTTTTATAAAAAGAGAGCAATCGCTACATCGGTTTTATTTTCCTATCAAATTCTTAATCCAATTTGAGTTTCAGTCATTTTTTTCCGGTTTTTGTCTTCATTATTGGGAATTATTCCAGCTAACTAATTTGTGACTTTACTTCTAAGCTTAGGATTGAAAGCTTGCAAGCGAAATGCACAAATTCTTTGGCCAATGGGATTTAAAATTGGTAGCAGCTTAGCAAAAAACTATCGGTGAAAACTTTTTTTTATACATTTAAAGAGCTGGCCACTGCGTTTCTGATTTGTACAAAATTTTGTTTTAAAAAAATTTTGAACGATGGAAAATAGTTTTTTGCAATTTTTCTTATAGCAGATAGGTTGTGAACTGAATTGGCCCCATTGTATTCAGAACAAAATACAAATCATGTAAATCTATATACAATTACAACGGTAGTAGCTGAAACTCTTTTATTGTATAATGAGCAATATTCTCAAAATGCAATTATTTTTCTTCGGTTGGGGTCGCCGATTTGGTATCTTTTCATAAAAATTGGCAAAATGTAGACTTCAAAGTCGTTGTTTGATTTGCAGCTTAATTTTGACACCTAAGTTTTGATGAGGTAGAAAGCGTTATCGTCTTTACTGGTGCGTAGTACACAGTTAAATTTCCAATTTACATTTGAAGTACTTCTGGGCTGCTTTAACTTGACATTCCTGCGTTCGAGGAGCATCCCAAATTTCAGTTAGCAATTTTCTTTAGCAGGTTGCACTTTTTTACTATAAATTTCATTTTATTTGTTATACACCATTCTGCTTTCTGGTTTGATGGATGATCAAAATTGGTTGATCGATACAGATTCCTGAAACCACTGTAAACTCTTCCGCAGATCCCTAGCACTCACAGCCTAAATAATTACTTGGAAATCGCAAAACTGAAATACAGCAGATGATTGAGCCCTGCATCTCATGTTTGAAGTGCCAGATTATATTCTTCTGGCAAACGACCCCTACGTGTCCAAAACAACAGGCCTCCATAGGATAACTCAATTCAAAAAAGTATTTGAGGCAAACGTGAAATTACAGAGGTTTTATAGTTGAGCCAAGTTTGTTTTTGTTTTTATCTATAGCTTAGCCAAAAATCAACTTTTTCAAATACGCTTCTGTGAGCAAATAAAAATTTGAGATCATCAATGTATTTTAATTTTAGAACTGGGAGGAGTATTTTGTTTCAAATTCTTAAAACAAGCTTCCTAGGGAGTTCACAGTGCAAAAAATTTATTAACTGAATTGGCTGGAGCGCAAAATTTTCTTGAGTTAAGGGCAATTGGTTTCTATTGGCCTTCAAGATTTTCATGTGCAACCCTGCTGATGTTTGAGAGTTCTCAAAAGCAAGTATAGCGGATTTATTTTCCATCTTAGATAATCATCTAGGTGCCTGTCGAATAAAGTACATAGGATGTAACAGAACAGATTGGTCAATTATACAATAATTACCGTTTCTAAAATAAACCGTTTCAAAATTAAAGTTGATTGTCAGGTTAAAACCGTTTAACAAATTGTTGAAGGATAAAATGAACATGTATTTACATATGTCTGAGACCACAATTGAAACAATTCTAGGTAAAATCTAAATGAATTTATCAGAAATGTTTTAAATTTACACATTATTTCGCTATTTTAGAACCTCAAACTTATACATGGTATCATTTTCTCTTAAAAATTCCTGGCTACAACCTGCTGTTATTTAAAGCTTGGATGTTTACGATTTTTTCCTCTGTGAGACCGCGCTCAATAATTTTCCATTCCATGCTACTTGTCGTACATTATCATAGCGTTTATATATTAACTCCACTTAATTAGTTCAGTAAAGTTAGATGAAAAGTATTTAAATTTTTTGGAGGTCATTTATTAGAAAACACCCTTTAGAAAACTTTCATTATTTCTTATGATATATATGTTGTTCACAAGCTTGTGTACTGTTTATTCTCCTGCGTTGGACCCTAATATCAGTTCATCACGTTTAGTTGTTGGTAAATCACTCTCATATTTTTTATCAGGATAATAATTTTTATCAGGATAAAACTTTCGCAATAATGAGCGACTTCTTTTCGATGTAGACCAGATATTGCCTCCACTTGCTTGCTTCAGGGCCTGCTATGGCTTTTCAGGGCGATTTGTTTATTTGCCGTTGCGCTGTCTTCTAAAACACAGAAAAATTGTTTGGAATCCGGTTGAAAACAAAAATATATATTTGATTGACTTGATAAAGTTGTGAATGTATTTCATTCAGTAATCAAATAACAGTTTTTCCATTGCTTTCATCTTGAGAAGATACTTGATGAGAGCTCCAAGATAGGCATTTCCTTTTTTCGACATTTTTTCTGTGTTTTTTGTGAATGGTTGTTTTTTTTCTGATTGTTAAGTTTTATATAGTTGCATAAATATTTATGTATGCGATTAAACATAACATAATTAATGTTGATCTGGTAGCCGTTACAGCTAAATAAATTGGGCTTCTGTGACTTTATATGCAAAAAGCTGTTTTTTGAATACTAATTTTCAACTCTTAGGTTTTTTTTATAGAAAGAGAGCAATCACCACATCGGTTTTGTTTTCCTATCAAATTTTAAATCAATTTTGAGTTTCAGTCAATATTTTTTTCCGGTTTTTGGCTTCATTATTCAGAATTATGCCAGCAAACTAATTTGTGGCTTTACTTCTAAGCTCGGAATTGAAAGCTTGCAAGCGAAATGCACAAATTTCATTATTTCGTAAAATTGCCTAGTCCAAAAAAAATTTGAGCCAAAGATTAAATGGCTAAAAAACTCGGAATTCATTGTTTTCTGTTAATTTTTACGATGCTGAAAAATACTATTTCCAATTCATGATCAAAAATTTTTTGTAGTTAAATTTGAATCTCAGTTGGTTTACAGTCTTCCAACCAATGGAAAAATGAAACGGAATCATGAAACGTGTTTGAAAAACAGTTTTTAAGTATATTTTTTCCGGAAAATTCAACAACAAATTCATTTCAGTTCATTGCTTTCAAAGTTTGCTAGCTAATTTATCCAATTTGAGCCGCTTTTCTTGAGTTTTACGAAATTATTTTAAAGTTAAATTTAAAATTCTAATAAAAACTTCTGTTTTGTTAAATATTTTAAAACCAATGGGATTTAATAGTGGTAGTAGTTGGTAAACATTTGCTATCACTCACATCCAGGAGTGGTCCCCGTCCTTGTTTGATAATAAGTTAATTGTAGTTTTTCCAAGGATTTCTTTATCCACATCAGAATACACTATGAGGTGTGCATTTGTCAATGACATTGATGTACAAAAACAACAGGTGAAAACATGATTTTTTACGTTTGCAGAGCTTGGCATTGCCTTTCAGGTTTGTGCAAATTTTGTGATATATGAATTTTGAATGACCACATTTAGTTTTTTTCAAAATTAATTATAGCAGACTGGTTTTGAATTGAATGTGCCCCTGAGTATTCAGAGCAAAATCAACAAATCATTTCAGATTTGGACAAATCGAGATTTCAGATTTGGAAAATTTTAATGATAATTGGCACATTGTAGCCCTCAAAGTCGTCGTTTTATTTGCAGCGTAATGTTGACACCTACCTTTCGATGAGTTAGAAGGTGTTAGTGTGTTTACTGGCTTGTAGTACACAGTTATCATTCCAATTTACAATTAAAAATTTTTTGGGGTGCAACATAAATCAACAATTCTTGTACATTCTGGTTTGATGGACGATCGACCCTGGTTGATCAAAACAGTTTTCTGAAACCACTTTAAACGCGTCTGCAGATTGTTATTATTCACTGTCTATACAAAAACTTGGGAAATGAAAAACGGCAGATTTTTGAGCCTTGCATCCTTTGTTTGATGCGCCAGCTTAAATTCTTCTGGCAAATGTCCGCTACCCGTCCCAAAGGCGCTACAGACCCCCGTCGAATCATTTTTTTCAAAAAGTATTTGCGGCAATCATAAAGTGACAGAAGTTCTGTAGTTGAGTCACGTTTTTTTTCGTTTTATCTATGGCTGAGCGAATACTTTACTTTGTCGAATGCGCTCCTGAAAGCAAGTTATAAATTGAGATCATTATTTTAATTTGATTTTAGAACTGGGAGTATTCGTTAGCTTCAATTTCTTAGGGAGTTCAAAATACCAAAAAAAAATTATCTGAATTTGCTGGAGCGCCAAATATTTTTCTCCAGTTGAGCGAAAAGGGCCTCTTTGGCCCTATCAGTATTTCATGTATCACCCTAATGAGGTTTGAGAATTTTCAAAAGTAGGTAAAGCAGATTCACGTTTCCATCTTAGGCAATCATCGAAGTGCTTATCAGACAAAATTCATATGATGTAGGAAAACATATTTGTCAACAAAACATTAATTACGAGGTCCTAAAAAAATCTTTTCGAAGTTTACGTTCATTTTCAAGTTAAACGGCTCCACAAATTGTTAAGAATCAATAAAAAATGTAAATACACTTGTCTGAGACGACAATTGAGAAAATTGTAGGTGAAATCTAAATAAAGTTGTCGGAAAATATACACAACATACAACATTTAGCTTATTCAGTACTGAAATCCGCTCCCATTTTCTTTAAAAACTTCCAGCCCCCGTTTGTCGCGCGTGCTTAGCTCTGGCTTCAACTTGGTGACTTATATAGCTTGAAGGATCACGAATACTTTTACAGTGAGACAATTCTCTGGCATTTTCCTGTCATTGTCATTTGTCGTTCATAATCATTGCGTTTTTGTATCCCCTCCACATATTCAGTGCCGTAAAATCAAATAATATTTATTTTACTTTTCCTGAAGGTCAATTATTTGGTGCCACTATTATTTCATTATATCGTATGATATCTTTTTTGTTCATATTCATGTGTGATGTTTATTAACCTGCATTGGGAATTAAAATCTGTTCATCACATATAGCTGTTGCTCAAAAATTCTCTTAGTTTAGCATCTCTTAATAGGTTTTCCAATTTGATCCCTCATTGCGCTAAACGTTTTCAATCAAACACTGAGTGGTTCAACAACTGATATTTGATTTGCTAAATGAATACCAAAGTTGATTATTTTAAAGCGAACACGCCAAGAGAAAGATGGCGTTGCTATTTAAAAGTCAACCCGATCTTCGTATCAGAGTACAGAAATCTGTGCGAGTACGACATGGCGCAGCCAGCATTTCGCAACCAGACCAGTCTAGGAATTGAATTTTTTTTGGAGGAAACCAAGTGCCGACCAACTTCTCAAGTGGGGAAAAGTGACAAAACCAATTGCAGATGGCAGCATTTGCGAAAGAGAATATTACACTTGATACTCCACATGGTCATTAAAGAGAACAAATCTGATTACCTCATGAACGCATCTATGCACTATCTCAAGAACCTATGCTCAATCTGAAAGCGAGTTACATGCCAGAAAAGCCCAACTGAAATTGAATGGAGAGAATCGAAGCCAAAGAAAAATTGAGATTGTTATCATTTGTGTTGACAAACACTGGAATCAAGCTGATCGAAAAACTCTCATAGTGATCTACCAGGCATAAAGAATGAAGAAGGAAGAATTAAAAGTAGCTGCAATCCGCCCCTCAAGATGGAGATTTATCTCGAAAGCAGCAGAACACTGGCGTCTCATGGAGGACAAAAACACTGGCGTCTCATGCATCCTTTGTTTGATGCGCCAGCTTAAATTCTTCTGGCAAATGTCCGCTACCCGTCCCAAAGGCGCTACAGACCCCCGTCGAATCATTTTTTTCAAAAGGTATTTGCAGCAAACATAAAATGACAGAAGTTCTGTAGTTGAGTCACGTTTGTTTTTCGTTTTATCTATGGCTTAGCGAATAATTTACTTTGTCGAATGCGCTCCTGAAAGCAAGTTATAAATTGAGATCATTATTGTAGTTTGATTTTAGAACTGGGAGTATTCGTTAGCTTCAATTTCTTAGGGAGTTCAAAATACCAAAAAAATTATCTGAATTTGCTTGAGCGCCAAATATTTTTCTCCAGTTGAGCGAAAAGGGCCTCTTTGGCCCTATCAGTATTTCATGCATCACCCTAATGAGGTTTGAGAATTTTCAAAAGTAGGTAAAGCAAATTCACGTTTCCATCTTAGGCAATCATCGAAGTGCTTCTCAGACAAAATTCATATGATGTAGGAAAACATATTTGTCAACTAAACATTAATTACGAGGTCCTAAAAAAGTCTTTTCGAAGTTTACGTTCATTTTCAAGTTAAACGGCTCCACAAATTGTTAAGAATAAAAAAAATGTAAATACACTTGTCTGGGACGACAATTGAGAAAATTTTAGGCGAAATGTAAATAAAATTTTCGGAAAATATACACAACATACAACATTTAGTTTATTCAGTACATAAAACTGACATCTGCTCCCATTTTCTTTAAAAACTTCCAGCCCCCGTTTGTCGCGCGTGCTTAGCTCTGGCTTCAACTTGGTGACTTATATAGCTTGAAGGATCACGAATACTTTTACAGTGAGACAATTCTCTGGCATTTTCCTGTCATTGTCATTTGTCGTTCATAATCATTGCGTTTTTGTATCCCCTCCACATATTCAGTGCCGTAAAATCAAATAATATTTATTTTACTTTTCCTGAAGGTCAATTATTTGGTGCCACTATTATTTCATTATATCGTATGATATCTTTTTTGTTCATATTCATGTGTGATGTTTATTAACCTGCATTGGGAATTAAAATCTGTTCATCACATATAGCTGTTGCTCAAAAATTCTCTTAGTTTAGCATCTCTTAATAGGTTTTCCAATTTGATCCCTCATTGCGCTAAACGTTTTCAATCAAACACTGAGTGGTTCAACAACTGATATTTGATTTGCTAAATGAATACCAAAGTTGATTATTTTAAAGCGAACACGCCAAGAGAAAGATGGCGTTGCTATTTAAAAGTCAACCCAATCTTCGTATCAGAGTACAGAAATCTGTGCGAGTACGACATGGCGCAGCCAGCATTTCGCAAACAGACCAATCTAGGAATTGAATTTTTTTGCAGGAAACCAAGTGCCGACCAACTTCTCAAGTGGGGAAAAGTGACAAAACCAATTGCAGATGGCAGCATTTGCGAAAGAGGATATTACACTTGATACTCCACATGGTCATTAAAGAGAACAAATCTGAATACCTCATGAACGCATCTATGCACTGTCTCAAGAACCTATGCTCAATCTGAAAGCAAGTTACATGCCAGAAAAGCCCAACTGAACTTGATTGGAGAGAATCGAAGCCAAAGAAAAATTGAGATTGTTATCATTTGTGTTGACAAACACTGGAATCAAGCTGATCGAAAAACTCTCATAGTGATCTACCAGGAATAAAGAATGAAGAAGGAAGAATTAAAAGTAGCTGCACTCCGCACCTCAAGATGGAGATTTATCTCGAAAGCAGCAGAACACTCAAAAACACTGGCGTCTCATGCATCCTTTGTTTGATGCGCCAGCTTAAATTCTTCTGGCAAATGTCCGCTACCCGTCCCAAAGGCGCTACAGACCCCCGTCGAATCATTTTTTTGAAAAAGTATTTGCGGCAATCATAAAATGACAGAAGTTCTGTAGTTGAGTCACGTTTGTTTTTCGTTTTATCTATGGCTTAGCGAATACTTTACTTTGTCGAATGCGCTCCTGAGAGCAAGTTATAAATTGAGATCATTATTGTAATTTGATTTTGAGAACTGGGAGTATTCGTTAGCTTCAATTTCTTAGGGAGTTCAAAATACCAAAAAAAATTATCTGAATTTGCTGGAGCGCCAAATATTTTTCTCCAGTTGAGCGAAAAGGGCCTCTTTGGCCCTATCAGTATTTCATGTATCACCCTAATGAGGTTTGAGAATTTTCAAAAGTAGGTAAAGCAGATTCACGTTTCCATCTTAGGCAATCATCGAAGTGCTTCTCAGACAAAATTCATATGATGTAGGAAAACATATTTGTCAACTAAACATTAATTACGAGGTCCTAAAAAAATCTTTTCTAAGTTTACGTTCATTTTCAAGTTAAACGGCTCCACAAATTTTTAAGAATAATTAAAAAATGTAAATACACTTGTCTGAGACGACAATTGAGAAAATTGTAGGTGAAATCTAAATAAAGTTGTCGGAAAATATACACAACATACAACATTTAGCTTATTCAGTACTGAAATCCACTCCCATTTTCTTTAAAAACTTCCAGCCCCCGTTTGTCGCGCGTGCTTAGCTCTGGCTTCAACTTGGTGACTTATATAGATTGAAAGATCACGAATACTTTTACAGTGAGACAATTCTCTGGCTTTTTCCTGTCATTGTCATTTGTGGTTCATAATCATTGCGTTTTTGTATCCCCTCCACATATTCAGTGCCGTAAAATCAAATAATATTTATTTTACTTTTCCTGAAGGTCAATTATTTGGTGCCACTATTATTTCATTATATCGTATGATATCTTTTTTGTTCATATGCATGTATGATGTTTATTACCCTGCATTGGGAATTAAAATCCGTTCATCACATATAGCTGTTGCTCTATCTGTTGATTATTTTAAAGCGAACACGCCAAGAGAAAGATGGCGTTGCTATTTAAAAGTCAACCCGATCCTCGTATCAGAATACAAAAATCTGTGCGAGTACGACATGGCGCAGCCAGCATTTCGCAACCAGACCAATCTAGGAATTGAATTTTTTTTGGTGGAAACCAAGTGCCGACCAACTTCTCAAGTGGGGAAAAGTGACAAAACCAATTGCAGATGGCAGCATTTGCGAAAGAGGATATTACACTTGATACTCCACATGGTCATTAAAGAGAACAAATCTGATTACCTCATGAACGCATCTATGCACTATCTCAAGAACCTATGCTCAATCTGAAAGCAAGTTACATGCCAGAAAAGCCCAACTGAAATTGAATGGAGAGAATCGAAGCCAAAGAAAAATTGAGATTGTTATCATTTGTGTTGCCAAACACTGGAATCAAGCTGATCAAAAAACTCTCATAGTGATCTACCAGGCATAAAGAATGAAGAAGGAAGAATTAAAAGTAGCTGCAATCCGCACCTCAAGATGGAGATTTATCTCGAAAGCAGCAGAACACTGGCGTCTCATGGAGGAGGCTTTCATGGGAACTAAAAATATTACTTCTGGCCAATGTGTTTTGCTCAAAACAAAACAATCTAAGTGAGAGTTGGTTGAATTGTCTTTTGAAAAGTTAATAAAGTTCTCAGAGAATTGTGTTGTGGGTAGGCAGTGGAACACATTGATATGAGATATGCTCATCGTTAATATGCTGGACACCGAGATTAAAAATGAGCATCTCAAAGAAGTTGTGGACCCTGAACCAGCATTAGGATTAGCTACTAACATGGAACTCGGAACTCAAAATCAACTACAAAGTTCCCATGGTCAACATTCGCCTCAAGTGAATGCAATATCCACTCAGCGTCATTTTTGTAATCAAAAGATACGACTCAATTTCAGCCTGAACACCGAAACTTGAATAAGAACTGCCGCTTTTATGGCCTTGCATGGTTCCTGAATCATCGAGATAAATGTTTGGCAAAGGTAAAACATTTAATAATTGTGGCTTGCAGAACCATTTTGCACATGTCTGCCAAAATTTAAATAAAATCCTCATTGTAATGCAAGACCCAATGATATTGCAATCGACAATTCTACGACATCCAAAAAATAGGTTAACGCAGCCGTAGGTTTATTTGCCGTTGCGCTGTGTTTTATAACACAGAGAAATTGTTTGGAATGCGGTTGAAAACAAAAATAAATATTAGATTGGCTTGATAAAATTGTGAATGTATTTCATTGAAAAATTAAATAACAGTTTTTCCAATGCTTTCATCTTGATAAGATACTTGATGAGAGCTCCCAGATAGGCATTTCCTTTCTTCGACAATTTTTTTGTGTTTTTTGTGAATGCTAGATTTTTTTCTGATTGTTAAGTTTTGTATAGTTGCATAAATATTTATGAATGCGATTAAACATAACATCCTGTAGCGGTTGATCTGGTAGCGGTTAGAGAAAAAATTCCGTTAAATGTTTTTTCAGCCGATTGGATTTAATATTGGTAGCAGTTGAGCAGAAAACTATTGGTGAAATTTTATTTTATGCATTTACTGAGCTGGCCACTGCCTTTCAGATTTGTACAAACTTTGTGATAAAAAAATTTTGAATGATGAAAGATATTTTTTTGCAAACCTAATTATTGCAGAAAGGTTTTGAAATGAATTTGCCCCTGTGTATTCAGAACAAAATCAACAAATCATGTAAATCTATGTACAATTAAAACGGTAGTAGCTGAAACTCTTTTATTGTATAATCAGCAAGAATCTCAATATGCAATTAGTTTTCTTCAGTTGAGATCGCAGATTTAGAATCTTTTTATGAAAATTGGCGAAATGTAGCCTTCAAAGACGTCGTTTGATTTGCAACGTAATTTTGACACCTACCTTTTGATGAGGTAGAAAGCGTTAGTGTCTTTACTGGCGCGTAGTACACAGTTATCTTTCCAATTTACATTTGAGGTCTTTCTGGGCTGCTACTAACTCAACATTCCTGCGTTCGAGGAGCATCCCAATTTTCAGTTAGCAAGTTTCTTTAGCAAGTTGCACTTTTCTACTATAAATTTCATTTTACTGGTTATACACCACTCTGCTTTCTGGTTTGATGGATGATAAAAACTGAATGATCGAAACAGATTCCTGAAACCACTGTAAACTCTTCCGCAGATCCTTAGCACTCACTGCCTAGATAAATACTTAGAAATCGTGAAACTGAAGTACAGCTGATGATTGAGCCCTGCATCTCATGTTTGAAGTGCCAGATTATATTCTTCTGGCAAACGACCCCAACGTGTCCAAAACAACAGGCCTCCATAGGATAACTCAATTCAAAAAGTATTTGAGGAAAACGTTAAATTACAGAGGTTTTATAGTTGAGCCAAGTTTGTTTTTGTTTTTATCTATAGCTTAGCCAATAATCAACTTTGTCAAATACGCTTCTGTGAGTAAATAATAATTTGAGATCATCAATGTATTTTAATTTGAGAACTGGGAGGAGTATTTTGTTTCAATTTCTTAAGACAACCTTCCCAGGGAGTTCACAGTGCAAAAATTTTATTAACTGAATTGGCTGGAGCACCAAATTTTCTTGAGTTGAAGGCAATTTTTTTCTATTGGCCTTCAAGATTTTCATGTGCAACCCTGCTGATGTTTGAGAGTTCTCAAAAGCAAGTACAGCGGATTTAATTTTCCATCTTATATAATGATCTAGGTGCCTGTCGAATAAAGCACATAGGATGTAGCAGAACAGATTGGTCAATTAAACAATAATTACCGTTTCTAAAATAAACCGTTTCCAAAATAAAGTTCATTGTCAGGTTAAAACCGTTTAACAAATTGTTGAAGGATAAAATGAAAATGTATTTACATATGTCTGAGACCACAATTGAAACAATTCTAGGTAAAATCTAAATAATTTTATCAGAAATGTTTTAAATTTACACAAAATTTAGCTATTTTAGATCCTCAAACTTACACCTGGTATCATTTTCTCTGAAAAATTCCTGGCTACAACCTGCTGTTATTTAAAGCTTGGAGGTTTACGATTTTTTCCTCTGTGAGAGAGCGTTCAATAATTTTCCATTCCGTGCTAATTGTCGGACATTATCATAGCGTTTATGTAGTAACTCCACTTAATTAGTTCAGTAAAATTAGAGTAAAAATATTTAAATTTTTTGGAGATCATTTATTAGAAAACACTCTTTAGAAAATTTTCATTTTTTCTTATGATATATGTTGTTCACAAGCATGTGTACTGTTTATTCTCCTGCCTTGGGCCCTAATATCAGTTCATCACATTTAGTTGTTGGTAAGTCACTCTCATATTTTTTATCAGTATAATAAATTTTATCAGGATAAAATTTTCGCAAAAATGAGCGACTTCTTTTCGAAGTAGTCCAGATGTTGCCTCCACTTGCTTGCTACAGGGCCTGCTATGGCTTTTCAGGGCTGTTTGTTTATTTGCCTTGCGCTGTGTTTTAAAACACAGAGAAATTGTTTGGAATGCGGTTGAAAACAAAAATAAATATTAGATTGGCTCGATAAAATTGTGAATTTATTTCATTGAAAAATTAAATAAAAGTTTTTCCAATGCTTTCATCTTGAGAAGATACTTGATGAGAGCTCCCAGATAGGCATTTCCTTTCTTCGACATTTTTTTTGTGTTTGTTGTGAATGGTAGATTTTTTTCTAGTTGTTAAGTTTTGTATAGTTGAATAAATATTTATGTATGCCATTAAACATGACATAATTAATGTTGATCGGGTAGCAGATACAGCTAAATGAATTGGGCTTCAGTGACTTTATATGCAAAAAGCTGTGTTTTGAATACTAATTTTCAACTATTAGGTTTTTTTTATAAAAAGAGAGCAATCGCTACATCGGTTTTGTTTTCCTATCAAATTCTTAATCCAATTTGAGTTTCAGTCATTTTTTACGGTTTTTGGCTTCATTATTGAGAATTATTCCAGCTAACTAATTTGTAGCTTTACTTCTAAGCTTAGAATTGAAAGCTTTCACAAATTCTTTAGCCAATTGGATTTAATATTGTTAGCAGTTGAGCAAAAAACTATCGGTGAAAACTTTTTTAATACATTTAATGAGCTGGCCACTGCCTTTCAGATTTGTACAAAATTTGTTTTAAATAAATTTCGAATGATGAAAGATATTTTTTTGCAAACTTTCTTATAGTAGATAGGTTTTTGAACTGAATTGGCCCCTTTGTATTCAGAACAAAATACAAATCTTGTAAACCTATATACAATTACAACGGTAGTAGCTGAAACTCTTTTATTGTATAATGAGCAATATTCTCAAAATGCAATTATTTTTCTTCGGTTGGGGTCGCCGATTTGGTATCTTTTCATAAAAATTGGCAAAATGTATTCTTCAAAGACATTGTTTGATTTGCAGCTTAATTTCGACACCTAAGTTTTGATGAGGTAGAAAGCGTTATCGTCTTTACTGGTGCGTAGTACTCAATTAAATTTCCAATTTACATTTGATGTACTTCTGGGCTGCTTTAACTTGACATTCCTGTGTTCGAGGAGCATCTCAAATTTCAGTTAGCAATTTTCTTTAGCAGGTTGCACTTTTGACTATAAATTTCAATTTATTTGTTATACACCATTCTGCTTTCTCGTTTGATGGATGATCAAAACCGGTTGATCGATACAGATTCCTGAAACCACTGTAAACTCTTCCACAGATCCCTAGCACTCATTGCCTAGATAAATACTTGGAAATTGTAAAACTGAAGTACGGCAGATGATTGAGCCCTGCATCTCATGTTTGAAGTGCCAGATTATATTCTTCTGGCAAACAACCCCTACGTGTCCAAAACAACAGGCCTCCATAGGATAACTCAATTCAAAAAAGTATTTGAGGCAAACGTAAAATTACAGAGGTCTTATAGTTGAGCCAAATTTGTTTTTGTTTTTATCTATAGCTTAGCCAAAAATCAACTTTGTCAAATACGCTTCTGTGAGCAAATAATAATTTGAGATCATCAATGTATTTTAACTTTAGAACTGGGAGGAGTATTTTGTTTCAAATTCTTAAAACAAGCTTCCTAGGGAGTTCACAGTGCAAAAAATTTATTAACTGAATTGGCTGGAGCGCCAAATTTTCTTGATTTAAAAGCGATTGGTTTCTATTGGCCTTCAAGATTTTCATGTGTAACCCTGCTGATGTTTGAGAGTTCTCAAAAGCAAGTATAGCGGATTTAATTTTCCATCTTATATAATGATCTAGGTGCCTGTCAGATAAAACACAAAAGATGTAGCAGAACAGATTGGTCAATTAAACAATAATTACCATTTCTAAAATAAACCGTTTCGAAACTAAAGTTCCTTGTCAGGTTAAAACCGTTTAACAATTTGTTGAAGGATAAAATGAAAATGTATTTACATATGACTGAGACCACAATTGAAACAATTCTAGGTAAAATCTAATTAAATTTATCAGAAATGTTTTAATTTTACACAAAATTTAGCAATTTTAGATCCTCAAACTTACACCTGGTATCATTTTCTCTGAAAAATTCCGGGCTACAACCTGCTGTTATTTAAAGTTTGGAGGTTTACGATTTTTTCCTCTGTGAGACAGCATTCAATAATTTTCCCTTCCATGCTACTTGTCGAACATTATCATAGCGCTTTTGTACTAACTCTACTTAATTAGTTCAGTAAAATTAGATGAAAAGTTTTTAAATTTTTTGGAGGTCATTTATTAGAAAACACTTTTTAGAAAGCTTTCATTATTTCTTATGATATATATGTTGTTCCCAAGCATGTGTACTGTTTATTCTCCTGCCTTGGGCCCTAATATCAGTTCATTACATTTAGTTGTTGATAAGTCACTCTCATATTTTTTATCAGGATAATAATTTTTGTCAGGATAAAACTTTCGCAATAATGAGCGACTTCTTTTCGAAGTAGTCCAGATGTTGCCTCCACTTGCTTGCTACAGGGCCTGCTATGGCTTTTCAGGGCTGTTTGTTTATTTGCCTTGCGCTGTGTTTTAAAACACAGAGAAATTGTTTGGAATGCGGTTGAAAACAAAAATAAATATTAGATTGGCTCGATAAAATTGTGAATTTATTTCATTGAAAAATTAAATAACAGTTTTTCCAATGCTTTCATCTTGAGAAGATACTTGATGAGAGCTCCCAGATAGGCATTTCCTTTTTTCGACATTTTTTTGTGTTTTTTGTGAATGTAGATTTTTTTCTGATTGTTACGTTTTATATAGTTGCATGAATATTTATGTATGCGATTAAACATAACATAATTTATGTTGATCTGGTAGCGGTTATAGCTAAATAAATTGGTCTTCAGTGACTTTATATGCAAAAAGCTGTTTTTTGACTACTATTTTTCAACTCTTAGGTTTTTTTTATAAAAAGAGAGCAATCGCCACATCGGTTTTGTTTTCCTATCAAATTCTTAATCGAATTTGAGTTTCAGTCGATTTTTTTTCCGGTTCTTGGCTTCATTATTGAGAATTATGCCAGCTAACTAATTTGTGGCTTTACTTCTTGGAAATGAACTGGAATTGAATTTTTGGAATTTTACTTCTTGGAATTGAAAGCTTGCAAGCGAAATGCACAAATTTCATTATTTCGTAAAAATGCCTAGTCCAAAAAAATTTGAGCCTAAGACTAAATGGCTAAAAAACTCGGACCTCATTGTTTTCTGTTAATTTTTACGACGCTTCGCGTGCTCCTGTAAATGAAAAATAATATTTCGATTTATCATCAAAAATTTTTTGTAGTTAATTTTGAATCTCAGTTGCTTTACAGTGTTCCAACCAATGAAAAAATGAAACGGGTTCATGAAAATTTTAGTTTTTTGAAAGACAGTTTTTAAGTATATTTTTTCCGGAAAAGTCAACTATAAATTTATTTCAGTTCATTGCTTTCAAAGTTTGCTAGCTAATTTATCCAATTTGAGCCGCTTTTCTTGAGTTTTACGAAATTATTTTAAAGTTAAAGTTAAAGTTTCTGAAAAAAACTTCTGTTTTGTTAAATATTTTAAAATCAATGGGACTTAATACTGGTAGTAGTTGGTAAAAAATTGCTATCACTCAAATCCAGGAGTGGTCCCCGTCCTTGTTGGATAATACGTTAATTGTAGTTTTTCCAAGGATTTCTTTATCCACATCAAAATACACTATGAGGTGTGCATTTTTCAATGATATTGATGTACAAAAACTACAGGTGAAAACATGATTCTTTACGTTTGCAGAGCTGGCCATTGCCTTTCAGGTTTGTGCAAATTTCGTGATATATGAATTTTGAATGACCACAATTAGTTTTTTTCAGAATTTGTTATAGCAGACTGGTTTTGAATTGAATGTGCCCCTGAGTATTCAGAGCAAAATCAACAAATCATTAAATTCTATGAACAATTACAACTGTAGCAGTTGAAGTTCCTTTATTGTGTAATCAGCCATATTCTCAAAATGCAATTAGATTTCTTCGGTTGGCATTTCAGATTTGGAAAATTTTAATGATAATTGGCACATTGTAGCCCTCAAAAATGTCGTTTTATTTGCAGCGTAATTTTGACACCTACCTTTCGATGAGTTAGAAGGCATTAGTGTATTTACTGGCTTGTAGTACACAGTTATCATTCCAATTTACAATTAAAGATTTTTTGGGGTGCAACATAAATCAACAAATCTTGTGCATTCTGGTTTGATGGATGATCGACCCTGGTTGGTCAAAACAGTTTTCTGAAACCACTTTAAACGCGTCTGCAGATTGTTATTATTCACTGTCCAGACAAAAACTTGGAAAATGAGAAATAGAAAAACGGCAGAGTTTTGAGCCTTGCATCCTTTGTTTGATGCGCCAGAACAAATTCTTCTGGCAAATGTCCGCTACCCGTCCCAAAAGCGCTACAGAGCACCGTCGAATCATTCTTTTCAAAAGTCATTTGCGGCAAACATAAAGTGACAGAAGTTCTGTAGTTGAGTCACCTTTGTTTTTCGTTTTATCTAGGGCTTAGCGAATACTTTACTTTGTCGAATGCGCTCCCGAAAGCAAGTTATAAATTGAGATCATTATTGTGATTTGATTTTAGAACTGGGAGTATTCGTTAGCTTCAATTTCTTAGGGAGTTCAAAATACCAAAAAAATTATCTGAATTTGCTGGAGCGCCAAATATTTTTCTCCAGTTGAGCGAAAAGGGCTTCTTTGGCCCTATCAGTATTTCATGTATCACCCTAATGAGGTTTGAGAATTTTCAAAAGTAGGTAAAGCAGATTCACGTTTCCATCTTAGGCAATCATTGAAGTGCTTGTCAGACAAAATTCATATGATGTAGGAAAACATATTTGTCAACTAAACATTAATTACGAGGTCCTAAAAAAGTCTTTTCGAAGTTTACGTTCATTTTCAAGTTAAACGGCTCCACAAATTGTTAAGAATAAATAAAAAATGTAAATACACTTGTCTGGGACGACAATTGAGAAAATTGAAGGCGAAATCTAAATAAAATTTTCGGAAAATATACACAACACACAACATTTAGTTTATTCAGTACATAAAACTGACATCTGCTCCCATTTTCTTTAAAAACTTCCAGCCCCGTTTGTCGCGCGTGCTTAGCTCTGGCTCCAACTTGGTGACTTATATAGCTTGAAGGATCACGAATACTTTTACAGTGAGACAATTCTCTGGCATTTTTTTGTCATTGTCATTTGTCGTTCTTAATCATTGCGTTTTTGTATCCCCTCCACATATTCTGTGCAGTAAAATCAAATAAGATTTAATTTATTTTTCCTGAAGGTCAATTTTTAGGTGCCACTATTGTTTCATTATATCGTTTGATATCTTTTTTGTTCATATGCATGTGTGATGTTTATTACCCTGCATTGGGAATTAAAGTCTGTTCATCACAAATAGCTGTTGCTGAAAAATTCTCTTAGTTTTGCATCTCGTAATAGGTTTTCCAATTTGGTCCCTCCTTGCGCTAAACGTTTTCAATCAAACACTGGGTGGTTCAACAACTGAAATTTGATTTGCTAAGTGAATACCAAAGTTGATTATTTTAAAGCAAACACGCCAAGAAAAAGATGGCGTTGCTATTTAAAAGTCAACCCGATCTTCGTATCAGAGTACAGAAATCTGTGCGAGTACGACATGGCGCAGCCAGCATTTCGCAACCGGACCAATCTAGGAATTGAATTTTTTTGGAGGAAACCAAGTGCCGACGAACTTCTCAAGTGGGGAAAAGTGACAAAACCAATTGGAGTTGGCAGCATTTGCGAAGGAGAACATTACCTTTGATACTCCACATGATCATGAAAGAGAACAAATCTGATTACCTCATGACCGCATCTATGCACTTTCTCAAGAACCTCTGCTCAATCTGAAAGCGAGTTACATGCCAGAAAAACCCAACTGAAATTGAATGGAGAGAATCGACGCCAAAGAAAAATTGAGATTGTCATCATTTGTGTTGACAAACACTGGAATCAAGCTGATCAAAAAACTCTCATAGTGATTTATCTGGAGAATTAAAAGTAGCTGCAATCCGCACCTCAAGATGGAGAATTATCTTGAACGCAGCAGATCACTGGCGTCTCATGGAGGAGGCTTTCATGGGAACTAAAAATATTACTTCTGGCCGTTGTGTTTTGCTCAAAATAAAACAATCTAAGTGAGAGTTGGCTGAATTTTCATTTGGAAAGTTACTAATGTTCTCAGAGAATTGTGTCGTGGGTAGGCAGTGGAACACATTTATATGAGATATGCTAATCGTTAATATGCTGGACACCGAGAATAAAAATGAGCATCTCAAAGAAATTGTGGACCCTGAACAAGCATTAGGATTAGCTACTAACATGGAATTCGGAACACAAAATCAAATAAAAAGTTCCCATGGTCAACATTTACCTCAAGTAAATGCAATATCCACTCAGCGTCATTTTTGTAATCAAAACATACGACTCAATTTCAGCCTGAACACCGAAACTTGAATAAGAACTGCCAAATTTATGGCCTTGCATGGTTCCTGAATCATCGGGATAAATGTTTGGCAAAGGTAAAACATTTAATAATTGTGGCTTGCAGAACCATTTTGCACGTGTCTGCCAAAAAAATTAAGTAAAATCCTCATTGTATTGCAAGACCCAATGATATTGCAATCGACAATTCTACGACATCCAAAAAAGAGGTTAACGCAGCTGTCGCCAATTACTACAACGCCGAGGGCAAGTCCGTTCATGAAAGCTCAGAAGACAGCATGCTTTCATGCATTGAACGTAAAACAATCTGACTTAGTCGTTGAAAAACTAATAGTTGAATAGGCAATATAAAACTGGGCCCAATTTTGAGTCTGTATTATATTGAATGAATCCCCTTGCCAAAAAAGACAAAACTTCTCTCTCACACATTGGCTCAACTCGACAACTGCTACAAATTTGAAAAATTTGCAAGCAAAGCCATCGAAGTGATCGGTCTGAAATAAACACCTATTGAATGTAAGGGCTGGCAAATAGAGGGTGCAGCTTTTGTTAATGTACGCGATGGTCCCAAACCTATCATTGGCCAAGACTTATTCGATGCTCATGGCATCGCCGTCACTCAAATTAAAACATCTCAAAAGGTAATATGGTCATTACTATAACCCCACAATAGCCATTCAAAGTAATAGCAAATTAATTTTCCGATTTATTCTCACTTATTGGCTGTTCAAATGTACACAATGTTTGATCCACATTGGACCGGAAAATTCAACCTAAACATCAGAACGGGAGACGAGTACTCATTTTGTTCTGGACAGAGCCAACACCAAACTTAGAAAACTACTTAGGAAGGAGCATACTAAATAAAAGTTTCGCAATAATGAGCGACTTGTTTTCGAAGTAGTCCAGATATTGCCTCCACTTGCTTGCTTCAGGGCCTGCTATGGCTTTTCAGGGCGGTTTGTTTATTTGCCGTTGCGCTGTGTTTTAAAACACAGAGAAATTGTTTGGAGTGCGGTTGAAAACAAAAATATATATTAGGTTGGCTTGATAAAGTTGTGAATGTATTTCATTGAGTAATTAAATAACAGTTTTTCCATTGCTTTCATCTTGAGAAAATACTTGATGAGAGCTCCCAGATAGGCATTTCCTGTTTTCGACATTTTTTTGTGTTTATTGTGAATGGTAGATTTTTTTCTGATTATTAAGTTTTATTTAGTTGCATAAATGTTTATGTATGCGATTAAACATAACATAATTTATGTCGATCTGGTAGCGGTTATAGCTAATTAAATTGGGCTTCAGTGACTTTATATGCAAAAAGCTGTTTTTTGACTACTAATTTTCAACTCTTAGGTTTTTTAAAAAAAGAGAGCAATCGCCACATCGGTTTTATTTTCCTATCGAATTCTTAATCGAATTTGAGTTTTAGTCAATATTTTTTTCCGGTTTTTGGCTTCATTATTGAGAATTATGCCAGCTAATTAATTTGTGGCTTTACTTCTAAGCTTGGAATTGAAAGCTTGCAAGCGAAATGCACAAAGTTCATTATTTCGTAAAATTGCCTAGTCCAAAAAAATTTGAGCCAAAGATTAAATGGCTAAAAAACTCGGAACTCATTGTTTTCTGTTAATTTTCCGATGCTGCGCGTGTTCCTGTAAATGAAAATACTATTTCCAATTTATCGTCAAAAATTTTTTGTAGTTAAATTTGAATATCAGTTGGTTTACAGTCTTCCAACCAATGGAAAAATGAAACGGGTTCATGAAACCTTTAGTTTTTTGAAAAGCAGTTTTTAAGTATATTTTTTCCGGAAAATTCAACTATAAATTTTTTTCAGTTCAATGCTTTCAAAGTTTGCTAGCTAATTTATCCAAATTGAGCCGCTTTTCTTGAGTTTTACGAAATTATTTTAAAGTTAAAGTTTCTAATAAAAACTTCTGTTTTGTTAAATATTTTATAACGAATGGGATTTATTTTTGGTAGTAGTTGGTAAAAATTTGCTATTAATCACATCCAGTAGTGGTCCCCGTCCTTGTTTGATAATACGCTAACTGTAGTTTTTCCAAGGATTTCTTTATCCACATCAAAATACACTATGAGGTGTGCATTTGTCAATGACATTGATGTACAAAAACAACAGGTGAAAACATGATTTTTTACGTTTGCAGAGCTTGGCATTGCCTTTCAGGTTTGTGCAAATTTTGTGATATATGAATTTTGAATGACCACATTTAGTTTTTTTCAAAATTAATTATAGCAGACTGGTTTTGAATTGAATTTGCCCCTGAGTATTCAGAGCAAAATCAACAAATCATTAAATTCTATGAACAATTACAACTGTAGCAGTTGAAGTTCCTTTATTGTGTAATCAGCCATATTCTCAAAATGCAATTAGATTTCTTCGGTTGGCATTTCAGATTTGGAAAATTTTAATGATAATTGGCACATTGTAGCCCTCAAAGTTGTCGTTTTATTTGCAGCGTAATTTTGACACCTACCTTTTGATGAGTTAGAAGCCGTAAGTGTGTTTACTGGCTTGTAGTACACAGATATGTTTCCAATTTACAATTTTGGGGTGCAACATAAATCAACAATTCTTCGTGTGAAGGTTATCAAAAGTTTTTTTTAGCAGTTCTTGCTTTTTTACAATGATTTTTACTATATAATTTCATATTATTTGTTATACACCACTCTGCATTCTGGTTTGATGGATGATCGACCCTGGTTGATCAAAAAAGTTCTCTGAAACCACTTTAAACGCGTCTGCAGATTGTTATTATTCACTGTCTAGTCAAAAACTTAGAAATTGAGAAATAGAAAAACGGCAGAGATTTGAGCCTTGCGTCCTTTGTTTGATGCGCCAGATTAAATTCTTCTTGCAAATGTCCGCTACCCGTTCCAAAGGCGCTACAGACCACCGTCGAATCATTCTTTTCAAAAGGTATTTGCGGCAAACATAAAGTGACAGAAGTTCTGTAGTTGAGTCACGTTTGTTTTTTGTTTTATCTATGGCTTAGCGAATAATTTACTTTGTCGAATGCGCTCGTGAAAGCAAGTTATAAATTGAGATCATTATTGTAATTTGATTTTAGAACTGGGAGTATTCGTTAGCTTCAATTTCTCATAACAACCTTCTTAGGGAGTTCAAAATATCAAAAAAAAATTTATCTGAATTTGCTGGAGCGCCAAATATTTTTCTCCAGTTGAGCGAAAAGGGCCTCTTTGGCCCTATCAGTATTTCATGCATCACCCTAATGAGGTTTGAGAATTTCCAAAAGTAGGTAAAGCAGATTCACTTTTCCATCTAAGGCAATCATCGAAGTGCTTGTCAGATGAATTCATATGATGTAGGAAAACATATATGTCAACTAAATATTAATTACGAGGTCCTAAAAAAATCTTTTTGAAGTTTACGTTCATTATCAGGTTAAACGGTTCCACAAATTGTTAAGAATAAATAAAAAATGTAAATACACTTGTCTGAGACGACAATTGAGAAAATTGTAGGTGATATCTAATTAAAATTGTCGGAAAATAAACACAACATACAACATTTAGCTTATTCAGTACATAAAACTGACATCTGCTCTCATTTTCTTTAAAAACTTCCCGCCCTCGTTTTTCGCGCGTGCTTAGCTCTGGCTTCAACTTGGTGACTTATATAGCTTGAAGGATCACGAATACTTTTACAGTGAGACAATTCTCTGGCATTTTCCTGTCATTGTCATTTGTCGCTCATAATCATTGCGTTTTTGTATCCCCTCCACATATTCAGTGCCGTAAATTCAAATAAGATTTTTTTTATTTTTCGTGAAGGTCAATTATTAGGTGCCACTATTCTTTCATTATATCTTATGATATCTTTTTTCGTTCATATGCATGTGTGATGTTTATTACCCTGCATTGGGAATTAAAATCTGTTCATCACATATAGCTGTTGCTGAAAAACTCTCTTAGTTTTGCATCTCGCTATAGGTTTTTCGCATCCGGACCAATCTAGGAATTGAATTTTTTTAGTAGAAACCAAGTGCCGATAAACTTCTCAAGTGGGGAAAGGTGACAAAACTAATTGGAGTTGGCAGCATTCGCGAAGGAGAATATTACACTTGATACTCCACATGGTCATTAAAGAGAACAAATCTGATTACCTCATGAACGCATCTATGCACTGTCTCAAGAACCTCTGCTCAATCTGAAAGCGAGTTACATGCCAGAAAAGCCCAACTGAAATTGAATGGAGAGAATCGACGCCAAAGAAAAATTGAGATCGTTATCATTTGTGTTGACAAACACTGGAATCAATCTGATCGAAAAACTCTCATAGTGATCTATGTGGCTTAGGGAATGAAGAAGGAAGAATTAAAAGTAGCTGCAATCCGCACCTCAAGATGGACATTTATCTCGAAAGCAGCAGAACACTGGCGTCCCATGGAGGAGGCTTTCATGGGAACTAAAAATATTACTTCTGGCCGTTGTGTTTTGCTCAAAACAAAACAATCTAAGTGAGGGTTGGTTGAATTTTCATTTGGAAAGTTAATAAAGTTCTCAGAGAATTGTGTTGTGGGTAGGCAGTGGAACACATTGATATGAGATATGCTCATCGTTAATATGCTGGACACCGAGATTAAAAATGAGCATCTCAAAGAAGTTGTGGACCCTGAACCAGCATTAGGATTAGCTACTAACATGGAACTCGGAACTCAAAATCAACTACAAAGTTCCCATGTTCAACATTTAACTCGAGTGAATGCAATATCCACTCAGCGTCATTTTTGTAATCAAAACATACGACTCAATTTCAGCCTGAACACCGAAACTTGAATAAGAACTGCCAAATTTATGGCCTTGCGTGGTTCCTGAATCATCAAGATAAATGTTTGGCAAAGGTAAAACATTTAATAATTGTGGCTTGCAGAACCATTTTGCACATGTCTGCCAAAAAAATTAAGTAAAACCCTCATTGTATTGCAAGACCCAATGATATTGCAATCGGCAATTCTACGACATCCAAAAAATAGGTTAACGCAGCTGTCGCCAATGACTACAACGCCGAGGGCATATCCGTTCATGAAAGCTCAGACGACAGCATGCTTTCTTGCATTGAACGTAAAACAATCTGACTTAGTCGTTGAAAAACTAATAGTTGGATAGGCAATAAAAAACTGGGCCCAATTTTGAGTCTGTATTATATTGAATGAATCCCCTTGCCAAAAAAGACAAAACTTCTCTCTCACACATTGGCTCAACTCAACAACTGCTACAAATTTGAAAAATTTGCAAGCAAAGCCATCGAAGTGATCGGTCTGAAATAAACACCTATTGAATGTAAGGGCTGGCAAATAGAGGGTGCAGCTTTTGTTAATGTACGCGATGGCCCCAAACCTATCATTTGCCAAGACTTATTCGATGCTCATGGCATTGCCGTCACTCAAATTAAAACATCTCAAAAGGTAATATGGTCATTACTATAACCCCACAATAGCCATTCAAAGTAATAGCAAATTAATTTTCCGATTTATTCTCACTTATTGGCTGTTCAAATGTACACAATGTTTGATCCAGATTGGACCGGAAAATTCAACCTAAACATCAGAACGGGAGACAAGTACTCGTTATTTTCTGGACAGAGCCAACACCAAACTTAGAAAACTACTTAGGAAGGAGCATACTGAAAAATCGGTATTCCATTACCATTATAGTTATCACCGTAAAAAGAATTCAATTAAAAAGAAAGGCAATCATAAATCCTCAAAAACTCTATCCGAAAAATATAAACCAATTGCCAAACAAGGTTACATTAACCGACTCTTACGCCAAACAATTACAAAAATTCTGAAACTCAATCACACGATAAAATCGTTTGTTTCTACTAACAACCTTAAGTATGCCTAAAGAGAATTAAAACCAAATCTTTACACATCAAAACACTAGAACTTCAACATTGTAATTTGTGAAATGAAGGGCAAGTAGACATTCAATGCTGGTTTTTGTGGACACACCAACCTGCCAGGCAAGTTCCAGAAAGCCGTGGATTATACATTTATAGCCCTAAAAATCACTTTCTGATGTTAGGAAACGCTCAGAAGACGAACATTTTAAACTACTTACTGACTGTCTCAAAAACGATTGATGCTGACAGCTTGCGTAAAAATTTACAAGAACTCCATTCTACTTAATCGGAAATTCATTAGCTTGGATATAGTATAACCAAATCTATATTTTTGCTTCTCAAGTCTAAGACTTCAGCTAAGAACTTCGGTCACTTCTTGGTTCTGTACATTTTCTCATTGAACTTTTTCTAACGTACTCCAATTTGCCACCCTGTGCATTCACTTTTTCAAACAACTGAAAATAAATTGAACAGGTATACATTATTAACATATGAGTGCCAGAAAAAATCCAATTGCAAATCAAACAGAAAAAATACACTTTAAACCGCAACTCAAAACACGAGTTATTTATGACGACTCTCGCTCTACACGACGGCTGGAAATTTTTCCTTCGCTTTTATAATTCTCAATTGTAATGAAGATTACTATAGCATCAGTGAGTTGGAAGTTTGGTCGGTTTAATCGTTTAAAAATTGAGTTTATCGTTGACCATTAAGTTTATTATATTTTCTTGAAGAAGAACGTTCTAATAATTCTTATACTAAATCATGAGGTTGATTGCTCATAACCATTTCAATTCAAAATCGAATTTTTACCAGTTGCAAAAATGGCTTTAGATGACGATATATGTAATTAAAAATCACTATTAACCCTCATTTTTTGTCATTACTGATAATCGAGCTTTATTATCTTTTCCTAACAAGGGCCGTTCTATTGAAGCACACAATAGTTGTCTATCTCGCTGGGTTGTTCAATTATTACCATTTTGATATAAATTGAGCATATAGCCAGTGTAACACTGGTTTAGGTTCCTATTTATCTAAAATACCTATCAACATTCTAAAAAAATATCTGCTTATGATGAGCAATTTTCAGTGGCAACTTTATTAGATATCACATCTAATTCAAAGGCTTTACAAAAACGTAAAACTCTTCATGCCAGTCATTTGACCTAATTTTATTTAGAACATATACAAACAAAGCTTATTAATAACATAAACTCAGTTGACAACAACACCACTATTTTTAGCATCGTTCAAGCATCGCGTGTTTGCTTGACTGGCAATAAAAGTTGACTCGCAAAGCAAAAAAGTATTTCTCAACTAGGTATATTTAATTCTTTTAATAGGAATAATACACCCACATTGAGCGTTCGCTCCTTCTAGAAAAAAAATCACTCACAGAGCAAAACAATACTGGAAAATTAGCTATGTTTAATCCTGCTAATTGTAATGGCATTCACGCATTGCCCATGCGGTTGCTACAAAATTGTAATTGGCTCAATTTTCAAATTTCAAGCACAAAACACTCACCTATACAACATAATATTTTCGCGCTTCATTATTCGCCGCATATCAACCCATTAACATCTCTCGCTGTGCAAAATGTAATTCAAAACAAGACATTTTCTAAACAAGACTAATAAATCACTCTTGCACCACGAATTAAGTTCCACTATAGCGCCAACATTCACGCTTCCTTAAATAATTTGCAAATATCGAATAACACAATTGCTAAATTAGTAACTATAACAAAGTGCTTCTCTGGCGATCCTAACAACAACATTTAGCTGCGCTCTGACTCAGTTATTTCAATTTCAAAAATTTCCCCACGTCTACAATATTCAAAAAACATCAATCAAGCTTCATCCATGAAAAGAAAGCCCGTGCCAAAATTTTGACCAAATCTTTTCCTGCATATCATTCAATACTGAGCCGATACCGAACATGTCTGGGCCGGGCAGATCACCTCCATAGTCTAATATCAGCAGAGCCCTTAACAGATAGTCCGCGTTTTTTCTCATTTGACAAGGTAAATGGGATGATTGTAAAAAAAACTCTCATCTGATCACTCAAAGAAAAGACCCAGAGTTAAAAGAAGTATGAGATTGCATACATCGGGATGATGGGACCCGGGTAAAAGAAAAACTCAGAATTGCATTCAAAAAGTGGGTCCTTCACATTTGCAGCGGGTCTGCTTGCATGGTATCAATTCTGCCTTCCCTCAAAGATGCATTAATTGGTGACGTACATACAGTTGGGAACAAGTTTAAATAAATCAGAATTTGTGGTGGCCACATATGACATCCAGTTTCTTGTACCCTCAATTAGGGCAACAGTTTAAAATATATTAGACCGGCAAATCACACAAACCATGTAAAGTCCCCAAGCAGGAAATGCAAACTGATTGTGTAATAATAAAAAAATAATAATAAAAGAGAAAATGAAATCTACATAATTACATGCATTGATAGATTTTACCCATGAGTTGAGATTTTTGGCAATGATAGCGCATCAATGTGATAACATTTTTTAGGTGATTATATAAAAACTCTTGGTGCGCCTCGGTCATTATCTTAGCTCATTGTCTTATGAGTTATCAAGTCAAAATTCTCGAAAAGATGTTACTTACTCAGATCTCGCACCTGCTATCAACCGGAGAAGCATTTGTTTAGTGAAAAACCTAAAAATGACAATTGCGGAACGTCTCCCTTGTAAAAATTAGGCCCCAAGACTTAAAGCGTTTTGAGAATTGCACCACAATTCAGAAGATTTTCAACTCCATTGGACCCGATAATCACACAAACCGTGTAAAGTCCACAACCAGGAAGTACAAATTGGTTGTGCTGATTCAATTACAACAAAAACCTTCCCAGATACATTGATATATTTCTTGAACAACAAACAGCGGAAGTTTTTGATAATGCAAATGCATTAAATGTTATAATATTTTTGAATAATTACATACAAATTTCTTGGATTTCCTGATGCTTTTACAATTGATCGTGTTCGTTCCCTTAGCGAATACCAAGTTGCAAAATACTTTGTAAAAATAATACTACAGACCTCAATCTTTGAATCTCACACATGCTATTGACCATAAATGCACAGGTATAGTAGAAAACCCCAGTAAGACAATTGAACAACGTCTCGCAAGTATATATTACCAAAAAATAACATGCAGGTATGTGTAAATAGACGTGGCCCAAGGATCCATGGCAAGACATTGAAGCTAGAAAATCCATGCATTTTAAAGAGTCAGTCAGAATACAAAAAGGGTACAGAAAAATGAAGCATCGGAAGCGAGCCCCTGCAAGTGGAGTCTCATCTACATGCTCGAATATTTGACGCGCAACGGAGCTCGTATGCCAAATATTCTGATCTACGTATGCTAAATCCCTCCTATATCTATGTCTGCTCCCCGTGCAGTGTTACAGCAAGTTACCGCGCAATGTATAGCAGCCGTTCGAAACAATTTCGCTAGACCAGATTCAATTCCAATAGGACCCCTTGAGACAACACCGAAAAACACAAAAATTACAGTTCTCCCTACAAACTAAATTAAATTCTTTATTCCATCTACGTCTGCTCACCGTGGTGCGTTACAGCAAGCTCCACCATCCACTTCTATATGGCAAAAATAAATGTAGGAGCCCACAATTCTACGGCTTTGAAAAAGGGGAATCATCTGGCGAACCTAATCATTCTTGCCCCCAATTTCGCACGTCCCTAATGAAAAAAAAACTAACGAGCTGAGTGAAATCGTTCCGTTCTAGTGTATTAATTTTTCGTCGCTAACCATTGGAATTGTCTCTCCCCCTGAAGCAAGGATTGGGCACGAGGATCACAATCCAAGCTATGAGTTTGGCCAGGAGGAAGAAAAAAAACTTCTGAGTGGGGTTATTTCAACTGACCGCAAAACGTTCATCTATATTCAATAAATATCACAAGCTACTATTTGACAGCAAGACTGTTTTAGTTGTTATATGACAGGTGAACAGCCATTAAAATGATAATTTTTTGTATTATAAGAATTACTTGTTGTACATTTTCAAATTTAAAATTGTCAAAACGGAAAATGTTGTACATAATCATAGCATTTATGTTTTCCCTCCTCATATTGAGTGCAGTATAATCAAACACGATATATCTAATTCATTTGAAGGTTAATTGTTAGATGTCACTCTTACTTCATTATATACTCTGATATTTACTATTTTCTAAATTATATCTAATGTCTAGTATCCCTCCCTGGAACTAACATCTCTTCAGCACATTTTACTATTGCTATATCATATCATATTTTCAGTCTCGTGCGAACGACATTTTGTTGTGTTTGGCAGCTTCTCACAAATGAACCCTTTTGATCATCAAGCTTTTTTATGGGAAAACCAAGCTCAGACTCTGCTTGCGAAGGAGGAAATCGAGATTATAACACTTGATAGTTTATTTGGTTTCTTGACGAGTTGATTTCAACTAATTGGCTCCTGAGATATTGGACCTTATATACAACGAGAGTGTAACATGCATGAATATGCAAATAGACGTGGCTCAAGGACTCCTGACAGAACAACAGAGCCTTAAATATTTGGGCATATTAAGGAATCAACCAAAATACGAAAGAGACCGCAAGATGAAACAACAAAAGCGGGCCAACGCGACTGGCGTCCCATCTACATGCTCATTTATTTGAGCTGCAATGGAGCGCGTATGCAAAAAAAGTTCTGATCTACGTATGCTAAATCCCTCCTGAATCTACGCCTGCTCCCCGTGCTGCGTTACAGCAAGTTCCTTCATCTACATCTGCCCCCAGTGATATTTATTTACCAATTCCTCCAATATGTGGCAAACGCAATCATGGGAAACCAAAATTTTAGAGCTTTGGTCATGAGGAATTGGCTGGCAAATAAAACTCATTCTTGACCTCGAGTGGGACCTTCCCTTAACAAAAAAGACGATTGGTCGAGCGCAGTGCAAGTAACCAGCGATATAGTGTAGTGCAAATAATCAGCAATACAGCAGCACAATTAGAGTCAACTCTAGAAGAATTTTCTTCGCTAAATATTGAAAACGTCTCTCCCCTTTATCCATGGATTTGACCCTCGGATCACAGTCCAAGTTATGACTTTGATCTGGATAAAGAAGAAAAATTTTTTGATTAGGAACTTTTAACTGAGCCGCAAAATATTCATCCAATTTCAGAAATACTGCTAGCTGCTCATAACCAGCAACTATGTTTAGTTGTTAATTGAACGGTTAATTTCTATTAATATTATCTATATCAACGTTGCCAAAAAGTGGACAAATTGTACACAATCATGGCAACTGTGTTTTCCTTCCTTATAATTATTGCTGGGAAATCAAATCCTATTAACTTAACTTCTTTGAAGGTCAATTATTAGATAAAACTGATATTTCATGTTATCCTCTGATATTGTTTCATTCTCAGATTCATGTCTGATATATAAAATACTCTCTTACCTTGGGATCTAAAGTCTTTTCAACACAAATAGCTCTAGCTAAACCATTTTCTTAGTTTTGTATCGCTTGATAGGTTTCCAAATTTAAACCTTTCTTCTTGTTGAACGCTTCCGGGTGAACGTTTGTTAAAGGCTTGTTGAAAGCTAGTGGTTTAGCAACTGTAATTCAGTTTGCTCAGCAAATAACACGGTAAAAGTCTTTAAAGCGAATGCGCCTAGCGAAATCTCTGAATGCTATTTGAATGTGATCACGAGGTTCGCATCAGAGTACGCAAATCTGTTTGGTGTTGAACACAATCATTGCCCTTATGCATGCCCTCTTAACATTTAGTATAGTAAAATCGCATACGATGAATTTATGTTAATTAAAAATCAATAAATTGGCGTAACTTTTCTTTCTTAAGTGAAACCTAGCTTCAAATCAGTGTACGCAAATAAGAACTCGGTTTTGTTTATGACATGCCGCAGCCATGATTCCAAAACCTAGGAATTGAACTGGGATAATCAATGCTAAAGACAAATGGAAATCGGGATCATAAGTTGAATCAAGCTGATCAGAAAACTGTCTCAGTGATCTATCTTAGCAGAAGTACTGAAGGAAGAAGAATTAGGTGTCATGTTGGATGTCATGACAACAGCAGAACAGTCTCAAGTAAGAGGCCTTCATTTGACCTAGAGATAACCCTTTTGACTGCTAAGTTTTGCTCACATCAGAACAGTGTACGGGAGATTCGATTGAACATTTCTTTGGGAAATTAAGCGAATTGAAGGAATATTGTTACATGGTAAGTTAGGAGGACGAATTCGTTGAGACTAGTTCTTAGCTAATTAGCAGGACACAGAGATTAGAAATAGTCAAACTGCTCCGCAAATGAATTCAATATCCTCTCAGCGTCAATTCTGTTATTCGAATATATAACTCAATTTCTCAACCCATAGTCTTGAATAAAAACTGCCGAAATTGTTGCCTTGCTTGGTCCTCAAATCATAGAGATAATGTAGGCAAATGTAAAGTATGTAATAAATGTGCCTTGCATAACCATTTTGTACGTGTCTGCCGAGAAACCATTTCAGCTCTTCAAATAATGCACTCCCTGAGGCCAATGGAATCAATACATCTACGATAACCTAAAAATTGGTTAAAGCAATTGCCTCCAATGATTACAACGCCGAGTGCGAATCCCTCTATGAAAGCTATAATGATAACATGGTGTTAAGCATTGAAATTAAAAACACTCCAACCTAACCGTTGAAATACTGTTCTCCGGATCGGCAAAGAAAAATAGGCCCAACTATTGACTCTGAAAGTTACTGTATTATATTGAATGAAGACCATGCAAAACAGATAGCATGAAGCTCCTCTCTCGCACATTCGCTTACCGGGAATCCTGCATAGTTTTAAAATTTTACAGAGGCCCGCATCCAAATGATTGTTATTATACAAACTTGAATGGAAAGTAAAAGCTGGTGGGTAGAGTGAATTTGTGGTCGTACGCAACGGTCTCAAACCTCTCCTTGGTCGTGGAATAATCGACGCTCTTGACATTGCCATTACTCAAACCTTAAGCATCTCCGGAGGTATTGTGGTTAACACTATAACCACAAAATTTCCATTTAAACTTCGAAAAGCAAAAATTAGCAATTCAATTTTACGTATTTGCCGTTAGATAATGTATAATTTTAATATCATTGAAAATTTCAACCTTAACAATAAAAGACGTGAACGCATCATTTCGCAGAACAGAGCCCACAATCAACTTAAAAAATTATTAAATCAAAGCATTTAGAAAAACTCAACAGTTGCTCAGATCAAGGCTTTTCATCCATAGTTATCATTAAAAAAAGAGATTGATCATTAATTGTTTCACTAGATGCCAAAATTTTCAATAAATCGATTCATAAAAAACACCAGATGCCGAACAGAAAGAAATTAATTAGTTCAATATCCCAAATGATTAGCAACTATCAAACTGAACAACATAATAAATTTTATTTCTGTCCTCAACATAAATTCAATTATATCTCTATCCTGACGCAGCAAAACACTGCAGACTCATCACTGTAATCGGTAGAAATACGGGCGTGTACCGATTTAATGGTGGTTTTAATGGACTCACCGACTTGTCTTCCGAGTTCCCAAAAGCCGGGTTTGTTCACTTATGGCCCTAAAAACTATTTTATGTTTCCAAGATGATATTTTATTAGATAGCAAAGGCTCACAAGACGAACATTTTCAGTTGGTTGCTGAGTGTCTTAAAAAAAACTTGACGCTTATAACATACGTATAAACTAATCAAACTGCCAATAAGCCAAATTTGAAATTTTTTGGCTGAAATATATCATGACCAAATCTGATATTTTGCCTCCCGACGCTAAAACAACGGCAATACTCGCACTTCAACCACCGAAAACTCTTAAAAAACTTCGCTTATTTTGTTTATGTATACTATCTTGGTAAATTTTTTCCTAATCTGGCCCAACTTTGCCACCTTCTACGTTCACTTCTCCAAAAAACTGAAAATAACATTTTAACAGATATACATGATACACATTTTGATGCCATAAAAAATCAAATTGCAAACCACTAAGAAGGCATACACTATAACTCGCATTTCGGAATACAAAATTGTGAGGTATCTGGCTCTGGACACAGAACCGCCATAGAAGAGCGTACAGTCGCAGGGTGGAAGTCAATTTCGATCGCGTTTAGATTTTTCAATTGCAATTAAGAACGTTATAACGTCAATGAGTAGGAACTACTTGGGGTTGACTGTTGGGATAAATACTTTAAAAGTGATCTTTTTTGTAAACAATTTTTCTTCATTACTGACAATCGATATTTTTTATTTTTACTCTCTCACTTAGGGGAAATTTTAGATGCTAAAGGTAAGTAAAAATCCTTATCAACTTGTTAAAAGCATATCTGCCTTCAACGAGGAATTTTCAGTTGAAGTTTTTTAAAAAGTCACATCCAATGCAAAAGTTTTACAAATTTTTATTTAGAGCAAAAACCCACAGATCAAACAAACACAAAAAACTTAGTTGAAAACAAAGCATTATATTTAGCATTGATGCTGCATTGTCGATTTGCAATATAGATTCATTTTTAAAGCGAATCGCTAGTTCCTGATTAGGAAGAATTAAGCCCTTTTATAGGAAAAATACACACGGATTGCGCGTTTGCTCTCTTCAAAATAGAAAATTACTCACAGCTCAAAACACTACGGCCCAAACAGCTACATTTGTCTGCACAGCATATCAAATCATTAGCGTCTCTCGCTGAGCAAAACGTTATTCGAAATAAGGATTTTACTAAGCAAGCCCGGACAATCACTCCTGCACCACTCCAAATCATTTTAGCACCATGCCCTCAAATACGGTTTAATCGAGGTTCTACATGCTATTACGCCAGGCTGTTGGAAAATGGTTTCATGGCTCAGAAACGGAGGTAGCCGTAAATAACCTCGAGTTGCTTGTACGCTCTATTGAGTGCACCACATTGCCTAAGGTTTTAAACTCCATTGGACCCCCAAATCCCGCAAACCGTGTTTAGAACACAACCAGGAGGTATAAATTGGTTGTGCTGACCCGATTATTAAACAGAAAAAAAATAAAATTCACATACTTAATGCAAGGATATATGTTCTAAGTAATCAACTGCGGAAAATTTTGATAATGCGAATGCAAAAAATGTTATAAAATTTTTAATTTTTTACATACAAAATTCTCGGATATCCTAGATCTTTTAGAATTCACCGTGATTGTTGCATTGCGGTTATCGAGTTAAATAAAGACTATGTAAAAAATGTACTACAGACTTCGAACTCGCACATGCTGTTGACCATAGGAGTAGGGGTTTAGAAGAAAACCTCAGTAAGACAATTAAACAACATCTGGCATGTATGAATTAGCTGCCAAAGACAAAAAATCTTTTAACAAAAAACAGCATTTAAATCAATAAAAAGCTGGCTTTATATTGTAAACAAGCAACAAAATAGCCATTTTAATCACATATCGGTTGTTGTGCTAACAACCCTCAGTATGAATATCTCATTTGCAAAACTATTTAGGGGAAGAGACGGTTACATCAAATGAATCATTGCCCAAAGAGAACTAGAACAATTGCCGTAACGCCGAGGAAGTGGCAAAAAATGGATAGAGAGGAAACAGCTTAGGATGGAAAGTCACGATTTTTTTTCGGAAAAATTGTGCCCCTTGATTCCACTCATGGAGAAACTGGCCCAAAAAAATCCTTACACAAAGATGCTTCAAAAAATCTTGTCAGGTTATACGATGTATGGGCCCTGGGGCGGTGGTCTTTAAATACGCAAAACTCGCAAAACCCGCAAAACTCGATGCTAGAGGAGCAAAACCAACTTGAACGAACATATAAAATGGGCGTGACCCCAAGATTTTAGTCTGCCCTCGTGATATTTTACAACAAGTTCCTTCAAGAAGTCGCAAACTCAATCCTAGGGACCCAAAAATCTACGGCTTCGAACAAGATAAATCTTTTGGTAAACCAAGTTATTCTTGCGCACGAGTTGGAATGTTCCTAAGAGTAAAGGACGAGCATGCGACGTCAGATCGTTCCAGCCAAGTGTAGGAGAAAGCTCTGCCATAAAGCAGCCCAACTGGACCCAATTTCATATTATTTTTTGTCGCCAAACATAGACAGATTTCGCTAGTTGAGTTGGCCTTACAAACCTCAAATTTGTTGTTGACTTAACGAATCAACGTTCAATTGTTAACCCACTCTGGTTAATGTTGAAGCAACTAGAACCAGAAGCCAATGCATCGTGTAATCTCTCAAGGTTTTTGTTGAAACACTTCTGCGGATGAGGGTTTTGGACCAGCTTTAGTTGCACCGCTTCCTACTTGAATGGGAATGAACGGCACAATTTCTAATTGAAGGAAGCCTGACTCGCCGTCCAAAGCTACTTGCTTTTCCATTGCATCGCGAGTGATCTTGCATATAATTTTCTCTAGTTCCTTGACACTACGGTAATGGTTCCATTTCTTTTCGGGCAATAGTTCAGATGGGTAACCCTTTCTTCACCTAAATTTTTTTTGAAATAAACTTATCACATCTCAAATCAGCTTATTTGGTTTATTCACTCATATTTGAAATTGGGGTATAAGCACAATGACCAAATTTATTTCCGATGGCAAGATTTGTGTTGTATTTTTTGTTATATATGCAGTAAAATCATCTGGCGAACCCAGCCATTCGTGCTCCCAAGTTGGAACTTTCCTAAGAAAAAAAAGACAAACGAGCGACGTCATTTCGTTCCAGCCAACTGTAGTACAATAGCTAAGTCATAGAGCAGAACAACATGACCCAATTTCAAATGATCAATTTTTTGACGAACATAGACAGATTTCGCTAGACGCATTCGCCTACAAATTTCAACTTTGTTGTTTCCTTAACGAATCAATGATCAATTATTGAACCACTCAGTTTAAAATCGAAACAACTAGACCGGGGAGACAATGCATCGTAAAACCTTCAAGGGTTTTGTTGAAGCACTTCTACGGGTGAGGTTTTTTGGCAGGCTTTAGTCGCACCGCTTCCTCCTTGACCGGGACTGGTCGGTACACTTTACAGTTGAAGGAAGCGTGACACGCCGTCCGAGGCTATTTGCTCCCTATCCCTTGCGTCGCGAATGTTCTTGCATATATTTTTCTACAGTTCCCTGTCACTACGCTAATGGATCCGGTTCTCTTCGGGCAAATGTTCATTTGGGTAACCGTTTCATCACCTAAATATTGTTTCTATATTTTATCAAATCCCAAATCAGCATTTTTTGTTGATTTACTCATATTGGAAAGCGGGGTATTAGCAAAATGACCAAAATTTATACAAATGCCAACATCTGTGTTGTTCTTTGTTTTATATGCGAAGCTAGTATATTATTTAATGACGTACTGTTTTTATAATAAAAGAATTTGGTTTTTGTGAGATACTTCACTACTGAACCTGTGGCTCCTTGGTTGCTAGAAGGTGCTAACATCAAATCTATAGTTTTTTTCACAATTTTTATACTTGATCAGCAAAAACACAACGAGCTTGGTCAGTTCTAAGAGATCCAGGAAAAATTTGTAGATAATTATTCATGCATTTCATATCATTGTCTACTTTTTGTTTAACAAAAGTTTCAGCCGATAAGTATGCAGAAAATCAATCAATGCAGGTAATATCTAGATTTCATTTTCAAATTCAGATTCTTTTTCAATTTTAATAGGGCCAGCGAAATCAATTCGTAATTCCTTTTTGGGGACTTCGAGAAAAAAGTTTATATCCTATGATTCATTTTGCGGGAAAAATGGATTACAAATTTATACCAATAGTGGTGCAAGTTTAGCACTCAATGAAGTGTACTAGCAGTTCGAGCCTTATGTTTGGTCAACAGCATTGTTGAGCCATGCAAATCTTTCGGCAACGGCCTGGGTGACTAGCATATAGGCCTCAATCAAAGCATCATTGAGGGCATGGAAAATTGCCTTCGGACCATGGCAACACACCCGATGCGCACGTTGGGATCCAGCCAATAAGAATTAAAGTGGGGTTTAGTTATTTTAGCCGGGTCTCATCATCTTATTTTCTGCAATACTGTGCTTCGTTTGACACTGCATTTTTAGTGGTAAGTGATGGACTTTGAGGTTTCTGTTGGAAACAATTGCCATTACTCTCTCAAATGAGAGAAACTGCGAACTATCGGAATAAAAAATTGTGAGGTATCTGGCTCTGGACACAGAACCGCCATAGAAGAGCGTACAGTCGCCGGGTGGAAGTCAATTTCGATCGCGTTTAGATTTTTCAATTGCAATTAAGAACGTTATAACGTCAATGAGTAGGAACTACTTGGGGTTGTCTGTTGGGATAAATACTTTAAAAGTGATCTTTTTTGTAAACAATTTTTCTTCATTACTGACAATCGATATTTTTTATTTTTACTCTCTCACTTAGGGGAAATCTTAGATGCTGAGGTAAGTAAAAATCCTTATCAACTTGTTAAAAGCATATCTGCCTTCAACGACGAATTTTCAGTGGAAGTTTTTTTAAAAAATCACATCCAATACAAAAGTTTTACAATATTTTGTTTAGAGCAAAAACCCACAGATCAAATAAACACAAAAAACTTAGTTGAAAACAAAGCATTATAATTAGCATTGATGCTGCATTGCCGATTTGCAATATAGATTCATTTTTAAAGCGAATCGCTAGTTCCTGATTAGGAAGAATTAAGCCTTTTTATAGGAAAAATACACATGGATTGCGCGTTTGCTCTTTTCAAAATAGAAAATTACTCACAACTCAAAACACTACTGCCCAAACAGCTAAATTTGTCTGCACCGCATATCAAATCATTAGCGTCTCTCGCTGAGCAAAACGTTATTCGAAATGAGGATTTTACTAAGCAAGCCCGGACAATCACTCTTGCACCACTCCATATCATTTTAGCACCATGCCATCAAATACGGTTTAATCGAGGTTCTACATGCTAGTACGCCAGGCTGTTGGAAAATGGTTTAAATGGCTCAGAAACGTAGGTAGCCGTAAGTAACCTCGAGTTGCTTGTACGCTCTATTGAGTGCACCACATTGCCTAATATTTTAAACTCCATTGGACCCGCAAATCCCGCAAGCCGTGTTTAGAACACAACCAGGAGGTACAAATTTGTTGTGCTGACCCGATTATTAAAAAGAAAAAAAAATTTACATATTTAATGCAATGATATATGTTCTAAGTAATCAACTGCCAAAAATTTCGATAATGCGATTGCGTAAAATGTTATTTTATTTTTAAATTATTACATACAAAATTCTCGGATATCCTAGATCTTTTAGAATTCACCGTGATTGTTGCATTGCGGTTATCGAGTTAAATAAAGACTATGTAAAAAATGTACTACAGACTTCGAACTCGCACATGCTGTTGACCATAGGAGTAGGGGTTTAGAAGAAAACCTCAGTAAGACAATTAAACAACATCTGGCATGTATGAATTAGCTGCCAAAGACAAAAAATCTTTTAACAAAAAACAGCATTTAAATCAATAAAAAGCTGGCTTTATATTGTAAACAAGCAACAAAATAGCCATTTTAATCACATATCGGTTGTTGTGCTAACAATCCGCAGTATGAATATCTCATTTAATTATACTGATTTGGGATATGACAAGATTTTGCAAAACTATTTAGGGGAAGAATCGGTTACACCAAATGAATCATTGCCCAAAGAGAATCAGAACAATTGCCGTAATGTTGAGAAAGTGGCAGAAAATGGATAGAGAGGTAACAGCTTATGATGGAAATTCACGACTTTTTTTTGGAAAAATTGTGCCCCTTGATTCCACTCATGGAGAAACTGGCCCAAAAAAATCCTTACACAGAGATGCTTCCAAAAATCTTGTCAGGTTAAACGATGTATGGGCCTGGGGTGGTGGTCCTTAAACACGCAAAACTCGCAAAACCCGCCAAACTCGATGCTAGAGGAGAAAAACCAACTTGAACGAACATATAAAATAGGCGTGACCCCAGGATTTACGTCTGCCCTCGTGATATTTTACAACAAGTTCCTTCAAGAAGTGGCAAACTCAATCCTAGGGGCCCAAAAATCTACGGCTTCGAACAAGATAAATCTTTTGGTAAACCAAGTTATTCTTGCGCACGAGTTGGAATGTTCCTAAGAGTAAAGGACGAGCATGCGACGTCAGATCGTTCCAGCCAAATGTAGGAGAAAGCTCTGCCATAAAGCAGCCCAACTGGACCCAATTTCATATTATTTTTTGTCGCCAAACAAAGACAGATTTCGCTAGGTGAGTTGGCCTTACAAACCTCAACTTTGTTGTTGACTTAACGAATCAACGTTCAATTGTTAACCCACTCTGGTTAATGTTGAAGCAACTAGAACCAGAAGCCAATGCATCGTGTAATCTCTCAAGGTTTTTGTTGAAACACTTCTGCGGATGAGGGTTTTGGACCAGCTTTAGTTGCACCGCTTCCTACTTGAATGGGAATGAACGGCACAATTTCTAATTGAAGGAAGCCTGACTCGCCGTCCAAAGCTACTTGCTTCTTTTTCATTGCATCGCGAGTGATCTTGCATATAATTTTCTCTAGTTCCTTGACACTACGGCAATGGTTCCATTTCTTTTTGAGCAATAGTTCAGATGGGTAACCCTTTCTTCACATAAATTTTATTTTGAAAATCTCAAATCAGCTTATTTGGTTTATTTACTCATATTTGAAATCGGGGTATTAGCGCATTGACCAAATTTAATTCCGATGGCAAGATCTGTGTTGTTTTTTTTGTTTCATATGTAGTTGAATCATCTTGCGAACCCAGCCATTCGTGCTCCCAAGTTGTAACTTTCCTAAGAAAAAGATACAAACAAGCGACGTCAATTTGTTCCAGCCAACTGTAGTACAATAGCTAAGTCATAGAGCAGCACAGCAGGATGCAATTTCAAATTATCAATTTTTGCCGAACATAGATAGATTTCGCTAGATGCATTCGCCTACAAATTTCAACTTTGCTGTTTGCTTAACGAATCAATGATCAAATATTGACCCACTCAGTTTAAAATCGAAACAACTAGACCAAGGAGACAATGCATCGTATAACCATCAAGGATTTTGTTGAAGCACTTCTGCGGGTGAGGTTTTTGGGCAGGCTTTAGTCGCACCGCTTCCTCCTTGACCGGGACTGGTCAGTACAATTTACAGTTGAAGAAAGCGTAACTCGCCGTCCGAGGCTATTTAATCCCTATCACTTGCGTCGCGAATGGTCTTGCATATATTTTTCTACAGTTCCCTGTCACTACGCTAATGGTTCCGGATCTGTTCGGGCAAATGTTCAATTGGGTAACCGTTTCATCACCTAAATATTGTTTCTATATTTTATCAAATCCCAAATCTGCATTTTTTGTTGATTTACTCATATTGGAAAGCGGGGTATTAGCAAAATGACCAAATTTGATTCAAATGCCAACATCTGTGTTGTTTTTTGTTTTATATGCGAAGCTAGTATATTATTTAATTACGTGCTGTTTTATAATGAAAGAATTTGTGTTTTTGTGAGCTACTTCATACATGCAAGACAATGCTTATTTGTGTTAGTTTGCTTTTCTACTGAACCTTTGGCTCCTTGGTTGCTAGAAGGTGCTAACATCAAATCTATAGTTTTTTTCCACAAATTTTATACTTGATCAGCATAAACACAACGAATTTGGTCAGTACTAAGAGATCAAGGAACAATTTGTAGATAATTATTTATGCATTTCATATCATTGTCTACTTTTTGTTTAACAAAAGTTTCAGCCGATAAGTATGCAGAAAATCAATCAATGCATGTAATATCTAGATTTCATTTTCAAATTCAGATTCTTTTTCAATTTTAATAGGGCCAGCGAAATCAATTCGTAATTCCTGTTTGGAGACTTCGAGAAAAAAGTTTATATCCTATAATTCATTTTGCGGGAATAATGGAATACAAATTTATACCAATAGTGGTGCAAGTTTAGCACTCAATAAAGCGTACTAGCAGTTTGAGTCTTAGGTTTGGTCAACAGCATTGTTGATCCATGCAAATCTTCCGGCAACTGCATGGGTGACTAGCATTTAAGCCTCAATCAAAGCATCAATGAGGGCATGGAAAATTGCGTTTGGACCATGCCAACCGACCCGATGCGCACGTTGGGGTCCAGCCAATATGAATTAAAGTGGGGGTTTAGTTATTTTAGCCGGGTCTCATCATCTTAATTTCTGCAATACTGTACTTCGTTTGACACTGCATTTTTGGTATTAAGTGATCGACTTTGAGGTATCTGTTGAAAACAATTGTCATTACTCTCTCAAATGAGAGAAACTGCGAACTATCTGTTAAGCGAGTGCTTATATTTTGTACTTGAGGTGATCTGAGAGACGTGTTTGGTGTCGGTTATGTTGTGGATAATACGCGAGGACTCTTGACGAGAATTATGGTACAGATTTCTTTCTCATGCATAAAGCTTGACTCATGTATCCTGAATAATGGAGATGAAAAGAGGTTTTAGAAAATTACTTTAATCAGTCAGAGAGCAACTGATTTTCAGAGTTAGAATGTGCAAAAACACTTTGTTTTTGTTTTCCAATTCAGTACGTCAATTATATGAAAAAAAAACAAATTGTTTGAGGCAAATTGATTTTTGTTGCTATATTGGAAAGAAGTTTCTGGTGCAAGAAAAATCCTTATTTCGAATTACATTTTGCCAAGCGAGATACGGTGCTCAGCGACGTGCGGTTCAGAGTGTATTGTGAATATATAATTTTGTAAAGTACAAATTTTGCGCTGGTTATTTTAGATGCGCTTGAATTACAATTTTAATCCAAGCGTACGTGCGATTCAAGAATGGTATTACAATTAGAAGGATTAAATTTTTTTATTTGTGTAGTTGCATTTTGGTCTGCGAGTTGTTTTCTAATTTGAAGCGATTGAACGCTTAACGCGTAGGTATTATTTATTCTAGAAGAATTATTTTTTGAATGAATAGGCGTATTTGCTTTGCAAAGTTTAATTTAAAATTAGAAAATCAACCTAGAATTGCTTACCCACTCAATTGTGAATGAAAAAATACAGCGAAGAAAAGAATCAGATTGGGCAACTTATCGCGATATGCAAATCTAAGAAAATGATTTAGCAACAGCTAAAAGCGGGTGACAGATGTCACTTCCCAAGGCAAAATACTACCCATCAGACTTGCAGGTTAATATTAATAAATATCAGAAGATACCGTGAAATAAGAGTGAGATATAATAATTGACCATCAAATAAATAAAGTACATCGTATACGAATCTACTGCGTTAATTATAGGACGAAAAACACAAACAATTTGATTGTAAACGACATGTTCCTTTCAAAAAAATTGAAAATCTACAATTGAAAGTTTTCTAACAACTCTATTTGTTACAAATTAACAATTATCCCTCAGTTATGTAGCAATAAATTTGCTGGTTTTAAAGAGCTGGTGATAATAGCGAAAATAAATGAATGCTTTAGGGTTCAGCTTGACATTGTTAATCGGAATTGTTCGCTTCTTATTCATCCAGGCCAAAATCATATTTTAGACTGTGATCCACTGATCGAATCTTTAAGTCACGAGGAAAGACTCTCGCAAAACTTAGCGAAAGATATTCTATTGGAATTGACACCATTTGTGATGCTGTTTTTAATTGTGCTGCTCAATTTGTGCTAATGTAATTGGCTTCATTTGGGCGGCCCTGATGTTAATTATTGTTCACAAGCAAGAGGTTTAATATCGCGCCTTGGTGACTGATATCTGTTCACCACATTTAGTTATTGCTAAATCATTATGTTAGTTTTGCATATCTTGACTAGTTGCGCAAAATATTCTTTATTCTTGCCACTTGTTTTCGATCACAGAGTTGTTCAAAAATTGTATGTTGACTAGCGAAGGGAATGCCAAAATTGAACTCTGTAAACTGACCGGGCCAGCTAAACCTGTATTTGCTACTTGAAAGCGAACCCGAGCACCGCATTAGGGAGCTCAAATCTGTTCGTGTATGACATGGCCAGATTCGTGGGATCCCAAATTATAATATATTACGAGTAATCGTAGCGTGTGCATTGATTTCAACTTGTTGATGCCTTCCGCGTCGATGGTGATGAATTTTTCTACTGTTCCACAGCCTTCCAAGTTTCGCGATTCCAAGATATTCGAAAAGCCAAACCAACTGTGAATCCTTCTTTTTTTGAGGTTCTGATATCCGAGTGGAGCCTGCCGGCTTGTCTGCTCAAAAAAGATGAACTGCATTCAATAATTTTATTTGATATGCCTCGTGAGATATCAGGTTTTTATCGACAGATGACCACAAGAATGGGAGGCATGATTTTAATTTTCGCGTTGCGAATACTTTTTGCAAGTCTCATAGTTTTTACAAAATGTTTCCAAAATTGTGTTTAGTGGTTTTGTAGAAAAGTTTTTGTTTTTTCATTCACTATAGTGTGAAATTTTTTACTCTCTTTGTGAGGCTTTCTACTGATCATTACTTATCCCAGTTCTGGTTCATTGTTTTTGCAGACCATACATCTAGACACTGATTTTTGGTCCCGCGTATTTTGTTGAAGCGAACAATTGAAGGCCAGGCAAATAATTTTTGCGTTGACAACCCTGTGAACCGTCCTTTGAATTAATGTCTTCTTATGGTAAGGAGGTGCACCGACGCTAAAACTTAGTTTCTTTGTAAGTTTGATTGCTTTTTGATTCCAATGGCAGGTAATTTCATTAGCCCTGCTCAAGATCACCTTGGTATCAAGTGAAGCCAAGTTTCCTTCGTTGTTCATTTTGTCTACAGTAAATAGCATGTTTTTGATAATCTAATATGCAAATCCTAAGTATTTGGCCGGGTAATTTCAAACGGTGCAACCATCCATATACTTTTGAACATTTTTTTCCGTCAGCGTACGCCTCTGTCTGTTGGTTGGTGCATTAGGTAGATATCCAAACAAGATTCTGCTTTTTGGTATATTCCTGGTTTGCTGAATTTGATATTTTGCAAAAAACCAGTTTTTGCATAACTGGTATTCTACACTTTTTCCTTGGAAGGTCACTTTCAGTTTGCAGTCTTCACAATTCCAATTTTCATTGCAATAAAAGAGGTTTGCACTGAGATCTGGTTTTTGCAGTGATTTTTTGTTTAATGTTTTTCTAGTATCACGTGTTTGTTTCAATGTTTGAGCCTGGAAATTTTTGGAAAAACGATGCCAACAATCTGTTCAAATGATTATAACTGCTACTAGGAGTCGATAGAACAGATCTGACATATGTGAATAATTTTGTCAGTAAAGATATCATATGCTTATTGATTAAATTGTGAGCGGCTGCTATTGTTTACATTTTAAAAATATTTTTGGAATCTATAATAGTTAAATCTTCAATGCCTTTATTTTATTCAATTTATTCATTACGTTTTTTTGTCAAAGAATAATTTTTGAATCGTTGCAAGAGTCATTTTACGATGCTTATGGATGTAGCAACTTGAAAAATGCTGAAAAAAAGACAATTCAGCAAGATATTACTTTGAATGAAATAAAATGGATACCGAACTGATCATACAAGAGCGCGAATTATCATTTGCAAATGGTTTTTTTTGTAATTCAAAATGGTTCAAAATTTGATACTGTTTCACTGTTTTGGAAGACAAATCATATGGATACTGATTATTGGTCCAGCATATTTTGTCGAAGCACTCGATCGAAGGCCAGACAACTAGTTGCTGCGTTGAAATCCCACCAAAACGTCCCCTGAATTACTGTTGTCTTATGCTAGAGAAGTGGACAACTGCAAAAATTTTTATCTCTTTGCCAATTCACTTGCAGTTGGTTACCCATGGCTGGTAATTTTGAGCCTGAAAGTTTTTGGAAAAACGATGCCAACAGACTATTCAATTGTTCATAACTGCTACTGGGAATCGATAGAACAGATCTGATATATGATGTTTTTCTGGACTTTTGCTGAACTAAAAAAACTGGATGTTTGTGAATAACTTTGTCAGTAAAGATATCATATGTTTATTGATTAAATTGTGAGCAGCTGCTATTCTTTACTTTTAAAAAATATTCTTCGAATCTAAAATGTTTAAGTCTTCAATACCTTTATTTTATTTCAATTTATGTATTACATTAATTTTTTCAAAGATTATTTTGTGAACCTTGGCAAGAGTCATTTGACGTTGCTTATGGATGTAGCAACTTAAAAAATACTGTGAAAAAAGACATTTCAGCAAGATGTTACTTTGAATAAAATAAAATGGACACTAAACTGATCATATAAGAGCGCGAAACATCATTTGCAACTGTTTTTTTTAAATGATTATGGTTCACATTTTGATACTTTTTCACTGTTTTGGAAAACAAATCATCTGGATACTGATTAATGGTCCAGCATATTTTTTTGAAGCACTCAATTGAAGGTCAGACAACTAGTTGTTGATTTGAAAAACCACCCAAAACCTCTCTTGAATTGCTTTTTTCTTATGCTAGAGATGTGGAAAGCTGCGAAAATTTAGACTCTTACCCCATTCAATTGCAGTTGGATACCAATAGCTGGTAATTTTACTGTGGTTGTGCAAGTAGACGTTGGTATCAAGTGAAGCCAAATTTCTTTCGTTGTATAATTTATCTACTGTAAATGGCAGGTTTTTCATAATCGAATTTGGAAATCTTAAGTAATCGGCCGGGTAACTATGAACGGTGAAAGCAATGACAGCCATATATTTTCGAACAATATTTTTCCGCCAACTTACGCCTCTGTCTGTTGATTGGGGCATTAGGTACAAGTCTCCAAAAAATTCTGCTTTTTGGTGTGTTCTTGTTTTGCCAATTTTGATATTTTGCAAGAAACCAGTTTTTGCATAACTGGTATTCTACACTTTTTCCTTGGGAAGTCATTTTCAATTTGCAGTCTTCACAATTCCAATTTTCATTGCAATAAAAGGATTTTGCACTGAGACCTGGTGTTTGCAGTGATGTTTTGTTTAGTGTTTTTCTAGTATCACGTGTTGGTTTCATTATTTGACGCTGGTATTTTTTGGAAAAACGATGCCAACAATCTGTTCAAATTTTCATAAAGGCTACTAAGAGTCGAATGAACAGATCTGAGTTATGAACTTTTTTCTGTACTTTTGCTGAACCAAAAAAACTGGATGTTTGTGAATAATTTTGTCAGTAAAGATATCATAGGTTTATTGATTAAATTGTGAGTGGCTGCTATTGTTTACTTTTTAAAAATATTTTGCGAAACTTTTAAAAATGTTTTGGAAGACAGATCATCTGGATACTGGTTAATAGTCCAGCATGTTTTTTTGAAGCACTCGATCGAAGGCCAGGAAACTAGTTGTTGCATTGAAAACCCTCTGAACCGTCTCTTGAATTACTGTTTTTATATGCTAGACACGTGGACAGGTGCGAACATTTGTATTCTATCAGTTTTTGCTTATTTTATATTGCACTCTTTTTTCGTGGAAGGTCACAATCAGTTTGCAACCTTTACAATTTCAACTTTCATCACAATAAAAGAGGTTTTCATTGAGATTTGGTTTTTGCAGTGATGTTTTGCCTGATGTATTTCTAGCATCATGTGTTGGTTTCTTTGTTTGAACCTTGTAGTTTTCCAAAAAACAGTACCAAAAATCGGTTCACATATTCATAACTACTACCAGAAACAGAAAAAAGAAGCCTGAAATATGCATAACTATATGTGTTTTTGCTAATCAAAAACCCTCGCTGTTTTTAAATAGTTAGGTCAATAAACATAACATATATTAATTGATTGATTAGAGAGCGGCTGCTATTGCTTATATTCTCAAAATAGTGCCCGAATCTAACTTTGTTTAATGCTTTGGTACCTTTATCTTATTTCGATTAGTTTCTTACGTTACTTTTCTCAAATATTACTTCTTTGAATTTTCGGAAGAAATATCTGAAGTCACTTATTGAAATACAGACGCAAAAAAGCTTGCAAAAGAGACATTTCAACATTATATGAAGTCGAATGAAACTGAGCGCATACTAAACGGATCGCTGAATTTTAATGACAAGAGTGCGAATTGTTTTATGTCAATGGACTTATTCGCAAAAATTATAGGTTCAAAATTTTATTCTGTTTCTCTGTTTTTGAAGACCATTCGTCAGGGAGGGGAAGATTGTTCCTGCAGGTCTATTTTGTTCACCAGATCAAAAGCCGGACAGCCAGCTGTTGCGTTGAAAACCCTGTGATCCGTCCATAGAACTACTGTTTTATTATGCTAGAAAAAGGGACAGCTGCGAAAACTTAGTCTTTTTCCCCGTTTGGTTGCATTTTGCTTCCAATGGCAGGTAATTTGATCATCGTTGTTCAGAATGACAATGATGCCTAGAAAATCTAAATTTCCTTTCATTGTTCACATTTTCTATCGTAAATGGCAGTTTTTTAGGGGTCGAAAGTGCGAATCTCAAGCACTCAGCTGGAATTTTACGAACAGTGCCAGTACAGCCATTTACTTATCTTTTTGAGCAAAATTTTTCTGTCACCTTACGCTTCTGGTTGTTGTTTGCTGCAGTAGGTTCAGATCCAAATAAGGTCCTGCGTATCGGTATATTCCTTTCTTGCTAATTTTGCTATTTTGCATGAAGCAAGTTTTCGCATAACTCGTATTCTATTTTTTCCCTCGAAGTTCACTTTCGGTTAGCAGTATTTAAAATTCAAATTGTCATCGCAATAAAAGAAGTTTGCACTGAGATCTGGTTTTTGCAGTGATGTTTTGTTTAGTGTTTTTCAGGTATCACGTGTTGGTTACAACGTTTGAGCCTGGAAGTTTTTGGAAAAACGATGCCAAAAATCTGTTCAATTTTTCATAACTGCTACTAGGAACCGAAAGAACAGATCTGAGATATGAATTTTATTTTTTGTACTTTTGCTGAACTAAAAAACAGGATGTTTGTGAACAGTTTTTTTAAAGAAGAAATCACATGTTTATTGATTGAATTGAGAACGGCTGCTATTGTTTACAATCTAAAAATATATTTCGAATCCAAAGTATTTAAATCTTCAATATCTTTATTTCTTTTCAATTTATTTATTACGTTAATTTTTTCAAGTATCAATTTTTTGAACCTTTGCAAGAGTCATTTGAAGTTGCTTATGGTTGTAACGACTTGAAAAATGCTGAGAAAAAGAGACATTTCAGCAATATATTACTTTGAATGAAACAAAATGAGTACTAAACTGATCATACAAGAGCGCGAATTTGCAGATGTCTTTTTTGTAAATGATAATGGTTTGCGTTTTGATACTCTTTTACTGTTTTGGAAGACAAATCATTTGGATACTGATTATTGGTCCAGCATGTTTTGTTGAAGCACTCGATCGAAGGCCAGGCAACTAGTTGTTGGTTTTAAAACCCTCTGAAGCTTCCCTTGAATTACTGTTTCCTTATGCTAGAGAGGTGGACAGCTGCTCTCTCCCCGTTTGGTTGCATTTCGTTTCAATGTGCAGGCAATTTGAATATCGCAGCCAGCATTTCGCAAACAGACCAATCTAGGAATTGAATTTTTTTGGAGGAAACCAAGTGCCGACCAACTTCTCAAGTGGGGAAAAGTGACAAAACCAATTGCAGATGGCAGCATTTGCGAAAGAGGATATTACACTTGATACTCCACATGGTCATTAAAAAGAACAAATCTGAATACCTCATGAACGCATCTATGCACTATCTCAAGAACCTATGCTCAATCTGAAAGCGAGTTACATGCCAGAAAAGCCCAACTGAAATTGAATGGAGAGAATCGAAGCCAAAGAAAAATTGAGATTGTTATCATTTGTGTTGACAAACACTGGAATCAAGCTGATCGAAAAACTCTCATAGTGATCTACCAGGCATAAAGAATGAAGAAGGAAGAATTAAAAGTAGCTGCAATCCGCCCCTCAAGATGGAGATTTATCTCGAAAGCAGCAGAACACTGGCGTCTCATGGAGGACAAAAACACTGGCGTCTCATGCATCCTTTGTTTGATGCGCCAGCTTAAATTCTTCTGGCAAATGTCCGCTACCCGTCCCAAAGGCGCTACAGACCCCCGTCGAATCATTTTTTTCAAAAGGTATTTGCAGCAAACATAAAATGACAGAAGTTCTGTAGTTGAGTCACGTTTGTTTTTCGTTTTATCTATGGCTTAGCGAATAATTTACTTTGTCGAATGCGCTCCTGAAAGCAAGTTATAAATTGAGATCATTATTGTAGTTTGATTTTAGAACTGGGAGTATTCGTTAGCTTCAATTTCTTAGGGAGTTCAAAATACCAAAAAAATTATCTGAATTTGCTTGAGCGCCAAATATTTTTCTCCAGTTGAGCGAAAAGGGCCTCTTTGGCCCTATCAGTATTTCATGCATCACCCTAATGAGGTTTGAGAATTTTCAAAAGTAGGTAAAGCAAATTCACGTTTCCATCTTAGGCAATCATCGAAGTGCTTCTCAGACAAAATTCATATGATGTAGGAAAACATATTTGTCAACTAAACATTAATTACGAGGTCCTAAAAAAGTCTTTTCGAAGTTTACGTTCATTTTCAAGTTAAACGGCTCCACAAATTGTTAAGAATAAAAAAAATGTAAATACACTTGTCTGGGACGACAATTGAGAAAATTTTAGGCGAAATGTAAATAAAATTTTCGGAAAATATACACAACATACAACATTTAGTTTATTCAGTACATAAAACTGACATCTGCTCCCATTTTCTTTAAAAACTTCCAGCCCCCGTTTGTCGCGCGTGCTTAGCTCTGGCTTCAACTTGGTGACTTATATAGCTTGAAGGATCACGAATACTTTTACAGTGAGACAATTCTCTGGCATTTTCCTGTCATTGTTATTTGTCGTTCATAATCATTGCGTTTTTGTATCCCCTCCACATATTCAGTGCCGTAAAATCAAATAATATTTATTTTACTTTTCCTGAAGGTCAATTATTTGGTGCCACTATTATTTCATTATATCGTATGATATCTTTTTTGTTCATATTCATGTGTGATGTTTATTAACCTGCATTGGGAATTAAAATCTGTTCATCACATATAGCTGTTGCTCAAAAATTCTCTTAGTTTAGCATCTCTTAATAGGTTTTCCAATTTGATCCCTCATTGCGCTAAACGTTTTCAATCAAACACTGAGTGGTTCAACAACTGATATTTGATTTGCTAAATGAATACCAAAGTTGATTATTTTAAAGCGAACACGCCAAGAGAAAGATGGCGTTGCTATTTAAAAGTCAACCCAATCTTCGTATCAGAGTACAGAAATCTGTGCGAGTACGACATGGCGCAGCCAGCATTTCGCAAACAGACCAATCTAGGAATTGAATTTTTTTGGAGGAAACCAAGTGCCGACCAACTTCTCAAGTGGGGAAAAGTGACAAAACCAATTGCAGATGGCAGCATTTGCGAAAGAGAATATTACACTTGATACTCCACATGGTCATAAAAGAGAACAAATCTGATTACCTCATGAACGCATCTATGCACTATCTCAAGAACCTATGCTCAATCTGAAAGCGAGTTACATGCCAGAAAAGCCCAACTGAAATTGAATGGAGAGAATCGAAGCCAAAGAAAAATTGAGATTGTTATCATTTGTGTTGACAAACACTGGAATCAAGCTGATCGAAAAACTCTCATAGTGATCTACCAGGCATAAAGAATGAAGAAGGAAGAATTAAAAGTAGCTGCAATCCGCCCCTCAAGATGGAGATTTATCTCGAAAGCAGCAGAACACTGGCGTCTCATGGAGGACAAAAACACTGGCGTCTCATGCATCCTTTGTTTGATGCGCCAGCTTAAATTCTTCTGGCAAATGTCCGCTACCCGTCCCAAAGGCGCTACAGACCCCCGTCGAATCATTTTTTTCAAAAGGTATTTGAAGCAAACATAAAATGACAGAAGTTCTGTAGTTGAGTCACGTTTGTTTTTCGTTTTATCTATGGCTTAGCGAATAATTTACTTGTCGAATGCGCTCCTGAAAGCAAGTTATAAATTGAGATCATTATTGTAGTTTGATTTTAGAACTGGGAGTATTCGTTAGCTTCAATTTCTTAGGGAGTTCAAAATACCAAAAAAAATATCTGAATTTGCTTGAGCGCCAAATATTTTTCTCCAGTTGAGCGAAAAGGGCCTCTTTGGCCCTATCAGTATTTCATGCATCACCCTAATGAGGTTTGAGAATTTTCAAAAGTAGGTAAAGCAAATTCACGTTTCCATCTTAGGCAATCATCGAAGTGCTTCTCAGACAAAATTCATATGATGTAGGAAAACATATTTGTCAACTAAACATTAATTACGAGGTCCTAAAAAAGTCTTTTCGAAGTTTACGTTCATTTTCAAGTTAAACGGCTCCACAAATTGTTAAGAATAAAAAAAATGTAAATACACTTGTCTGGGACGACAATTGAGAAAATTTTAGGCGAAATGTAAATAAAATTTTCGGAAAATATACACAACATACAACATTTAGTTTATTCAGTACATAAAACTGACATCTGCTCCCATTTTCTTTAAAAACTTCCAGCCCCCGTTTGTCGCGCGTGCTTAGCTCTGGCTTCAACTTGGTGACTTATATAGCTTGAAGGATCACGAATACTTTTACAGTGAGACAATTCTCTGGCATTTTCCTGTCATTGTCATTTGTCGTTCATAATCATTGCGTTTTTGTATCCCCTCCACATATTCAGTGCCGTAAAATCAAATAATATTTATTTTACTTTTCCTGAAGGTCAATTATTTGGTGCCACTATTATTTCATTATATCGTATGATATCTTTTTTGTTCATATTCATGTGTGATGTTTATTAACCTGCATTGGGAATTAAAATCTGTTCATCACATATAGCTGTTGCTCAAAAATTCTCTTAGTTTAGCATCTCTTAATAGGTTTTCCAATTTGATCCCTCATTGCGCTAAACGTTTTCAATCAAACACTGAGTGGTTCAACAACTGATATTTGATTTGCTAAATGAATACCAAAGTTGATTATTTTAAAGCGAACACGCCAAGAGAAAGATGGCGTTGCTATTTAAAAGTCAACCCGATCTTCGTATCAGAGTACAGAAATCTGTGCGAGTACGACATGGCGCAGCCAGCATTTCGCAAACAGACCAATCTAGGAATTGAATTTTTTTGGAAGAAACCAAGTGCCGACCAACTTCTCAAGTGGGGAAAAGTGACAAAATCAATTGCAGATGGCAGAATTTGCGAAAGAGGATATTACACTTGATACTCCACATGGTCATTAAAGAGAACAAATCTGAATACCTCATGAACGCATCTATGCACTGTCTCAAGAACCTATGCTCAATCTGAAAGCAAGTTACATGCCAGAAAAGCCCAACTGAACTTAATTGGAGAGAATCGAAGCCAAAGAAAAATTGAGATTGTTATCATTTGTGTTGACAAACACTGGAATCAAGCTGATCGAAAAACTCTCATAGTGATCTACCAGGAATAAAGAATGAAGAAGGAAGAATTAAAAGTAGCTGCATTCCGCACCTCAAGATGGAGATTTATCTCGAAAGCAGCAGAACACTCAAAAACACTGGCGTCTCATGCATCCTTTGTTTGATGCGCCAGCTTAAATTCTTCTGGCAAATGTCCGCTACCCGTCCCAAAGGCGCTACAGACCCCCGTCGAATCATTTTTTTGAAAAAGTATTTGCGGCAATCATAAAATGACAGAAGTTCTGTAGTTGAGTCACGTTTGTTTTTCGTTTTATCTATGGCTTAGCGAATACTTTACTTTGTCGAATGCGCTCCTGAGAGCAAGTTATAAATTGAGATCATTATTGTAATTTGATTTTAGAACTGGGAGTATTCGTTAGCTTCAATTTCTTAGGGAGTTCAAAATACCAAAAAAAATTATCTGAATTTGCTGGAGCGCCAAATATTTTTCTCCAGTTGAGCGAAAAGGGCCTCTTTGGCCCTATCAGTATTTCATGTATCACCCTAATGAGGTTTGAGAATTTTCAAAAGTAGGTAAAGCAGATTCACGTTTCCATCTTAGGCAATCATCGAAGTGCTTCTCAGACAAAATTCATATGATGTAGGAAAACATATTTGTCAACTAAACATTAATTACGAGGTCCTAAAAAAATCTTTTCTAAGTTTACGTTCATTTTCAAGTTAAACGGCTCCACAAATTTTTAAGAATAATTAAAAAATGTAAATACACTTGTCTGAGACGACAATTGAGAAAATTGTAGGTGAAATCTAAATAAAGTTGTCGGAAAATATACACAACATACAACATTTAGCTTATTCAGTACTGAAATCCACTCCCATTTTCTTTAAAAACTTCCAGCCCCCGTTTGTCGCGCGTGCTTAGCTCTGGCTTCAACTTGGTGACTTATATAGATTGAAAGATCACGAATACTTTTACAGTGAGACAATTCTCTGGCTTTTTCCTGTCATTGTCATTTGTGGTTCATAATCATTGCGTTTTTGTATCCCCTCCACATATTCAGTGCCGTAAAATCAAATAATATTTATTTTACTTTTCCTGAAGGTCAATTATTTGGTGCCACTATTATTTCATTATATCGTATGATATCTTTTTTGTTCATATGCATGTATGATGTTTATTACCCTGCATTGGGAATTAAAATCCGTTCATCACATATAGCTGTTGCTCTATCTGTTGATTATTTTAAAGCGAACACGCCAAGAGAAAGATGGCGTTGCTATTTAAAAGTCAACCCGATCTTCGTATCAGAATACAAAAATCTGTGCGAGTACGACATGGCGCAGCCAGCATTTCGCAACCAGACCAATCTAGGAATTGAATTTTTTTTGGTGGAAACCAAGTGCCGACCAACTTCTCAAGTGGGGAAAAGTGACAAAACCAATTGCAGATGGCAGCATTTGCGAAAGAGAATATTACACTTGATACTCCACATGGTCATTAAAGAGAACAAATCTGATTACCTCATGAACGCATCTATGCACTATCTCAAGAACCTATGCTCAATCTGAAAGCAAGCTACATGCCAGAAAAGCCCAACTGAAATTGAATGGAGAGAATCGAAGCCAAAGAAAAATTGAGATTGTTATCATTTGTGTTGCCAAACACTGGAATCAAGCTGATCAAAAAACTCTCATAGTGATCTACCAGGCATAAAGAATGAAGAAGGAAGAATTAAAAGTAGCTGCAATCCGCACCTCAAGATGGAGATTTATCTCGAAAGCAGCAGAACACTGGCGTCTCATGGAGGAGGCTTTCATGGGAACTAAAAATATTACTTCTGGCCAATGTGTTTTGCTCAAAACAAAACAATCTAAGTGAGAGTTGGTTGAATTGTCTTTTGGAAAGTTAATAAAGTTCTCAGAGAATTGTGTTGTGGGTAGGCAGTGGAACACATTGATATGAGATATGCTCATCGTTAATATGCTGGACACCGAGATTAAAAATGAGCATCTCAAAGAAGTTGTGGACCCTGAACCAGCATTAGGATTAGCTACTAACATGGAACTCGGAACTCAAAATCAACTACAAAGTTCCCATGGTCAACATTCGCCTCAAGTGAATGCAATATCCACTCAGCGTCATTTTTGTAATCAAAAGATACGACTCAATTTCAGCCTGAACACCGAAACTTGAATAAGAACTGCCGCTTTTATGGCCTTGCATGGTTCCTGAATCATCGAGATAAATGTTTGGCAAAGGTAAAACATTTAATAATTGTGGCTTGCAGAACCATTTTGCACATGTCTGCCAAAATTTAAATAAAATCCTCATTGTAATGCAAGACCCAATGATATTGCAATCGACAATTCTACGACATCCAAAAAATAGGTTAACGCAGCCGTAGGTTTATTTGCCGTTGCGCTGTGTTTTATAACACAGAGAAATTGTTTGGAATGCGGTTGAAAACAAAAATAAATATTAGATTGGCTTGATAAAATTGTGAATGTATTTCATTGAAAAATTAAATAACAGTTTTTCCAATGCTTTCATCTTGATAAGATACTTGATGAGAGCTCCCAGATAGGCATTTCCTTTCTTCGACAATTTTTTTGTGTTTTTTGTGAATGCTAGATTTTTTTCTGATTGTTAAGTTTTGTATAGTTGCATAAATATTTATGAATGCGATTAAACATAACATCCTGTAGCGGTTGATCTGGTAGCGGTTAGAGAAAAAATTCCGTTAAATGTTTTTTCAGCCGATTGGATTTAATATTGGTAGTAGTTGAGCAGAAAACTATTGGTGAAATTTTATTTTATGCATTTACTGAGCTGGCCACTGCCTTTCAGATTTGTACAAACTTTGTGATAAAAAAATTTTGAATGATGAAAGATATTTTTTTGCAAACCTAATTATTGCAGAAAGGTTTTGAAATGAATTTGCCCCTGTGTATTCAGAACAAAATCAACAAATCATGTAAATCTATGTACAATTAAAACGGTAGTAGCTGAAACTCTTTTATTGTATAATCAGCAAGAATCTCAATATGCAATTAGTTTTCTTCAGTTGAGATCGCAGATTTAGAATCTTTTTATGAAAATTGGCGAAATGTAGCCTTCAAAGACGTCGTTTGATTTGCAACGTAATTTTGACACCTACCTTTTGATGAGGTAGAAAGCGTTAGTGTCTTTACTGGCGCGTAGTACACAGTTATCTTTCCAATTTACATTTGAGGTCTTTCTGGGCTCCTACTAACTCAACATTCCTGCGTTCGAGGAGCATCCCAATTTTCAGTTAGCAAGTTTCTTTAGCAAGTTGCACTTTTCTACTATAAATTTCATTTTACTGGTTATACACCACTCTGCTTTCTGGTTTGATGGATGATAAAAACTGAATGATCGAAACAGATTCCTGAAACCACTGTAAACTCTTCCGCAGATCCTTAGCACTCACTGCCTAGATAAATACTTAGAAATCGTGAAACTGAAGTACAGCTGATGATTGAGCCCTGCATCTCATGTTTGAAGTGCCAGATTATATTCTTCTGGCAAACGACCCCAACGTGTCCAAAACAACAGGCCTCCATAGGATAACTCAATTCAAAAAGTATTTGAGGAAAACGTTAAATTACAGAGGTTTTATAGTTGAGCCAAGTTTGTTTTTGTTTTTATCTATAGCTTAGCCAATAATCAACTTTGTCAAATACGCTTCTATGAGTAAATAATAATTTGAGATCATCAATGTATTTTAATTTGAGAACTGGGAGGAGTATTTTGTTTCAATTTCTTAAGACAACCTTCCTAGGGAGTTCACAGTGCAAAAATTTTATTAACTGAATTGGCTGGAGCACCAAATTTTCTTGAGTTGAAGGCAATTTTTTTCTATTGGCCTTCAAGATTTTCATGTGCAACCCTGCTGATGTTTGAGAGTTCTCAAAAGCAAGTACAGCGGATTTAATTTTCCATCTTATATAATGATCTAGGTGCCTGTCGAATAAAGCACATAGGATGTAGCAGAACAGATTGGTCAATTAAACAATAATTACCGTTTCTAAAATAAACCGTTTCCAAAATAAAGTTCATTGTCAGGTTAAAACCGTTTAACAAATTGTTGAAGGATAAAATGAAAATGTATTTACATATGTCTGAGACCACAATTGAAACAATTCTAGGTAAAATCTAAATAATTTTATCAGAAATGTTTTAAATTTACACAAAATTTAGCTATTTTAGATCCTCAAACTTACACCTGGTATCATTTTCTCTGAAAAATTCCTGGCTACAACCTGCTGTTATTTAAAGCTTGGAGGTTTACGATTTTTTCCTCTGTGAGAGAGCGTTCAATAATTTTCCATTCCGTGCTAATTGTCGTACATTATCATAGCGTTTATGTAGTAACTCCACTTAATTAGTTCAGTAAAATTAGAGTAAAAGTATTTAAATTTTTTGGAGATCATTTATTAGAAAACACTCTTTAGAAAATTTTCATTTTTTCTTATGATATATGTTGTTCACAAGCATGTGTACTGTTTATTCTCCTGCCTTGGGCCCTAATATCAGTTCATCACATTTAGTTGTTGGTAAGTCACTCTCATATTTTTTATCAGGATAATAAATTTTATCAGGACAAAATTTTCGCAAAAATGAGCGACTTCTTTTCGAAGTAGTCCAGATGTTGCCTCCACTTGCTTGCTACAGGGCCTGCTATGGCTTTTCAGGGCTGTTTGTTTATTTGCCTTGCGCTGTGTTTTAAAACACAGAGAAATTGTTTGGAATGCGGTTGAAAACAAAAATAAATATTAGATTGGCTCGATAAAATTGTGAATTTATTTCATTGAAAAATTAAATAAAAGTTTTTCCAATGCTTTCATCTTGAGAAGATACTTGATGAGAGCTCCCAGATAGGCATTTCCTTTCTTCGACATTTTTTTTGTGTTTGTTGTGAATGGTAGATTTTTTTCTAGTTGTTAAGTTTTGTATAGTTGAATAAATATTTATGTATGCCATTAAACATGACATAATTAATGTTGATCGGGTAGCAGATACAGCTAAATGAATTGGGCTTCAGTGACTTTATATGCAAAAAGCTGTTTTTTGAATACTAATTTTCAACTATTAGGTTTTTTTATAAAAAGAGAGCAATCGCTACATCGGTTTTGTTTTCCTATCAAATTCTTAATCCAATTTGAGTTTCAGTCACTTTTTACGGTTTTTGGCTTCATTATTGAGAATTATTCCAGCTAACTAATTTGTAGCTTTACTTCTAAGCTTAGAATTGAAAGCTTTCACAAATTCTTTAGCCAATTGGATTTAATATTGTTAGCAGTTGAGCAAAAAACTATCGGTGAAAACTTTTTTTATACATTTAATGAGCTGGCCACTGCCTTTCAGATTTGTACAAAATTTGTTTTAAATAAATTTCGAATGATGAAAGATATTTTTTTGCAAACTTTCTTATAGTAGATAGGTTTTTGAACTGAATTGGCCCCTTTGTATTCAGAACAAAATACAAATCTTGTAAACCTATATACAATTACAACGGTAGTACCTGAAACTCTTTTATTGTATAATGAGCAATATTCTCAAAATGCAATTGTTTTTCTTCGGTTGGGGTCGCCGATTTGGTATCTTTTCATAAAAATTGGCAAAATGTATTCTTCAAAGACATTGTTTGATTTGCAGCTTAATTTCGACACCTAAGTTTTGATGAGGTAGAAAGCGTTATCGTCTTTACTGGTGCGTAGTACTCAATTAAATTTCCAATTTACATTTGATGTACTTCTGGGCTGCTTTAACTTGACATTCCTGTGTTCGAGGAGCATCTCAAATTTCAGTTAGCAATTTTCTTTAGCAGGTTGCACTTTTGACTATAAATTTCAATTTATTTGTTATACACCATTCTGCTTTCTCGTTTGATGGATGATCAAAACCGGTTGATCGATACAGATTCCTGAAACCACTGTAAACTCTTCCACAGATCCCTAGCACTCATTGCCTAGATAAATACTTGGAAATTGTAAAACTGAAGTACGGCAGATGATTGAGCCCTGCATCTCATGTTTGAAGTGCCAGATTATATTCTTCTGGCAAACAACCCCTACGTGTCCAAAACAACAGGCCTCCATAGGATAACTCAATTCAAAAAAGTATTTGAGGCAAACGTAAAATTACAGAGGTCTTATAGTTGAGCCAAATTTGTTTTTGTTTTTATCTATAGCTTAGCCAAAAATCAACTTTGTCAAATACGCTTCTGTGAGCAAATAATAATTTGAGATCATCAATGTATTTTAACTTTAGAACTGGGAGGAGTATTTTGTTTCAAATTATTAAAACAAGCTTCCTAGGGAGTTCACAGTGCAAAAAATTTATTAACTGAATTGGCTGGAGCGCCAAATTTTCTTGATTTAAAAGCGATTGGTTTCTATTGGCCTTCAAGATTTTCATGTGTAACCCTGCTGATGTTTGAGAGTTCTCAAAAGCAAGTATAGCGGATTTAATTTTCCATCTTATATAATGATCTAGGTGCCTGTCAGATAAAACACAAAAGATGTAGCAGAACAGATTGGTCAATTAAACAATAATTACAATTTCTAAAATAAACCGTTTCGAAACTAAAGTTCCTTGTCAGGTTAAAACCGTTTAACAAATTGTTGAAGGATAAAATGAAAATGTATTTACATATGACTGAGACCACAATTGAAACAATTCTAGGTAAAATCTAAATAAATTTATCAGAAATGTTTTAATTTTACACAAAATTTAGCAATTTTAGATCCTCAAACTTACACCTGGTATCATTTTCTCTGAAAAATTCCTGGCTACAACCTGCTGTTATTTAAAGTTTGGAGGTTTACGATTTTTTCCTCTGTGAGACAGCATTCAATAATTTTCCCTTCCATGCTACTTGTCGAACATTATCATAGCGCTTTTGTACTAACTCTACTTAATTAGTTCAGTAAAATTAGATGAAAAGTTTTTAAATTTTTTGGAGGTCATTTATTAGCAAACACTTTTTAGAAAGCTTTCATTATTTCTTATGATATATATGTTGTTCCCAAGCATGTGTACTGTTTATTCTCCTGCCTTGGGCCCTAATATCAGTTCATTACATTTAGTTGTTGATAAGTCACTCTCATATTTTTTATCAGGATAATAATTTTTGTCAGGATAAAATTTTTGCAATAATGAGCGACTTCTTTTCGAAGTAGTCCAGATGTTGCCTCCACTTGCTTGCTACAGGGCCTGCTATGGCTTTTCAGGGCTGTTTGTTTATTTGCCTTGCGCTGTGTTTTAAAACACAGAGAAATTGTTTGGAATGCGGTTGAAAACAAAAATAAATATTAGATTGGCTCGATAAAATTGTGAATTTATTTCATTGAAAAATTAAATAACAGTTTTTCCAATGCTTTCATCTTGAGAAGATACTTGATGAGAGCTCCCAGATAGGCATTTCCTTTTTTCGACATTTTTTTGTGTTTTTTGTGAATGGTAGATTTTTTTTCTGCATAAATGTTTGCATAAATGTTTATGTATGCGATTAAACATAACATAATTTATGTCGATCTGGTAGCGGTTATAGCTAAATAAATTGGTCTTCAGTGACTTTATATGCAAAAAGCTGTTTTTTGACTACTATTTTTCAACTCTTAGGTTTTTTTTTATAAAAAGAGAGCAATCGCCACATCGGTTTTGTTTTCCTATCAAATTCTTAATCGAATTTGAGTTTCAGTCGATTTTTTTTCCGGTTCTTGGCTTCATTATTGAGAATTATGCCAGCTAACTAATTTGTGGCTTTACTTCTTGGAAATGAACTGGAATTGAATTTTTGGAATTTTACTTCTTGGAATTGAAAGCTTGCAAGCGAAATGCACAAATTTCATTATTTCGTAAAAATGCCTAGTCCAAAAAAATTTGAGCCTAAGACTAAATGGCTAAAAAACTCGGACCTCATTGTTTTCTGTTAATTTTTACGACGCTTCGCGTGCTCCTGTAAATGAAAAATACTATTTCGATTTATCATCAAAAATTTTTTGTAGTTAATTTTGAATCTCAGTTGCTTTACAGTCTTCCAACCAATGAAAAAATGAAACGCGTTCATGAAAATTTTAGTTTTTTGAAAGACAGTTTTTAAGTATATTTTTTCCGGAAAAGTCAACTATAAATTTATTTCAGTTCATTGCTTTCAAAGTTTGCTAGCTAATTTATCCAATTTGAGCCGCTTTTCTTGAGTTTTACGAAATTATTTTAAAGTTAAAGTTAAAGTTTCTGAAAAAAACTTCTGTTTTGTTAAATATTTTAAAATCAATGGGACTTAATATTGGTAGTAGTTGGTAAAAAATTGCTATCACTCAAATCCAGGAGTGGTCCCCGTCCTTGTTGGATAATACGTTAATTGTAGTTTTTCCAAGGATTTCTTTATCCACATCAAAATACACTATGAGGTGTGCATTTTTCAATGACATTGATGTACAAAAACTACAGGTGAAAACATGATTCTTTACGTTTGCAGAGCTGGCCATTGCCTTTCAGGTTTGTGCAAATTTCGTGATATATGAATTTTGAATGACCACAATTAGTTTTTTTCAGAATTTGTTATAGCAGACTGGTTTTGAATTGAATGTGCCCCTGAGTATTCAGAGCAAAATCAACAAATCATTACATTCTATGAACAATTACAACTGTAGCAGTTGAAGTTCCTTTATTGTGTAATCAGCCATATTCTCAAAATGCAATTAGATTTCTTCGGTTGGCATTTCAGATTTGGAAAATTTTAATGATAATTGGCACATTGTAGCCCTCAAAGTTGTCGTTTTATTTGCAGCGTAATTTTGACACCTACCTTTCGATGAGTTAGAAGGCATTAGTGTATTTACTGGCTTGTAGTACACAGTTATCATTCCAATTTACAATTAAAGATTTTTTGGGGTGCAACATAAATCAACAAATCTTGTGCATTCTGGTTTGATGGATGATCGACCCTGGTTGGTCAAAACAGTTTTCTGAAACCACTTTAAACGCGTCTGCAGATTGTTATTATTCACTGTCCAGACAAAAACTTGGAAAATGAGAAATAGAAAAACGGCAGAGTTTTGAGCCTTGCATCCTTTGTTTGATGCGCCAGAACAAATTCTTCTGGCAAATGTCCGCTACCCGTCCCAAAAGCGCTACAGAGCACCGTCGAATCATTCTTTTCAAAAGTCATTTGCGGCAAACATAAAGTGACAGCAGTTCTGTAGTTGAGTCACCTTTGTTTTTCGTTTTATCTAGGGCTTAGCGAATACTTTACTTTGTCGAATGCGCTCCCGAAAGCAAGTTATAAATTGAGATCATTATTGTGATTTGATTTTAGAACTGGGAGTATTCGTTAGCTTCAATTTCTCATAACAACCTTCCTAGGGAGTTGAAAATACCAAAAAAAAATTATCTGATTTTGCTGGAGCGCCAAATATTTTTCTCCAGTTGAGTGAAAAGGGCTTCTTTGGCCCTATCAGTATTTCATGTATCACCCTAATGAGGTTTGAGAATTTTCAAAAGTAGGTAAAGCAGATTCACGTTTCCATCTTAGGCAATCATTGAAGTGCTTGTCAGACAAAATTCATATGATGTAGGAAAACATATTTGTCAACTAAACATTAATTACGAGGTCCTAAAAAAGTCTTTTCGAAGTTTACGTTCATTTTCAAGTTAAACGGCTCCACAAATTGTTAAGAATAAATAAAAAATGTAAATACACTTGTCTGGGACGACAATTGAGAAAATTGAAGGCGAAATCTAAATAAAATTTTCGGAAAATATACACAACACACAACATTTAGTTTATTCAGTACATAAAACTGACATCTGCTCCCATTTTCTTTAAAAACTTCCAGCCCCCAATTGTCGCGCGTGCTTAGCTCTGGCTTCAACTTGGTGACTTATATAGCTTGAAGGATCACGAATACTTTTACAGTGAGACAATTCTCTGGCATTTTCTTGTCATTGTCATTTGTCGTTCTTAATCATTGCGTTTTTGTATCCCCTCCACATATTCTGTGCAGTAAAATCAAATAAGATTTAATTTATTTTTCCTGAAGGTCAATTTTTAGGTGCCACTATTGTTTCATTATATCGTTTGATATCTTTTTTGTTCATATGCATGTGTGATGTTTATTACCCTGCATTGGGAATTAAAGTCTGTTCATCACAAATAGCTGTTGCTGAAAAATTCTCTTAGTTTTGCATCTCGTAATAGGTTTTCCAATTTGGTCCCTCCTTGCGCTAAACGTTTTCAATCAAACACTGAGTGGTTCAACAACTGAAATTTGATTTGCTAAGTGAATACCAAATTTGATTATTTTAAAGCAAACACGCCAAGAAAAAGATGGCGTTGCTATTTAAAAGTCAACCCGATCTTCGTATCAGAGTACAGAAATCTGTGCGAGTACGACATGGCACAGCCAGCATTTCGCAACCGGACCAATCTAGGAATTGAATTTTTTTTGGAGGAAACCAAGTGCCGACGAACTTCTCAAGTGGGGAAAAGTGACAAAACCAATTGGAGTTGGCAGCATTTGCGAAGGAGAACATTACCTTTGATACTCCACATGATCATGAAAGGGAACAAATCTGATTACCTCATGACCGCATCTATGCACTTTCTCAAGAACCTCTGCTCAATCTGAAAGCGAGTTACATGCCAGAAAAACCCAACTGAAATTGAATGGAGAGAATCGACGCCAAAGAAAAATTGAGATTGTCATCATTTGTGTTGACAAACACTGGAATCAAGCTGATCAAAAAACTCTCATAGTGGTTTATCTGGAGAATTAAAAGTAGCTGCAATCCGCACCTCAAGATGGAGAATTATCTTGAACGCAGCAGATCACTGGCGTCTCAAGGAGGAGGCTTTCATGGGAACTAAAAATATTACTTCTGGCCGTTGTGTTTTGCTCAAAATAAAACAATCTAAGTGAGAGTTGGCTGAATTTTCATTTGGAAAGTTACTAATGTTCTCAGAGAATTGTGTCGTGGGTAGGCAGTGGAACACATTTATATGAGATATGCTAATCGTTAATATGCTGGACACCGAGAATAAAAATGAGCATCTCAAAGAAATTGTGGACCCTGAACAAGCATTAGGATTAGCTACTAAAATGGAATTCGGAACACAAAATCAAATAAAAAGTTCCCATGGTCAACATTTACCTCAAGTAAATGCAATATCCACTCAGCGTCATTTTTGTAATCAAAACATACGACTCAATTTCAGCCTGAACACCGAAACTTGAATAAGAACTGCCAAATTTATGGCCTTGCATGGTTCCTGAATCATCGGGATAAATGTTTGGCAAAGGTAAAACATTTAATAATTGTGGCTTGCAGAACCATTTTGCACGTGTCTGCCAAAAAAATTAAGTAAAATCCTCATTGTATTGCAAGACCCAATGATATTGCAATCGACAATTCTACGACATCCAAAAAAGAGGTTAACGCAGCTGTCGCCAATTACTACAACGCCGAGGGCAAGTCCGTTCATGAAAGCTCAGAAGACAGCATGCTTTCATGCATTGAACGTAAAACAATCTGACTTAGTCGTTGAAAAACTAATAGTTGAATAGGCAATATAAAACTGGGCCCAATTTTGAGTCTGTATTATATTGAATGAATCCCCTTGCCAAAAAAGACAAAACTTCTCTCTCACACATTGGCTCAACTCGACAACTGCTACAAATTTGAAAAATTTGCAAGCAAAGCCATCGAAGTGATCGGTCTGAAATAAACACCTATTGAATGTAAGGGCTGGCAAATAGAGGGTGCAGCTTTTGTTAATGTACGCGATGGTCCCAAACCTATCATTGGCCAAGACTTATTCGATGCTCATGGCATCGCCGTCACTCAAATTAAAACATCTCAAAAGGTAATATGGTCATTACTATAACCCCACAATAGCCATTCAAAGTAATAGCAAATTAATTTTCCGATTTATTCTCACTTATTGGCTGTTCAAATGTACACAATGTTTGATCCACATTGGACCGGAAAATTCAACCTAAACATCAGAACGGGAGACGAGTACTCGTTTTGTTCTGGACAGAGCCAACACCAAACTTAGAAAACTACTTAGGAAGGAGCATACTAAATAAAAGTTTCGCAATAATGAGCGACTTGTTTTCGAAGTAGTCCAGATATTGCCTCCACTTGCTTGCTTCAGGGCCTGCTATGGCTTTTCAGGGCGGTTTGTTTATTTGCCGTTGCGCTGTGTTTTAAAACACAGAGAAATTGTTTGGAGTGCGGTTGAAAACAAAAATATATATTAGGTTGGCTTGATAAAGTTGTGAATGTATTTCTTTGAGTAATTAAATAACAGTTTTTCCATTGCTTTCATCTTGAGAAAATACTTGATGAGAGCTCCCAGATAGGCATTTCCTGTTTTCGACATTTTTTTGTGTTTATTGTGAATGGTAGATTTTTTTCTGATTATTAAGTTTTATTTAGTTGCATAAATGTTTATGTATGCGATTAAACATAACATAATTTATGTCGATCTGGTAGCGGTTATAGCTAATTAAATTGGGCTTCAGTGACTTTATATGCAAAAAGCTGTTTTTTGACTACTAATTTTCAACTCTTAGGTTTTTTATAAAAAGAGAGCAATCGCCACATCGGTTTTGTTTTCCTATCGAATTCTTAATCGAATTTGAGTTTTAGTCAATATTTTTTTCCGGTTTTTGGCTTCATTATTGAGAATTATGCCAGCTAATTAATTTGTGGCTTTACTTCTAAGCTTGGAATTGAAAGCTTGCAAGCGAAATGCACAAAGTTCATTATTTCGTAAAATTGCCTAGTCCAAAAAAATTTGAGCCGAAGATTAAATGGCTAAAAAACTCGGAACTCATTGTTTTCTGTTAATTTTCCCGATGCTGCGCGTGTTCCTGTAAATGAAAATACTATTTCCAATTTATCGTCAAAAATTTTTTGTAGTTAAATTTGAATATCAGTTGGTTTACAGTCTTCCAACCAATGGAAAAATGAAACGGGTTCATGAAACCTTTAGTTTTTTGAAAAGCAGTTTTTAAGTATATTTTTTCCGGAAAATTCAACTATAAATTTTTTTCAGTTCAATGCTTTCAAAGTTTGCTAGCTAATTTATCCAAATTGAGCCGCTTTTCTTGAGTTTTACGAAATTTTTTTTAAAGTTAAAGTTTCTAATAAAAACTTCTGTTTTGTTAAATATTTTATAACGAATGGGATTTATTTTTGGTAGTAGTTGGTAAAAATTTGCTATCAATCACATCCAGTAGTGGTCCCCGTCCTTGTTTGATAATACGCTAACTGTAGTTTTTCCAAGGATTTCTTTATCCACATCAAAATACATTATGAGGTGTGCATTTTTCAATGACATTGATGTACAAAAACTATAGGTGAAAACATGATTCTTTACGTTTGCAGAGCTGGCCATTGCCTTTCAGGTTTGTGCAAATTTCGTGATATATGAATTTTGAATGACCACATTTAGTTTTTTTCAGAATTTGTTATAGCAGATTGGTTTTGAATTGAATGTGCCCCTGAGTATTCAGAGCAAAATCAACAAATCATTAAATTCTATGAACAATTACAACTGTAGCAGTTGAAGTTCCTTTATTGTGTAATCAGCCATATTCTCAAAATGCAATTAGATTTCTTCGGTTGGCATTTCAGATTTGGAAAATTTTAATGATAATTGGCACATTGTAGCCCTCAAAGTTGTCGTTTTATTTGCAGCGTAATTTTGACACCTACCTTTTGATGAGTTAGAAGCCGTAAGTGTGTTTACTGGCTTGTAGTACACAGATATGTTTCCAATTTACACATTTGGGGTGCAACATAAATCAACAATTCTTCGTGTGAAGGTTATCAAAAGTTTTTTTTTAGCAGTTCTTGCTTTTTTACAATGATTTTTACTATATAATTTCATATTATTTGTTATACACCACTCTGCATTCTGGTTTGATGGATGATCGACCCTGGTTGATCAAAAAAGTTCTCTGAAACCACTTTGAACGCGTCTGCAGATTGTTATTATTCACTGTCTAGTCAAAAACTTAGAAATTGAGAAATAGAAAAACGGCAGAGATTTGAGCCTTGCATCCTTTGTTTGATGCGCCAGATTAAATTCTTCTTGCAAATGTCCGCTACCCGTTCCAAAGGCGCTACAGACCACCGTCGAATCATTCTTTTCAAAAGGTATTTGCGGCAAACATAAAGTGACAGAAGTTCTGTAGTTGAGTCACGTTTGTTTTTTGTTTTATCTATGGCTTAGCGAATAATTTACTTTGTCGAATGCGCTCGTGAAAGCAAGTTATAAATTGAGATCATTATTGTAATTTGATTTTAGAACTGGGAGTATTCGTTAGCTTCAATTTCTCGTAACAACCTTCTTAGGGAGTTCAAAATATCAAAAAAAATTTATCTGAATTTGCTGGAGCGCCAAATATTTTTCTCCAGTTGAACGCAAAGGGCTTCTTTGGCCCTATCAGTTTTTCATGTATCACCCTAATGAGGTTTGAGAATTTCCAAAAGTAGGTAAAGCAGATTCACTTTTCCATCTAAGGCAATCATCGAAGTGCTTGTCAGATAAATTCATATGATGTAGGAAAACATATATGTCAACTAAATATTAATTACGAGGTCCTAAAAAAATCTTTTTGAAGTTTACGTTCATTATCAGGTTAAACGGTTCCACAAATTGTTAAGAATAAATAAAAAATGTAAATACACTTGTCTGAGACGACAATTGAGAAAATTGTAGGTGATATCTAATTAAAATTGTCGGAAAATAAACACAACATACAACATTTAGCTTATTCAGTACATAAAACTGACATCTGCTCTCATTTTCTTTAAAAACTTCCCGCCCTCGTTTTTCGCGCGTGCTTAGCTCTGGCTTCAACTTGGTGACTTATATAGCTTGAAGGATCACGAATACCTTTACAGTGAGACAATTCTCTGGCATTTTCCTGTCATTGTCATTTGTCGCTCATAATCATTGCGTTTTTGTATCCCCTCCACATATTCAGTGCCGTAAATTCAAATAAGATTTTTTTTATTTTTCGTGAAGGTCAATTATTAGGTGCCACTATTCTTTCATTATATCTTATGATATCTTTTTTCGTTCATATGCATGTGTGATGTTTATTACCCTGCATTGGGAATTAAAATCTGTTCATCACATATAGCTGTTGCTGAAAAACTCTCTTAGTTTTGCATCTCGCTATAGGTTTTTCGCATCCGGACCAATCTAGGAATTGAATTTTTTTAGTAGAAACCAAGTGCCGATAAACTTCTCAAGTGGGGAAAGGTGACAAAACCAATTGGAGTTGGCAGCATTCGCGAAGGAGAATATTACACTTGATACTCCACATGGTCATTAAAGAGAACAAATCTGATTACCTCATGAACGCATCTATGCACTGTCTCAAGAACCTCTGCTCAATCTGAAAGCGAGTTACATGCCAGAAAAGCCCAACTGAAATTGAATGGAGAGAATCGACGCCAAAGAAAAATTGAGATCGTTATCATTTGTGTTGACAAACACTGGAATCAATCTGATCAAAAAACTCTCATATTGATCTATATGGCTTAGGGAATGAAGAAGGAAGAATTAAAAGTAGCTGCAATCCGCACCTCAAGATGGACATTTATCTCGAAAGCAGCAGAACACTGGCGTCCCATGGAGGAGGCTTTCATGGGAACTAAAAATATTACTTCTGGCCGTTGTGTTTTGCTCAAAACAAAACAATCTAAGTGAGCGTTGGTTGAATTTTCATTTGGAAAGTTAATAAAGTTCTCAGAGAATTGTGTTGTGGGTAGGCAGTGGAACACATTGATATGAGATATGCTCATCGTTAAAATGGTGGACACCGAGAATAAAAATGAGCCTCTCAAAGAAATTGTGGACCCTGAACAAGCATTAGGATTAGCTACTAATATAGAACTCGGAACCCAAAATCAACTACAAAGTTCCCATGGTCAACATTTAACTCGAGTGAATGCAATATCCACTCAGCGTCATTTTTGTAATCAAAACATACGACTCAATTTCAGCCTGAACACCGAAACTTGAATAAGAACTGCCAAATTTATGGCCTTGCATGGTTCCTGAATCATCAAGATAAATGTTTGGCAAAGGTAAAACATTTAATAATTGTGGCTTGCAGAACCATTTTGCACATGTCTGCCAAAAAAATTAAGTAAAATCCTCATTGTATTGCAAGACCCAATGATATTGCAATCGGCAATTCTACGACATCCAAAAAATAGGTTAACGCAGCTGTCGCCAATGACTACAACGCCGAGGGCATATCCGTTCATGAAAGCTCAGACGACAGCATGCTTTCTTGCATTGAACGTAAAACAATCTGACTTAGTCGTTGAAAAACTAATAGTTGGATAGGCAATAAAAAACTGGGCCCAATTTTGAGTCTGTATTATATTGAATGAATCCCCCTGCCAAAAAAGACAAAACTTCTCTCTCACACATTGGCTCAACTCGACAACCGCTACAAATTTGAAAAATTTGCAAGCAAAGCCATCGAAGTGATCGGTCTGAAATAAACACCTATTGAATGTAAGGGCTGGCAAATAGAGGGTGCAGCTTTTGTTAATGTACGCGATGGCCCCAAACCTATCATTTGCCAAGACTTATTCGATGCTCATGGCATTGCCGTCACTCAAATTAAAACATCTCAAAAGGTAATATGGTCATTACTATAACCCCACAATAGCCATTCAAAGTAATAGCAAATTAATTTTCCGATTTATTCTCACTTATTGGCTGTTCAAATGTACACAATGTTTGATCCAGATTGGACCGGAAAATTCAACCTAAACATCAGAACGGGAGACGAGTACTCGTTATTTTCTGGACAGAGCCAACACCAAACTTAGAAAACTACTTAGGAAGGAGCATACTGAAAAATGGGTATTCCATTACCATTATAGTTATCACCGTAAAAAGAATTCAATTAAAAAGAAAGGCAATCATAAATCCTCAAAAACTCTATCCGAAAAATATAAACCAATTGCCAAACAAGGTTACATTAACCGACTCTTACGCCAAACAATTACAAAAATTCTGAAACTCAATCACACGATAAAATCGTTTGTTTCTACTAACAACCATAAGTATGCCTAAAGAGAATTAAAACCAAATCTTTACACATCAAAACACTAGAACTTCAACATTGTAATTTGTGAAATGAAGGGCCAGTAGACATTCAATGCTGGTTTTTGTGGACACACCAACCTGCCAGGCAAGTTCCAGAAAGCCGTGGATTATACATTTATAGCCCTAAAAATCACTTTCTGATGTTAGGAAACGCTCAGAAGACGAACATTTTAAACTACTTACTGACTGTCTCAAAAACAATTGATGCTGACAGCTTGCGTAAAAATTTACAAGAACTCCATTCTACTTAATCGGAAATTCATTAGCTTGGATATAGTATAACCAAATCTATATTTTTGCTTCTCAAGTCTAAGACTTCAGCTAAGAACTTCGGTCACTTCTTGGTTCTGTACATTTTCTCATTGAACTTTTTCTAACGTACTCCAATTTGCCACCCTGTGCATTCACTTTTTCAAACAACTGAAAATAAATTGAACAGGTATACATTATTAACATATGAGTGCCAGAAAAAATCCAATTGCAAATCAAACAGAAAAAATACACTTTAAACCGCAACTCAAAACACGAGTTATTTATGACGACTCTCGCTCTACACGACGGTTGGAAATTTTTCCTTCGCTTTTATAATTCTCAATTGTAATGAAGATTACTATAGCATCAGTGAGTTGGAAGTTTGGTCGGTTTAATCGTTTAAAAATTGAGTTTATCGTTGACCATTAAGTTTATTATATTTTCTTGAAGAAGAACGTTCTAATAATTCTTATACTAAATCATGAGGTTGATTGCTCATAACCATTTCAATTCAAAATCGAATTTTTACCAGTTGCAAAAATGGCTTTAGATGACGATATATGTAATTAAAAATCACTATTAACCCTCATTTTTTGTCATTACTGATAATCGAGCTTTATTATCTTTTCCTAACGAGGGCCGTTCCATTGAAGCACACAATAGTTGTCTATCTCGCTGGGTTGTTCAATTATTACCATTTTGATATAAATTGAGCATATAGCCAGTGTAACACTGGTTTAGGTTCCTATTTATCTAAAATACCTATCAACATTCTAAAAAAATATCTGCTTATGATGAGCAATTTTCAGTGGCAACTTTATTAGATATCACATCTAATTCAAAGGCTTTACAAAAACGTAAAACTCTTCATGCCAGTCATTTGACCTAATTTTATTTAGAACATATACAAACAAAGCTTATTAATAACATAAACTCAGTTGACAACAACACCACTATTTTTAGCATCGTTCAAGCATCGCGTGTTTGCTTGACTGGCAATAAAAGTTGACTCGCAAAGCAAAAAAGTATTTCTCAACTAGGTATATTTAATTCTTTTAATAGGAATAATACACCCACATTGAGCGTTCGCTCCTTCTAGAAAAAAAAATCACTCACAGAGCAAAACAATACCGAAAAATTAGCTATGTTTAATCCTGCTAATTGTAATGGCATTCACGCATTGCCCATGCGGTTGCTACAAAATTGTAATTGGCTCAATTTTCAAATTTCAAGCACAAAACACTCACCTATACAACATAATATTTTCGCGCTTCATTATTCGCCGCATATCAACCCATTAACATCTCTCGCTGTGCAAAATGTAATTCAAAACAAGACATTTTCTAAACAAGACTAATAAATCACTCTTGCACCACGAATTAAGTTCCACTATAGCGCCAACATTCACGCTTCCTTAAATAATTTGCAAATATCGAATAACACAATTGCTAAATTAGTAACTATAACAAAGTGCTTCTCTGGCGATCCTAACAACAACATTTAGCTGCGCTCTGACTCAGTTATTTCAATTTCAAAAATTTCCCCACGTCTACAATATTCAAAAAACATCAATCAAGCTTCATCCATGAAAAGAAAGCCCGTGCCAAAATTTTGACCAAATCTTTTCCTGCATATCATTCAATACTGAGCCGATACCGAACATGTCTGGGCCGGGCAGATCACCTCCATAGTCTAATATCAGCAGAGCCCTTAACAGATAGTCCGCGTTTTTTCTCATTTGACAAGGTAAATGGGATGATTGTAAAAAAAACTCTCATCTGATCACTCAAAGAAAAGACCCAGAGTTAAAAGAAGTATGAGATTGCATACATCGGGATGATGGGACCCGGGTAAAAGAAAAACTCAGAATTGCATTCAAAAAGTGGGTCCTTCACATTTGCAGCGGTTCTGCTTGCATGGTATCAATTCTGCCTTCCCTCAAAGATGCATTAATTGGTGACGTACATACAGTTGGGAACAAGTTTAAATAAATCAGAATTTGTGGTGGCCACATATGACATCCAGTTTCTTGTACCCTCAATTCGGGCAACAGTTTAAAATATATTAGACCGGCAAATCACACAAACCATGTAAAGTCCCCAAGCAGGAAATGCAAACTGATTGTGTAATAATAAAAAAATAATAATAAAAGAGAAAATGAAATCTACATAATTACATGCATTGATAGATTTTACCCATGAGTTGAGATTTTTGATAATGATAGCGCATCAATGTGATAACATTTTTTAGGTGATTACATAAAAACTCTTGGTGCGCCTCGGTCAATATCTTAGCTCATTGTCTTATGAGTTATCAAGTCAAAATTCTCGAAAAGATGTTACTTACTCAGATCTCGCACCTGCTATCAACCGGAGAAGCATTTGTTTAGTGAAAAACCTAAAAATGACAATTGCGGAACGTCTCCCTTGTAAAAATTAGGCCCCAAGACTTAAAGCGTTTTGAGAATTGCACCACAATTCAGAAGATTTTAAACTCCATTGGACCCGATAATCACACAAACCGTGTAAAGTCCACAACCAGGAAGTACAAATTGGTTGTGCTGATTCAATTACAACAAAAACCTTCCCAGATACATTGATATATTTCTTGAACAACAAACAGCGGAAGTTTTTGATAATGCAAATGCATTAAATGTTATAATATTTTTGAATTACATACAAATTTCTTGGATTTCCTGATGCTTTTACAATTGATCGTGTTCGTTCCCTTAGCGAATACCAAGTTGCAAAATACTTTGTAAAAATAATACTACAGACCTCAATCTTTGAATCTCACACATGCTATTTACCATAAATGCACAGGTATAGTAGAAAACCCCAGTAAGACAATTGAACAACGTCTCGCAAGTATATATTACCAAAAAATAACATGCAGGTATGTGTAAATAGACGTGGCCCAAGGATCCATGGCAAGACATTGAAGCTAGAAAATCCATGCATTTTAAAGAGTCAGTCAGAATACAAAAAGGGTACAGAAAAATGAAGCATCGGAAGCGAGCCCCTGCAAGTGGAGTCTCATCTACATGCTCGAATATTTGACGCGCAACGGAGCTCGTATGCCAAATATTCTGATCTACGTATGCTAAATCCCTCCTATATCTATGTCTGCTCCCCGTGCAGTGTTACAGCAAGTTACCGCGCAATGTATAGCAGCCGTTCGAAACAATTTCGCTAGACCAGATTCAATTCCAATAGGACCCCTTGAGACAACACCGAAAAACACAAAAATTACAGTTCTCCCTACAAACTAAATTAAATTTTTTATTCCATCTACGTCTGCTCACCGTGGTGCGTTACAGCAAGCTCCACCATCCACTTCTATATGGCAAAAATAAATGTAGGAGCCCACAATTCTACGGCTTTGAAAAAGGGGAATCATCTGGCGAACCTAATCATTCTTGCCCCCAATTTCGCACGTCCCTAATGAAAAAAAACTAACGAGCTGAGTGAAATCGTTCCGTTCTAGTGTATTAATTTTTCGTCGCTAACCATTGGAATTGTCTCTCCCCCTGAAGCAAGGATTGGGCACGAGGATCACAATCCAAGCTATGAGTTTGGCCTGGAGGAAGAAAAAAAACTTCTGAGTGGGGTTATTTCAACTGACCGCAAAACGTTCATCTATATTCAATAAATATCACAAGCTACTATTTGACAGCAAGACTGTTTTAGTTGTTATATGACAGGTGAACAGCCATTAAAATGATAATTTTTTGTATTATAAGAATTACTTGTTGTACATTTTCAAATTTAAAATTGTCAAAACGGAAAATGTTGTACATAATCATAGCATTTATGTTTTCCCTCCTCATATTGAGTGCAGTATAATCAAACACGATATATCTAATTCATTTGAAGGTTAATTGTTAGATGTCACTCTTACTTCATTATATACTCTGATATTTACTATTTTCTAAATTATATCTAATGTCTAGTATCCCTCCCTGGAACTAACATCTCTTCAGCACATTTTACTATTGCTATATCATATCATATTTTCAGTCTCGTGCGAACGACATTTTGTTGTGTTTGGCAGCTTCTCACAAATGAACCCTTTTGATCATCAAGCTTTTTTATGGGAAAACCAAGCTCAGACTCTGCTTGCGAAGGAGGAAATCGAGAACATAACACTTGATAGTTTATTTGGTTTCTTGACGAGTTGATTTCAACTAATTGGCTCCTGAGATATTGGACCTTATATACAACGAGAGTGTAACATGCATGAATATGCAAATAGACGTGGCTCAAGGACTCCTGACAGAACAACAGAGCCTTAAATATTTGGGCATATTAAGGAATCAACCAAAATACGAAAGAGACCGCAAGATGAAACAACAAAAGCGGGCCAACGCGACTGGCGTCCCATCTACATGCTCATTTATTTGAGCTGCAATGGAGCGCGTATGCAAAAAAAGTTCTGATCTACGTATGCTAAATCCCTCCTGAATCTACGCCTGCTCCCCGTGCTGCGTTACAGCAAGTTCCTTCATCTACATCTGCCCCCAGTGATATTTATTTACCAATTCCTCCAATATGTGGCAAACGCAATCATGGGAAACCAAAATTTTAGAGCTTTGGTCATGAGGAATTGGCTGGCAAATAAAACTCATTCTTGACCTCGAGTGGGACCTTCCCTTAACAAAAAAGACGATTGGTCGAGCGCAGTGCAAGTAACCAGCGATATAGTGTAGTGCAAATAATCAGCAATACAGCAGCACAATTAGAGTCAACTCTAGAAGAATTTTCTTCGCTAAATATTGAAAACGTCTCTCCCCTTTATCCATGGATTTGACCCTCGGATCACAGTCCAAGTTATGACTTTGATCTGGATAAAGAAGAAAAATTTTTTGATTAGGAACTTTTAACTGAGCCGCAAAATATTCATCCAATTTCAGAAATACTGCTAGCTGCTCTTAACCAGCAACTATGTTTAGTTGTTAATTGAACGGTTAATTTCTATTAATATTATCTATATCAACGTTGCCAAAAAGTGGACAAATTGTACACAATCATGGCAACTGTGTTTTCCTTCCTTATAATTATTGCTGGGAAATCAAATCCTATTAACTTAACTTCTTTGAAGGTCAATTATTAGATAAAACTGATATTTCATGTTATCCTCTGATATTGTTTCATTCTCAGATTCATGTCTGATATATAAAATACTCTCTTACCTTGGGATCTAAAGTCTTTTCAACACAAATAGCTCTAGCTAAACCATTTTCTTAGTTTTGTATCGCTTGATAGGTTGCCAAATTTAAACCTATCTTCTTGTTGAACGCTTCCGGGTGAACGTTTGTTAAAGGCTTGTTGAAAGCTAGTGGTTTAGCAACTGTAATTCAGTTTGCTCAGCAAATAACACGGTAAAAGTCTTTAAAGCGAATGCGCCTAGCGAAATCTCTGAATGCTATTTGAATGTGATCACGAGGTTCGCATCAGAGTACGCAAATCTGTTTGGTGTTGAACACAATCATTGCCCTTATGCATGCCCTCTTAACATTTAGTATAGTAAAATCGCATACGATGAATTTATGTTAATTAAAAATCAATAAATTGGCGTAACTTTTCTTTCTTAAGTGAAACCTAGCTTCAAATCAGTGTACGCAAATAAGAACTCGGTTTTGTTTATGACATGCCGCAGCCATGATTCCAAAACCTAGGAATTGAACTGGGATAATCAATGCTAAAGACAAATGGAAATCGGGATCATAAGTTGAATCAAGCTGATCAGAAAACTGTCTCAGTGATCTATCTTAGCAGAAGTACTGAAGGAAGAAGAATTAGGTGTCATGTTGGATGTCATGACAACAGCAGAACAGTCTCAAGTAAGAGGCCTTCATTTGACCTAGAGATAACCCTTTTGACTGCTAAGTTTTGCTCACATCAGAACAGTGTACGGGAGATTCGATTGAACATTTCTTTGGGAAATTAAGCGAATTGAAGGAATATTGTTACATGGTAAGTTAGGAGGACGAATTCGTTGAGACTAGTTCTTAGCTAATTAGCAGGACACAGAGATTAGAAATAGTCAAACTGCTCCGCAAATGAATTCAATATCCTCTCAGCGTCAATTCTGTTATTCGAATATATAACCCAATTTCTCAACCCATAGTCTTGAATAAAAACTGCCGAAATTGTTGCCTTGCTTGGTCCTCAAATCATAGAGATAATGTAGGCAAATGTAAAGTATGTAATAAATGTGCCTTGCATAACCATTTTGTACGTGTCTGCCGAGAAACCATTTCAGCTCTTCAAATAATGCACTCCCTGAGGCCAATGGAATCAATACATCTACGATAACCTAAAAATTGGTTAAAGCAATTGCCTCCAATGATTACAACGCCGAGTGCGAATCCCTCTATGAAAGCTATAATGATAACATGGTGTTAAGCATTGAAATTAAAAACACTCCAACCTAACCGTTGAAATACTGTTCTCCGGATCGGCAAAGAAAAATAGGCCCAACTATTGACTCTGAAAGTTACTGTATTATATTGAATGAAGACCATGCAAAACAGATAGCATGAAGCTCCTCTCTCGCACATTCGCTTACCGGGAATCCTGCATAGTTTTAAAATTTTACAGAGGCCCGCATCCAAATGATTGTTATTATACAAACTTGAATGGAAAGTAAAAGCTGGTGGGTAGAGTGAATTTGTGGTCGTACGCAACGGTCTCAAACCTCTCCTTGGTCGTGGAATAATCGACGCTCTTGACATTGCCATTACTCAAACCTTAAGCATCTCAGGAGGTATTGTGGTTAACACTATAACCACAAAATTTCCATCTAAACTTCGAAAAGCAAAAATTAGCAATTCAATTTTACGTATTTGCCGTTAGATAATGTATAATTTTAATATCATTGAAAATTTCAACCTTAACAATAAAAGACGTGAACGCATCATTTCGCAGAACAGAGCCCACAATCAACTTAAAAAATTATTAAATCAAAGCATTTAGAAAAACTCAACAGTTGCTCAGATCAAGGCTTTTCATCCATAGTTATCATTAAAAAAAGAGATTGATCATTAATTGTTTCACTAGATGCCAAAATTTTCAATAAATCGATTCATAAAAAACACCAGATGCCGAACAGAAAGAAATTAATTAGTTCAATATCCCAAATAATTAGCAACTATCAAACTGAACAACATAATAAATTTTATTTCTGTCCTCAACATAAATTCAATTATATCTCTATCCTGACACAGCAAAACACTGCAGACTCATCACTGTAATCGGTAAAAATACGGGCGTGTACCGATTTAATGGTGGTTTTAATGGACTCACCGACATGTCTGCCGAGTTCCCAAAAGCCGGGTTTGTTCACTTATGGCCCTAAAAACTATTTTATGTTTCCAAGATGATATTTTATTAGATAGCAAAGGCTCACAAGACGAACATTTTCAGTTGGTTGCTGAGTGTCTTAAAAAAAACTTGACGCTTATAACATACGTATAAACTAATCAAACTGCCAATAAGCCAAATTTGAAATTTTTTGGCTGAAATATATCATGACCAAATCTGATATTTTGCCTCCCGACGCTAAAACAACGGCAATACTCGCACTTCAACCACCGAAAACTCTTAAAAAACTTCGCTTATTTTGTTTATGTATACTATCTTGGTAAATTTTTTCCTAATCTGGCCCAACTTTGCCACCTTCTACGTTCACTTCTCCAAAAAACTGAAAATAACATTTTAACAGATATACATGATACACATTTTGATGCCATAAAAAATCAAATTGCAAACCACTAAGAAGGCATACACTATAACTCGCATTTCGGAATACAAAATTGTGAGGTATCTGGCTCTGGACACAGAACCGCCATAGAAGAGCGTACAGTCGCCGGGTGGAAGTCAATTTCGATCGCGTTTAGATTTTTCAATTGCAATTAAGAACGTTATAACGTCAATGAGTAGGAACTACTTGGGGTTGTCTGTTGGGATAAATACTTTAAAAGTGATCTTTTTTGTAAACAATTTTTCTTCATTACTGACAATCGATATTTTTTATTTTTACTCTCTCACTTAGGGGAAATTTTAGATGCTAAAGGTAAGTAAAAATCCTTATCAACTTGTTAAAAGCATATCTGCCTTCAACGAGGAATTTTCAGTTGAAGTTTTTTAAAAAGTCACATCCAATGCAAAAGTTTTACAAATTTTTATTTAGAGCAAAAACCCACAGATCAAACAAACACAAAAAACTTAGTTGAAAACAAAGCATTATATTTAGCATTGATGCTGCATTGTCGATTTGCAATATAGATTCATTTTTAAAGCGAATCGCTAGTTCCTGATTAGGAAGAATTAAGCCCTTTTATAGGAAAAATACACACGGATTGCGCGTTTGCTCTCTTCAAAATAGAAAATTACTCACAGCTCAAAACACTACGGCCCAAACAGCTACATTTGTCTGCACCGCATATCAAATCATTAGCGTCTCTCGCTGAGCAAAACGTTATTCGAAATAAGGATTTTACTAAGCAAGCCCGGACAATCACTCCTGCACCACTCCAAATCATTTTAGCACCATGCCCTCAAATACGGTTTAATCGAGGTTCTACATGCTATTACGCCAGGCTGTTGGAAAATGGTTTCATGGCTCAGAAACGGAGGTAGCCGTAAATAACCTCGAGTTGCTTGTACGCTCTATTGAGTGCACCACATTGCCTAAGGTTTTAAACTCCATTGGACCCGCAAATACCGCAAACCGTGTTTAGAACACAACCAGGAGGTATAAATTGGTTGTGCTGACCCGATTATTAAACAGAAAAAAAATAAAATTCACATACTTAATGCAAGGATATATGTTCTAAGTAATCAACTGCGGAAAATTTTGATAATGCGAATGCAAAAAATGTTATAAAATTTTTAATTTTTTACATACAAAATTCTCGGATATCCTAGATCTTTTAGAATTCACCGTGATTGTTGCATTGCGGTTATCGAGTTAAATAAAGACTATGTAAAAAATGTACTACAGAGTTCGAACTCGCACATGCTGTTGACCATAGGAGTAGGGGTTTAGAAGAAAACCTCAGTAAGACAATTAAACAACATCTGGCATGTATGAATTAGCTGCCAAAGACAGAAAATCTTTTAACAAAAACAGCATTTAAATCAATAAAAAGCTGGCTTTTATTTGTAAACAAACAACAAAATCGCCATTTTAATTACATATCGGTTGTTGTGCTAACAACCCTCAGTATGAATATCTCATTTGCAAAACTATTTAGGGGAAGAGACGGTTACATCAAATGAATCATTGCCCAAAGAGAACTAGAACAATTGCCGTAACGCCGAGGAAGTGGCAAAAAATGGATAGAGAGGAAACAGCTTAGGATGGAAAGTCACGATTTTTTTTCGGAAAAATTGTGCCCCTTGATTCCATTCATGGAGAAACTGGCCCAAAAAAATCCTTACACAGAGATGCTTCCAAAAATCTTGTCAGGTTAAACGATGTATGGGCCTGGGGTGGTGGTCCTTAAACACGCAAAACTCGCAAAACCCGCCAAACTCGATGCTAGAGGAGAAAAACCAACTTGAACGAACATATAAAATAGGCGTGACCCCAGGATTTACGTCTGCCCTCGTGATATTTTACAACAAGTTCCTTCAAGAAGTGGCAAACTCAATCCTAGGGGCCCAAAAATCTACGGCTTCGAACAAGATAAATCTTTTGGTAAACCAAGTTATTCTTGCGCACGAGTTGGAATGTTCCTAAGAGTAAAGGACGAGCATGCGACGTCAGATCGTTCCAGCCAAGTGTAGGAGAAAGCTCTGCCATAAAGCAGCCCAACTGGACCCAATTTCATATTATTTTTTGTCGCCAAACATAGACAGATTTCGCTAGTTGAGTTGGCCTTACAAACCTCAACTTTGTTGTTGACTTAACGAATCAACGTTCAATTGTTAACCCACTCTGGTTAATGTTGAAGCAACTAGAACCAGAAGCCAATGCATCGTGTAATCTCTCAAGGTTTTTGTTGAAACACTTCTGCGGATGAGGGTTTTGGACCAGCTTTAGTTGCACCGCTTCCTACTTGAATGGGAATGAACGGCACAATTTCTAATTGAAGGAAGCCTGACTCGCCGTCCAAAGCTACTTGCTTTTCCATTGCATCGCGAGTGATCTTGCATATAATTTTCTCTAGTTCCTTGACACTACGGTAATGGTTCCATTTCTTTTCGGGCAATAGTTCAGATGGGTAACCCTTTCTTCACCTAAATTTTTTTTGAAATAAACTTATCACATCTCAAATCAGCTTATTTGGTTTATTCACTCATATTTGAAATTGGGGTATAAGCACAATGACCAAATTTAATTCCGATGGCAAGATTTGTGTTGTATTTTTTGTTATATATGCAGTAAAATCATCTGGCGAACCCAGCCATTCGTGCTCCCAAGTTGGAACTTTCCTAAGAAAAAACAGACAAACGAGCGACGTCATTTCGTTCCAGCCAACTGTAGTACAATAGCTAAGTCATAGAGCAGAACAACATGACCCAATTTCAAATGATCAATTTTTTGACGAACATAGACAGATTTCGCTAGACGCATTCGCCTACAAATTTCAACTTTGTTGTTTGCTTAACGAATCAATGATCAATTATTGAACCACTCAGTTTAAAATCGAAACAACTAGACCGGGGAGACAATGCATCGTAAAACCTTCAAGGGTTTTGTTGAAGCACTTCTACGGGTGAGGTTTTTTGGCAGGCTTTAGTCGCACCGCTTCCTCCTTGACCGGGACTGGTCGGTACACTTTACAGTTGAAGGAAGCGTGACACGCCGTCCGAGGCTATTTGCTCCCTATCCCTTGCGTCGCGAATGTTCTTGCATATATTTTTCTACAGTTCCCTGTCACTACGCTAATGGATCCGGTTCTCTTCGGGCAAATGTTCATTTGGGTAACCGTTTCATCACCAAAATTTATTCAAATGCCAACATCTGTTTTGTTCTTTGTTTTATATGCGAAGCTAGTATATTATTTAATGACGTACTGTTTTTATAATAAAAGAATTTGGTTTTTGTGAGCTACTTCATACATGCAAGACAATGCTTATTTGTGTTAGTTTGCTTTTCTACTGAACCTGTGGCTCCTTGGTTGCTAGAAGGTGCTAACATCAAATCTATAGTTTTTTTCACAATTTCTATACTTGATCAGCAAAAACACAACGAGCTTGGTCAGTTCTAAGAGATCCAGGAACAATTTGTAGATAATTATTCATGCATTTCATATCATTGTCTACTTTTTGTTTAACAAAAGTTTCAGCCGATAAGTATGCAGAAAATCAATCAATGCATGTAATATCTAGATTTCATTTTCAAATTCAGATTCTTTTTCAATTTTAATAGGGCCAGCGAAATCAATTCGTAATTCCTTTTTGGGGACTTCGAGAAAAAAGTTTATATCCTATGATTCATTTTGCGGGAAAAATGGATTACAAATTTATACCAATAGTGGTGCAAGTTTAGCACTCAATGAAGCGTACTAGCAGTTCGAGCCTTATGTTTGGTCAACAGCATTGTTGAGCCATGCAAATCTTTCGGCAACGGCCTGGGTGACTAGCATATAGGCCTCAATCAAAGCATCATTGAGGGCATGGAAAATTGCCTTCGGACCATGGCAACACACCCGATGCGCACGTTGGGATCCAGCCAATAAGAATTAAAGTGGGGTTTAGTTATTTTAGCCGGGTCTCATCATCTTAATTTCTGCAATACTGTGCTTCGTTTGACACTGCATTTTTAGTGGTAAGTGATGGACTTTGAGGTTTCTGTTGGAAACAATTGCCATTACTCTCTCAAATGAGAGAAACTGCGAACTATCGGAATACAAAATTGTGAGGTATCTGGCTCTGGACACAGAACCGCCATAGAAGAGCGTACAGTCGCCGGGTGGAAGTCAATTTCGATCGCGTTTAGATTTTTCAATTGCAATTAAGAACGTTATAACGTCAATGAGTAGGAACTACTTGGGGTTGTCTGTTGGGATAAATACTTTAAAAGTGATCTTTTTTGTAAACAATTTTTCTTCATTACTGACAATCGATATTTTTTATTTTTACTCTCTCACTTAGGGGAAATCTTAGATGCTGAGGTAAGAAAAAATCCTTATCAACTTGTTAAAAGCATATCTGCCTTCAACGACGAATTTTCAGTGGAAGTTTTTTTAAAAAATCACATCCAATACAAAAGTTTTACAATATTTTGTTTAGAGCAAAAACCCACAGATCAAATAAACACAAAAAACTTAGTTGAAAACAAAGCATTATAATTAGCATTGATGCTGCATTGCCGATTTGCAATATAGATTCATTTTTAAAGCGAATCGCTAGTTCCTGATTAGGAAGAATTAAGCCTTTTTATAGGAAAAATACACATGGATTGCGCGTTTGCTCTTTTCAAAATAGAAAATTACTCACAACTCAAAACACTACTGCCCAAACAGCTAAATTTGTCTGCACCGCATATCAAATCATTAGCGTCTCTCGCTGAGCAAAACGTTATTCGAAATGAGGATTTTACTAAGCAAGCCCGGACAATCACTCTTGCACCACTCCATATCATTTTAGCACCATGCCATCAAATACGGTTTAATCGAGGTTCTACATGCTAGTACGCCAGGCTGTTGGAAAATGGTTTAAATGGCTCAGAAACGTAGGTAGCCGTAAGTAACCTCAAGTTGCTTGTACGCTCTATTGAGTGCACCACATTGCCTAATATTTTAAACTCCATTGGACCCGCAAATCCCGCAAGCCGTGTTTAGAACACAACCAGGAGGTACAAATTTGTTGTGCTGACCCGATTATTAAAAAGAAAAAAAAATTTACATATTTAATGCAATGATATATGTTCTAAGTAATCAATTGCCAAAAATTTCGATAATGCGATTGCGTAAAATGTTATTTTATTTTTAAATTATTACATACAAAATTCTCGGATATCCTAGATCTTTTAGAATTCACCGTGATTGTTGCATTGCGGTTATCGAGTTAAATAAAGACTATGTAAAAATTGTACTACAGACTTCGAACTCGCACATGCTGTTGACCATAGGAGTAGGGGTTTAGAAGAAAACCTCAGTAAGACAATTAAACAACATCTGGCATGTATGAATTAGCTGCCAAAGACAAAAAATCTTTTAACAAAAAACAGCATTTAAATCAATAAAAAGCTGGCTTTATATTGTAAACAAACAACAAAATAGCCATTTTAATCACATATCGGTTGTTGTGCTAACAATCCGCAGTATGAATATCTCATTTAATTATACTGATTTGGGATATGACAAGATTTTGCAAAACTATTTAGGGGAAGAATCGGTTACACCAAATGAATCATTGCCCAAAGAGAATCAGAACAATTGCCGTAATGTTGAGAAAGTGGCAGAAAATGGATAGAGAGGTAACAGCTTATGATGGAAATTCACGACTTTTTTTTGGAAAAATTGTGCCCCTTGATTCCACTCATGGAGAAACTGGCCCAAAAAAATCCTTACACAGAGATGCTTCCAAAAATCTTGTCAGGTTAAACGATGTATGGGCCTGGGGTGGTGGTCCTTAAACACGCAAAACTCGCAAAACCCGCCAAACTCGATGCTAGAGGAGAAAAACCAACTTGAACGAACATATAAAATAGGCGTGACCCCAGGATTTACGTCTGCCCTCGTGATATTTTACAACAAGTTCCTTCAAGAAGTGGCAAACTCAATCCTAGGGGCCCAAAAAACTACGGCTTCGAACAAGATAAATCTTTTGGTAAACCAAGTTATTCTTGCGCACGAGTTGGAATGTTCCTAAGAGTAAAGGACGAGCATGCGACGTCAGATCGTTCCAGCCAAGTGTAGGAGAAAGCTCTGCCATAAAGCAGCCCAACTGGACCCAATTTCATATTATTTTTTGTCGCCAAACAAAGACAGATTTCGCTAGGTGATTTGGCCTTACAAACCTCAACTTTGTTGTTGACTTAACGAATCAACGTTCAATTGTTAACCCACTCTGGTTAATGTTGAAGCAACTAGAACCAGAAGCCAATGCATCGTGTAATCTCTCAAGGTTTTTGTTGAAACACTTCTGCGGATGAGGGTTTTGGACCAGCTTTAGTTGCACCGCTTCCTACTTGAATGGGAATGAACGGCACAATTTCTAATTGAAGGAAGCCTGACTCGCCGTCCAAAGCTACTTGCTTCTTTTTCATTGCATCGCGAGTGATCTTGCATATAATTTTCTCTAGTTCCTTGACACTACGGCAATGGTTCCATTTCTTTTTGAGCAATAGTTCAGATGGGTAACCCTTTCTTCACATAAATTTTATTTTGAAAATCTCAAATCAGCTTATTTGGTTTATTTACTCATATTTGAAATCGGGGTATTAGCACATTGACCAAATTTAATTCCGATGGCAAGATCTGTGTTGTTTTTTTTTTGTTTCATATGTAGTTGAATCATCTTGCGAACCCAGCCATTCGTGCTCCCAAGTTGTAACTTTCCTAAGAAAAAGATACAAACAAGCGACGTCAATTTGTTCCAGCCAACTGTAGTACAATAGCTAAGTCATAGAGCAGCACAGCAGGATGCAATTTCAAATTATCAATTTTTGCCGAACATAGATAGATTTCGCTAGATGCATTCGCCTACAAATTTCAACTTTGCTGTTTGCTTAACGAATCAATGATCAAATATTGACCCACTCAGTTTAAAATCGAAACAACTAGACCAAGGAGACAATGCATCGTATAACCATCAAGGATTTTGTTGAAGCACTTCTGCGGGTGAGGTTTTTGGGCAGGCTTTAGTCGCACCGCTTCCTCCTTGACCGGGACTGGTCAGTACAATTTACAGTTGAAGAAAGCGTAACTCGCCGTCCGAGGCTATTTAATCCCTATCACTTGCGTCGCGAATGGTCTTGCATATATTTTTCTACAGTTCCCTGTCACTACGCTAATGGTTCCGGATCTGTTCGGGCAAATGTTCAATTGGGTAACCGTTTCATCACCTAAATATTGTTTCTATATTTTATCAAATCCCAAATCTGCATTTTTTGTTGATTTACTCATATTGGAAAGCGGGGTATTGGCAAAATGACCAAATTTGATTCAAATGCCAACATCTGTGTTGTTTTTTGTTTTATATGCGAAGCTAGTATATTATTTAATTACGTGCTGTTTTATAATGAAAGAATTTGTGTTTTTGTGAGCTACTTCATACATGCAAGACAATGCTTATTTGTGTTAGTTTGCTTTTCTACTGAACCTTTGGCTCCTTGGTTGCTAGAAGGTGCTAACATCAAATCGATAGTTTTTTTCCACAAATTTTATACTTGATCAGCATAAATACAACGAATTTGGTCAGTACTAAGAGATCAAGGAACAATTTGTAGATAATTATTTATGCATTTCATATCATTGTCTACTTTTTGTTTAACAAAAGTTTCAGCCAATAAGTATGCAGAAAATCAATCAATGCATGTAATATCTAGATTTCATTTTCAAATTCAGATTCTTTTTCAATTTTAATAGGGCCAGCGAAATCAATTCGTAATTCCTGTTTGGAGACTTCGAGAAAAAAGTTTATATCCTATAATTCATTTTGCGGGAATAATGGAATACAAATTTATACCAATAGTGGTGCAAGTTTAGCACTCAATAAAGCGTACTAGCAGTTTGAGTCTTAGGTTTGGTCAACAGCATTGTTGATCCATGCAAACCTTCCGGCAACTGCATGGGTGACTAGCATTTAAGACTCAATCAAAGCATCAATGAGGGCATGGAAAATTGCGTTTGGACCATGCCAACCGACCCGATGCGCACGTTGGGGTCCAGCCAATATGAATTAAAGTGGGGGTTTAGTTATTTTAGCCGGGTCTCATCATCTTAATTTCTGCAATACTGTACTTCGTTTGACACTGCATTTTTGGTATTAAGTGATCGACTTTGAGGTATCTGTTGAAAACAATTGTCATTACTCTCTCAAATGAGAGAAACTGCGAACTATCTGTTAAGCGAGTGCTTATATTTTGTACTTGAGGTGATCTGAGAGACGTGTTTGGTGTCGGTTATGTTGTGGATAATACGCGAGGACTCTTGACGAGAATTATGGTACAGATTTCTTTCTCATGCATAAAGCTTGACTCATGTATCCTGAATAATGGAGATGAAAAGAGGTTTTAGAAAATTACTTTAATCAGTCAGAGAGCAACTGATTTTCAGAGTTAGAATGTGCAAAAACACTTTGTTTTTGTTTTCCAATTCAGTACGTCAATTATATGAAAAAAAAAACAAATTGTTTGAGGCAAATTGATTTTTGTTGCTATATTGGAAAGAAGTTTCTGGTGCAAGAGTGATTGTCAGGGCTTGCTTAGAAAACTCCTTATTTCGAATTACATTTTGCCAAGCGAGATACGGTGCTCAGCGACGTGCGGTTCAGAGTGTATTGTGAATATATAATTTTGTAAAGTACAAATTTTGCGCTGGTTATTTTAGATGCGCTTGAATTACAATTTTAATCCAAGCGTACGTGCGATTCAAGAATGGTATTACAATTAGAAGGATTAAATTTTTTTATTTGTGTAGTTGCATTTTGGTCTGCGAGTTGTTTTCTAATTTGAAGCGATTGAACGCTTAACGCGTAGGTATTATTTATTCTAGAAGAATTATTTTTTGAATGAATAGGCGTATTTGCTTTGCAAAGTTTAATTTAAAATTAGAAAATCAACCTAGAATTGCTTACCCACTCAATTGTGAATGAAAAAATACAGCGAAGAAAAGAATCAGATTGGGCAACTTATCGCGATATGCAAATCTAAGAAAATGATTTAGCAACAGCTAAAAGTGGGTGACAGATGTCACTTCCCAAGGCAAAATACTACCCATCAGACTTGCAGGTTAATATTAATAAATATCAGAAGATACCGTGAAATAAGAGTGAGATATAATAATTGACCATCAAATAAATAAAGTACATCGTATACGAATCTACTGCGTTAATTATAGGACGAAAAACACAAACAATTTGATTGTAAACGACATGTTCCTTTCAAAAAAACTGAAAATCTACAATTGAAAGTTTTCTAACAACTCTATTTGTTACAAATTAACAATTATCCCTCAGTTATGTAGCAATAAATTTGCTGGTTTTAAAGAGCTGGTGATAATAGCGAAAATAAATGAATGCTTTAGGGTTCAGCTTGACATTGTTAATCGGAATTGTTCGCTTCTTATTCATCCAGGCCAAAATCATATTTTAGACTGTGATCCACTGATCGAATCTTTAAGTCACGAGGAAAGACTCTCGCAAAACTTAGCGAAAGATATTCTATTGGAATTGACACCATTTGTGCTGCTGTTTTTAATTGTGCTGCTCAATTTGTGCTAATGTAATTGGCTTCATTTGGGCGACCCTGATGTTAATTATTGTTCACAAGCAAGAGGTTTAATATCGCGCCTTGGTGACTGATATCTGTTCACCACATTTAGTTATTGCTAAATCATTATGTTAGTTTTGCATATCTTGACTAGTTGCGCAAAATATTCTTTATTCTTGCCACTTGTTTTCGATCACAGAGTTGTTCAAAAATTTTATGTTGACTAGCGAAGGGAATGCCAAAATTGAACTTTGTAAACTGACCGGGCCAGCTAAACCTGTATTTGCTACTTGAAAGCGAACCCGAGCACCGCATTAGGGAGCTCAAATCTGTTCGTGTATGACATGGCCAGATTCGTGGGATCCCAAATTATAATATATTACGAGTAATCGTAGCGTGTGCATTGATTTCAACTTGTTGATGCCTTCCGCGTCGATGGTGATGAATTTTTCTACTGTTCCACAGCCTTCCAAGTTTCGCGATTCCAAGATATTCGAAAAGCCAAACCAACTGTGAATCCTTCTTTTTTTGAGGTTCTGATATCCGAGTGGAGCCTGCCGGCTTGTCTGCTCAAAAAAGATGAACTGCATTCAATAATTTTATTTGATATGCCTCGTGAGATATCAGGTTTTTATCGACAGATGACCACAAGAATGGGAGGCATGATTTTAATTTTCGCGTTGCGAATACTTTTTGCAAGTCTCATAGTTTTTACAAAATGTTTCCAAAATTGTGTTTAGTGGTTTTGTAGAAAAGTTTTTGTTTTTTCATTCACTATAGTGTGAATTTTTTACTCTCTTTGTGAGGCTTTCTACTGATCATTACTTATCCCAGTTCTGGTTCATTGTTTTTGCAGACCATACATCTAGACACTGATTTTTGGTCCCGCGTATTTTGTTGAAGCGAACAATTGAAGGCCAGGCAAATAATTTTTGCGATGACAACCCTGTGAACCGTCCTTTGAATTAATGTCTTCTTATGGTAAGGAGGTGCACCGACGCTAAAACTTAGTTTCTTTGTAAGTTTGATTGCTTTTTGATTCCAATGGCAGGTAATTTCATTAGCCCTGCTCAAGATCACCTTGGTATCAAGTGAAGCCAAGTTTCCTTCGTTGTTCATTTTGTCTACAGTAAATAGCATGTTTTTGATAATCTAATATGCAAATCCTAAGTATTTGGCCGGGTAATTTCAAACGGTGCAACCATCCATATACTTTTGAACATTTTGTTCCGTCAGCGTACGCCTCTGTCTGTTGATTGGTGCATTAGGTAGATATCCAAACAAGATTCTGCTTTTTGGTATATTCCTGGTTTGCTGAATTTGATATTTTGCAAAAAACCAGTTTTTGCATAACTGGTATTCTACACTTTTTCCTTGGAAGGTCACTTTCAGTTTGCAGTCTTCACAATTCCAATTTTCATTGCAATAAAAGAGGTTTGCACTGAGATCTGGTTTTTGCAGTGATTTTTTGTTTAATGTTTTTCTAGTATCACGTGTTTGTTTCAATGTTTGAGCCTGGAAATTTTTGGAAAAACGATGCCAACAATCTGTTCAAATGATTATAACTGCTACTAGGAGTCGATAGAACAGATCTGACATATGTGAATAATTTTGTCAGTAAAGATATCATATGCTTATTGATTAAATTGTGAGCGGCTGCTATTGTTTACTTTTTAAAAAAGATTTTGGAATCTATAATAGTTAAATCTTCAATGCCTTTATTTTATTCAATTTATTCATTACGTTTTTTTGTCAAAGAATAATTTTTGAACCGTTGCAAGAGTCATTTTACGATGCTTATGGATGTAGCAACTTGAAAAATGCTGAAAAAAAAGACAATTCAGCAAGATATTACTTTGAATGAAATAAAATGGATACCGAACTGATCATACAAGAGCGCGAATTATCATTTGCAAATGGTTTTTTTTGTAATTCAAAATGGTTCAAAATTTGATACTGTTTCACTGTTTTGGAAGACAAATCATATGGATACTGATTATTGGTCCAGCATATTTTGTCGAAGCACTCGATCGAAGGCCAGACAACTAGTTGCTGCGTTGAAATCCCACCAAAACGTCCCCTGAATTACTGTTGTCTTATGCTAGAGAAGTGGACAACTGCAAAAATTTTTATCTCTTTGCCAATTCACTTGCAGTTGGTTACCCATGGCTGGTAATTTTGAGCCTGAAAGTTTTTGGAAAAACGATGCCAACAATCTATTCAATTGTTCATAACTGCTACTGGGAATCGATAGAACAGATCTGATATATGATGTTTTTTCTGGACTTTTGCCGAACTAAAAAAACTGGATGTTTGTGAATAACTTTGTCAGTAAAGATATCATATGTTCATTGATTAAATTGTGAGCAGCTGCTATTCTTTACTTTTAAAAAATATTCTTCGAATCTAAAATGTTTAAGTCTTCAATACCTTTATTTTATTTCAATTTATGTATTACATTAATTTTTTCAAAGATTATTTTGTGAACCTTGGCAAGAGTCATTTGACGTTGCTTATGGATGTAGCAACTTAAAAAATACTGTGAAAAAAGACATTTCAGCAAGATGTTACTTTGAATAAAATAAAATGGACACTAAACTGATCATATAAGAGCGCGAAACATGATTTGCAACTGTTTTTTTTAAATGATTATGGTTCACATTTTGATACTTTTTCACTGTTTTGGAAAACAAATCATCTGGATACTGATTAATGGTCCAGCATATTTTTTTGAAGCACTCAATTGAAGGTCAGACAACTAGTTGTTGATTTGAAAAACCACCCAAAACCTCTCTTGAATTGCTTTTTTCTTATGCTAGAGATGTGGAAAGCTGCGAAAATTTAGACTCTTACCCCATTCAATTGCAGTTGGATACCAATAGCTGGTAATTTTACTGTGGTTGTGCAAGTAGACGTTGGTATCAAGTGAAGCCAAATTTCTTTCGTTGTATAATTTATCTACTGTAAATGGCAGGTTTTTCATAATCGAATTTGGAAATCTTAAGTAATCGGCCGGGTAACTATGAACGGTGAAAGCAATGACAGCCATATATTTTCGAACAATATTTTTCCGCCAACTTACGCCTCTGTCTGTTGATTGGGGCATTAGGTACAAGTCTCCAAAAAATTCTGCTTTTTGGTGTGTTCTTGTTTTGCCAATTTTGATATTTTGCAAGAAACCAGTTTTTGCATAACTGGTATTCTACACTTTTTCCTTGGGAAGTCATTTTCAATTTGCAGTCTTCACAATTCCAATTTTCATTGCAATAAAAGGATTTTGCACTGAGACCTGGTGTTTGCAGTGATGTTTTGTTTAGTGTTTTTCTAGTATCACGTGTTGGTTTCATTATTTGACGCTGGTATTTTTTGGAAAAACGATGCCAACAATCTGTTCAAATTTTCATAAAGGCTACTAAGAGTCGAATGAACAGATCTGAGTTATGAACTTTTTTCTGTACTTTTGCTGAACCAAAAAAACTGGATGTTTGTGAATAATTTTGTCAGTAAAGATATCATAGGTTTATTGATTAAATTGTGAGTGGCTGCTATTGTTTACTTTTTAAAAATATTTTGCGAAACTTTTAAAAATGTTTTGGAAGACAGATCATCTGGATACTGGTTAATAGTCCAGCATGTTTTTTTGAAGCACTCGATCGAAGGCCAGGAAACTAGTTGTTGCATTGAAAACCCTCTGAACCGTCTCTTGAATTACTGTTTTTATATGCTAGACACGTGGACAGGTGCGAACATTTGTATTCTATCAGTTTTTGCTTATTTTATATTGCACTCTTTTTTCGTGGAAGGTCACAATCAGTTTGCAACCTTTACAATTTCAACTTTCATCACAATAAAAGAGGTTTTCATTGAGATTTGGTTTTTGCAGTGATGTTTTGCCTGATGTTTTTCTAGCATCATGTGTTGGTTTCTTTGTTTGAACCTTGTAGTTTTCCAAAAAACAGTACCAAAAATCGGTTCACATATTCATAACTACTACCAGAAACAGAAAAAAGAAGCCTGAAATATGCATAACTTTATGTGTTTTTGCTAATCAAAAACCCTCGCTGTTTTTAAATAGTTAGGTCAATAAACATAACATATATTAATTGATTGATTAGAGAGCGGCTGCTATTGCTTATATTCTCAAAATAGTGCCCGAATCTAACTTTGTTTAATGCTTTGGTACCTTTATCTTATTTCGATTAGTTTCTTACGTTACTTTTCTCAAATATTACTTCTTTGAATTTTCGGAAGAAATATCTGAAGTCACTTATTGAAATACAGACGCAAAAAAGCTTGCAAAAGAGACATTTCAACATTATATGAAGTCGAATGAAACTGAGCGCATACTAAACGGATCGCTGAATTTTAATGACAAGAGTGCGAATTGTTTTATGTCAATGGACTTATTCGCAAAAATTATAGGTTCAAAATTTGATTCTGTTTCTCTGTTTTTGAAGACCATTCGTCAGGGAGGGGAAGATTGTTCCTGCAGGTCTATTTTGTTCACCAGATCAAAAGCCGGACAGCCAGCTGTTGCGTTGAAAACCCTGTGATCCGTCCATAGAACTACTGTTTTATTATGCTAGAAAAAGGGACAGCTGCGAAAACTTAGTCTTTTTCCCCGTTTGGTTGCATTTTGCTTCCAATGGCAGGTAATTTGATCATCGTTGTTCAGAATGACAATGATGCCTAGAAAATCTAAATTTCATTTCATTTTTCACATTTTCTATCGTAAATGGCAGTTTTTTAGGGGTCGAAAGTGCGAATCTCAAGCACTCAGCTGGAATTTTACGAACAGTGCCAGTACAGCCATTTACTTATCTTTTTGAGCAAAATTTTTCTGTCACCTTACGCTTCTGGTTGTTGTTTGCTGCAGTAGGTTCAGATCCAAATAAGGTCCTGCGTATCGGTATATTCCTTTCTTGCTAATTTTGCTATTTTGCATGAAGCAAGTTTTCGCATAACTCGTATTCTATTTTTTCCCTCGAAGTTCACTTTCGGTTAGCAGTATTTAAAATTCAAATTGTCATCGCAATAAAAGAAGTTTGCACTGAGATCTGGTTTTTGCAGTGATGTTTTGTTTAGTGTTTTTCAGGTATCACGTGTTGGTTACAACGTTTGAGCCTGGAAGTTTTTGGAAAAACGATGCCAAAAATCTGTTCAATTTTTCATAACTGCTACTAGGAACCGAAAGAACAGATCTGAGATATGAATTTTATTTTCTGTACTTTTGCTGAACTAAAAAACAGGATGCTTGTGAACAGTTTTTTTTAAAGAAGAAATCACATGTTTATTGATTGAATTGAGAACGGCTGCTATTGTTTACAATCTAAAAATATATTTCGAATCCAAAGTATTTAAATCTTCAATATCTTTATTTCTTTTCAATTTATTTATTACGTTAATTTTTTCAAGTATCAATTTTTTGAACCTTTGCAAGAGTCATTTGAAGTTGCTTATGGTTGTAACGACTTGAAAAATGCTGAGAAAAAGAGACATTTCAGCAAGATATTACTTTGAATGAAACAAAATGAGTACTAAACTGATCATACAAGAGCGCGAATTTGCATATGTCTTTTTTGTAAATGATAATGGTTTGCGTTTTGATACTCTTTTACTGTTTTGGAAGACAAATCATTTGGATACTGATTATTGGTCCAGCATGTTTTGTTGAAGCACTCGATCGAAGGCCAGGCAACTAGTTGTTGGTTTTAAAACCCTCTGAAGCTTCCCTTGAATTACTGTTTCCTTATGCTAGAGAGGTGGACAGCTGCTCTCTCCCCGTTTGGTTGCATTTCGTTTCAATGTGCAGGCAATTTGAATATCGTTGTTCAGAATGACGATGATGCCAACAAAAGCCAAGTTTCCTGCGTTGATGACTTTTTCTATGGTAAATGGCCGGTTTTTAGCTGTCGAATTTGCGAATTGCCAGTAAAGAGCTAAAATTTTACGAGCAAGGCATGTAACGTCATTTGCTTACAATTTGAACACTGTTTCTCTGTCAGCTTACGCCTCTGGTTATTGTTTGGTGCAGTAGGCTCAGATCCTAATAGGATCCCGCATATTGGTATATTTCTTTTTCGCTAATTTTGCTATTTTGCATGAAACAAGTTTTTGCATGACCCGCATTCTAATTTTTTTTGCTAAAGGGTAACTTTCAGTTTGCAGTCCTTACAATTTCAATTTTCATTTTATTAAAAGAAAATTTTTCAATGATATTTGTTTTTTGCAGTGATATTTTGTTTAATGTTGTCTAACGTCCTGTGTCGGTTTCCTTGTTTGCGCCTGGTACTTTTCCGAAAAATTGTGCCAAAAGTCTGCTCACATTTTTTTAACTACTACCAGTAACAGAAAGAATAGGTCTGAAATATGAAGTATTTTATGTGTTTTTGCTAACCAAAAAACCCTGACTGGCTTTGAGTAGTTATATCGTTAAACATATCAAAATATATTGACTAATTTGAGAGGGGCTGCTCTTGTTTACATTCTCGAAATTTTGTCCAAGTCCAAATTGTTCAGTGTTTTGGTACTTTTATATTTATTCGATTAGTTTTTACATTAATTTTCACAAATAATATTTTTGAATTTTTGGAAGAGATATTTAAAGTCACTAAGGGAAGTAACGACGCAAAAAAAACTTGGAAAAAAGACATTTCATCAACATATGAAGTTGAATGAAAGAGAGCGGATACTAAACTGATCTCTAAAAAATTAATAACGAGAGCGCGAATTATTATTTGTAAATTGTTTATTCGCGAAAGATATTGGTTCACAATTTAATTCTGTCTCACTGTTTTTGAAAATTATTCATCAGGATAGTGATGATTGGTCCAGCATGTTTTTTTTTCACCCGATCAAAGGCGGGGCAACTAGTTGTTGCGTTGAAAACCCTGTGATCCGTCCCTAGGACTTCTGTTTTAGTTTGCTAGACAAGTGGAGAGCTGCAAAAATTTAGTCTTTTGCCCGGTTTTGTTGCAATTTGCTTCCAATGGCAGTTAATTTGATTACCGTTGTTCAGGATGACAATAATATCAGGAAAAGCTGAGTTTTTTTTCGTTGCTCAATTTTTCTATGGTAAAGGGCAGCTTATAGCAACTACTGTTTTCTTATGCTAGAGAGGTGGACAGCTGAAAAAATATAGATTCAGTCCCCGTTTGGTTGCATTTTGCTTCCAATAGCAAGTAATTTGAGTATCGATGTTAAGCATGACTGTGATGCCGAGAACAGCCGAATGTCTTCGATGATCACTTTTTCCATGGTAAACGGCAGGTTTTAGCAATCGAAACTGCAAATCTCAAGCACACCGCTGTGTTATTACAAACAGTGCAAGAAATGGCATTCACAAACCTCTTGTTCAATAGGTGTTTTTCTGTCATCTCCTGACTCTGATTGATAATTGCTGCACAAGGTACAGATCCAAACAAGATTCTCAATGTTGGTATGTTCCGTTTTCGCTTAATTTGCTATTTTGCATGAAACCAGTTTTTGCATAACTGATTTTCTACTCGTTTCCCATGAAGGTCACTTTCAGTTTGCACTCTTTACAACTCCAATTGTCATTACAATAAAAGAAGTTTTCACTGAGATTTGGTTACTGCAGTGATGTTTTGTCCAACATCGTGTGTGGTTTTCCTTGTTTGAGCTTGATAGTTTTTCGAAAAATAGTCACAAAATTCTTTTCACATTTTCATAAATACTACCAGTAACAGAAAAAAGAGGTCTGAAACATGAATAATTTTATGTGCTTTCGCCAATCAAAAACCCGGGCTGGTTTTGAATAATTAAGTCAATAGGCATATCAAATATTTATTGATAAATTAAACCGTGGCTGCTGCGTTTACTTCCTCGAGATATTGTCTCAATCTAAATTATTCAAGACTTCAAAACCTTTATATTATTTCGATTTGTTATTACATTAATTTTTATCAAATAACTGTTTTTGATTTTTTGAAAGAGATGTCTGATGTCACTTATGGGAGAAACGACGCAAAAAATTCCGGAAAAAAGACATTTCAGCAATATATAAAGAAGATCGAAAGATAGGGGATACTTAAGTGACCATAAAAGTTTCTTTACACGAGCGCCAAATATCAATTGTAAATTAATTTTTTTAATGATTTTGGTTCAAAATTTGTTTTTGTTTTGCTGTTTTCGAAGATCATTCATCAGGATATTGTCTTTTTTGTTTACTCGATCAAAGGCCAAGCAACAAAATGTTCAGATAAAAACCCAGTGGTTCCTCCCTCTAATTACCGTCTTCTTATGCTAAAAAGATGAACAACTGCAAATATTTAGTCTCTTTCCAGGTTCCGTTGCTTTGGGATACCAATGGCAAGTAATTTTTTTTGTCGTTGTTCAGGTTAACGTTGGTATCAGGAGACGCCAAGTTTCCTTTGGTGTCCATATTTTGTATGTTAAAAAAAAGTTTTTGCAAATCTCAAGCATTTGGCTGTGTTATTACAAACAGTGCCAGAAATATCATTCACATACTTTTTGATCAGTAAATATTTTTCTGTCAGCTTCCGCCTCTGATCGATGATTGCTGCAGTAGACACAGATTCAGATAAGATCCTCCAAATTGGTATCTTCCTTCTTCGCCTATTTTGCTATTTTTCATGAGACCAGTTTTTGCTTAAATCGAATTCTACTCGTTTTCCTTAGAAATCATTTTCAGCTTTCAGCCTTTAAAATTCCAATTTCATCACAATAAAGAGTTTTTTACAGAGATTCGGTTTCCACAGCAATGTTTTGTCGGATGTTTTTCCAGTATCGGGTGTTGATTTCAATATTGGTGCCCGGTGGTTTTTGGAAAAACAGTGCCAATACCATGTTCAAATTTTGATAACTACTTGCAGGAATAGAAAAAACAGATCTGAAATGTAGATCATTATAGGTGCGTTTGCTCAAAAAAACCTGACTGGTTTAAATAATAATGTAAAAAATATGGAATTTTATTGATTAATTGGGGAGCGGCTGCTACTGTTTATTTTCGCCAAATGATGTCCGTATCTAAATTGTTTAACGCTCCAATACCATTATAAAAATTTCGATTCGTTTATTACCTTAATTGTTATCGAATAAAATCATATTGGATCACAATTTGATTCTGTTTCAATGTTTTTGAAGACAACTCAACAAGATAGTGATAATTCGTCCAGCGTGTCTTGTTTGAGCAACCGAGGGAAAGCCAGGCAAATAGTTGTTGTGCTGAAAACCCTGTGATCCGTTCCTTGAATTACTGTTTTCTGTGCTAAAAGAGGTGGACAACTGCAAAAAATTAATCTCTTTGCCAATTCAATTGCAGTTGGATACCCGTGGCTGGTATTTTTATTATCGTTGTTTAAGTAGATATTGGTATCTTTTTCTATGATAAATGCTAAATGGCCCATTATTAGCTATCAAACTTGAGAAGATCAAATATTCGGCTAGATTATTACGTAAATATTCAGCAGTATTTTACCGTCAGCTGCCGCTTGTGGTTTTGGTTACTGCAGTAGGTACAAATCCAAAAAAGATCCTACATATTGGTATATTCCATCAGTTTTGCTTATTTCATATTCCACTCTTTCTTCTTGAAAGGTCACATTCGGTTTGCAATCTTTACAATTTCAACTTTCATCACAATAAAAGAGGTTTTCATTGAGATTTGGTTTTTGTAGTGATGCATTGCTTAAGGTTTTTCTAGTATCATGTGTGGGTTTCCTTGTTTGAACATTGTAGTTTTCCAAAAAAGTGCCAAAAATTGGTTCACATATTCATAACTACTACCAGTAACAGAAAAAAGAGGTCTGAAATAGAAATAGCTTTATGTGTTTTTGTTACTCAAAAACCCTGGCTAGTTTTCAATAGTTAATTCAATAAACATAACATATATTTATTGATTAAATAGAGAGCCGCTGCTATTGTTTATATTCTCAAAATGGTGTGAGAATCTAAATTATTTAATGTTTTGGTACCTTAATCTTATTTCGATTAGTTTCTGACGTTAATTTTCTGAAATATTAATTTTTTTGAATTTTTGGGAGAAATATCTGATCTCACTTATTGAAGTAACGACGCAAAAAAAGCTTGCAAAAGAGACGTTTCAACATTATATGAAATCGAATGAAACAGAGCGGATACTAAACTGATCTTTAAATCTAAATGACAAGAGCGCGATTTATTTTTTGTAAATGGACTTTCTTGCTAATTTTGCCATTTTGCATGAAGCAAGTTTTCGCATAACTCGTATTCTATTTTTTCCCTCGAAGTTCACTTTCGGTTAGCAGTATTTAAAATTCAAATTGTCATCGCAATAAAAGAAGTTTGCACTGAGATCTGGTTTTTGCAGTGGTGTTTTGTTTAGTGTTTTTGCAGGTATCACGTGTTGGTTACAACGTTTGAGCCTGGAAGTTTTTGGAAAAACGATGCCAAAAATCTGTTCAATTTTTCATAACTGCTACTAGGAACCGAAAGAACAGATCTGAGATATTTTTTTTGTACTTTTGCTGAACTAAAAAACAGGATGTTTGTGAACAGTTTTGTTAAAGAAGATATCACATGTTTATTGATTGAATTGAGAACGGCTGCTATTGTTTACTATCTAAAAATATATTTCGAATCCAAAGTATTTAAATCTTCAATATCTTTATTTCTTTTCAATTTATTTATTACGTTAATTTTTTCAAGTATCAATTTTTTGAACCTTTGCAAGAGTCATTTGAAGTCGCTTATGGTTGTAACGACTTGAAAAATGCTGAGAAAAAAAGACATTTCAGCAAGATATTACATTGAATGAAACAAAATGAGTACTAAACTGATCATAAAAGAGCGCGAATTATCATTTGCAGATGTCTTTTTTGTAAATGATAATGGTTTACATTTTGATACTCTTTTACTGTTTTGGAAGAAAAATCATTTGGATACTGATTTTTGGTCCAGCATGTTTTGTTGAAGCACTCGATCGAAGGCCAGGCAACTGGTTGTTGGTTTTAAAACCCTCTGAAGCGTCCCTTGAATTACTGTTTCCTTATGCTAGAGAGGTGGACAGCTGCTCTCTCCCCGTTTGGTTGCATTTCGTTTCAATGTGCAGGCAGTTTGAATATCGTTGTTCAGAATGACGATGATGCCAACAAAAGCCAAGTTTCTTGCGTTGATGACTTTTTCTATGGTAAATGGCCGGTTTTTAGCTGTCGAATTTGCGAATTGCCAGTAAAGAGCTTGAATTTTACGAGCAAGGCAAGTAACGTCATTTGCTTACAATTTGAACACTGTTTCTCTGTCAGCTTACGCCTGTGGTTATTGTTTGCTGCAGTAGGCTCAGATCCTAATAAGATCCCGCATATTGGTATATTTCTTTTTCGCTAATTTTGCTATTTTGTATGAAACAAGTTTTTGCATGACCCGCATTCTAATTTTTTTGCTCGAAGGTAACTTTCAGTTTGCAGTCTTTACAATTTCAATTTTCATTATATTAAAAGAAAAGTTTTCACTGATATTTGTTATTTGCAGTGATATTTTGTTTAATGTTGTCTAACATCCTGTGTCGGTTTCCTTGTTTGCGCCTGGTACTTTTCCGAAAAATTGTGCCAAAAGTCTGTTCACATTTTTTTAACTACTACCAGTAACAGAAAGAATAGGTCTGAAATATGAACCATTTTATGTGTTTTTGCTAACCAAAAAACCCTGACTGGCTTTGAGTAGTTATATCGTTAAACATATCAAAATATATTGACTAATTTGAGAGGGGCTGCTCTTGTTTACATTCTCGAAATTTTGTCCAAGTCCAAATTGTTCAGTGTTTTGGTACTTTTATATTTATTCGATTAGTTTTTACATTAATTTTCACAAATAATATTTTTGAATTTTTGGAAGAGATATTTAAAGTCACTAAGGGAAGTAACGACGCAAAAAAAACTTGGAAAAAAGACATTTCATCAACATATGAAGTTGAATGAAAGAGAGCGGATACTAAACTGATCTCTAAAAAATTAATAACGAGAGCGCGAATTATTATTTGTAAATTGTTTATTCGCGAAAGATATTGGTTCACAATTTAATTCTGTCTCACTGTTTTTGAAAATTATTCATCAGGATAGTGATGATTGGTCCAGCATGTTTTTTTTCACCCGATCAAAGGCGGGGCAACTAGTTGTTGCGTTGAAAACCCTGTGATCCGTCCCTAGGACTTCTGTTTTAGTTTGCTAGACAAGTGGAGAGCTGCAAAAATTTAGTCTTTTGCCCGGTTTTGTTGCAATTTGCTTCCAATGGCAGTTAATTTGATTACCGTTGTTCAGGATGACAATAATATCAGGAAAAGCTGAGTTTTTTTTCGTTGTTCAATTTTTCTATGGTAAATGGCAGCTTATAGCAACTACTGTTTTCTTATGCTAGAGAGGTGGACAGCTGCAAAAATTTAGATTCATTCCCCGTTTGGTTGCATTTTGCTTCCAATAGCAAGTAATTTGAGTATCGATGTTCACCATGACTGTGATGCCGAGAACAGCTGAATGTCTTCGATGATCACTTTTTCCATGGTAAACGGCAGGTTTTAGCAATCGAAACTGCAAATCTCAAGCACACCGCTGTGTTATTACAAACAGTGCAAGAAATGGCATTCACAAACCTCTTGTTCAATAGGTGTTTTTCTGTCATCTCCTGACTCTGATTGATAATTGCTGCACAAGGTACAGATCCAAACAAGATTCTCAATGTTGGTATGTTCCGTTTTCGCTTAATTTGCTATTTTGCATGAAACCAGTTTTTGCATAACTCATTTTCTACTCGTTTCCCATGAAGGTCACTTTCAGTTTGCACTCTTTACAACTCCAATTGCCATTACAATAAAAGAAGTTTTCACTGAGATTTGGTTACTGCAGTGATGTTTTGTCCAACATCGTGTGTGGTTTTCCTTGTTTGAGCTTGATAGTTTTTCAAAAAATAGTCACAAAATTCTTTTCACATTTTCATAAATACTACCAGTAACAGAAAAAAGAGGTCTGAAACATGAATAATTTTATGTGCTTTCGCTAATCAAAAACCGGGGCTGGTTTTGAATAATTAAGTCAATAGGCATATCAAATATTTATTGATTAATTAAACAGTGGCTGCTGCGTTTACTTCCTCGAGATATTGTCTCAATCTAAATTATTCAAGACTTCAAAACCTTTATATTATTTCGATTTGTTATTACATTAATTTTTATCAAATAACTGTTTTTGATTTTTTGAAAGAGATGTCTGATGTCACTTATGGGAGAAACGACGCAAAAAATTCCGGAAAAAAGACATTTCAGCAATATATAAAGAAGATCGAAAGATAGGGGATACTTAAGTGACCATAAAAGTTTCTTTACACGAGCGCAAAATATCAATTGTAAATTAATTTTTTTAATGATTTTGGTTCAAAATTTGTTTTTGTTTTGCTGTTTTCGAAGATCATTCATCAGGATATTGTCTTTTTTGTTTACTCGATCAAAGGCCAAGCAACAAAATGTTCAGATAAAAACCCAGTGGTTCCCCCCTCTAATTACCGTCTTCTTATGCTAAAAAGATGAACAACTGCAAATATTTAGTCTCTTTCCAGGTTCCGTTGCTTTGGGATACCAATGGCAAGTAATTTTTTTTGTCGTTGTTCAGGTTAACGTTGGTATCAGGAGACGCCAAGTTTCCTTTGGTGTCCATATTTTGTATGTTAAAAAAAAGTTTTTGCAAATCTCAAGCATTTGGCTGTGTTATTACAAACAGTGCCAGAAATATCATTCACATACCTTTTGATCAGTAAGTATTTTTCTGTCAGCTTCCGCCTCTGATCGATGATTGCTGCAGTAGACACAGATTCAGATAAGATCCTCCAAATTGGTATCTTCCTTCTTCGACTATTTTTCTATTTTTCATGAGACCAGTTTTTGCTTAAATCGAATTCTACTCGTTTTCCTTAGAAGTCACTTTCGGCTTTCAGCCTTTAAAATTCCAATTTCATCACAATAAAGAGTTTTTGAAGACAACTCAACCAGATAGTGATAATTCGTCCAGCGTGTCTTGTTTGAGTAACCGAGGAAAAGCCAGGCAATTAGTTGTTGTGCTGAAAACCCTGTGATCCGTTCCTTGAATTACTGTTTTCTGTGCTAAAAGAGGTGGACAACTGCAAAAAATTAATCTCTTTGCCAATTCAATTGCAGTTGGATACCCGTGGCTGGTATTTTTATTATCGTTGTTCAAGTAGATTTTGGTATCTTTTTCTATGGTAAATGGTAAATGGCCCATTATTAGCTATCAAACTTGAGAATCTCAAATATTCGGCTAGATTATTACGTAAATATTCAGCAGTATTTTACCGTCAGCTGCCGCTTGTGGTTTTGGTTACTGCAGTAGGTACAAATCCAAAAAAGATCCTACATATTGGTATATTCCATCAGTTTTGCTTATTTCATATTTCACTCTTTCTTCTTGAAAAGTCACATTTGGTTTGCAATCTTTACAATTTCAACTTTCATCACAATAAAAGAGGTTTTTATTGAGATTTGGTTTTTGCACTGATGCATTGCTTAATGTTTTTCTAGTATCATGTGTTGGTTTCCTTGTTTGAACCTTGTAGTTTTCCAAAAAAGTGCCAAAAATCACATATTCATAACTACTACCACTAACAGAAAAAAGAGGTCTGAAATAGAAATAGCTTTATGTGTTTTTGCAACTCGAAAACCCTGGCTGGTTTTCAATAGTTAATTCAATAAACATAACATATATTTATTGATTAAATAGAGAGCGGCTGCTATTGTTTATTTTCTCAAAATGGTGCCAGAATCTAAATTATTTAATGTTTTGGTACCTTTATCTTTTTTCGATTAGTTTCTGACGTTAATTTTCTGAAATATTAATTTTTTTGAATTTTTGACAGGTAATGGCAGGTAATTTTTTTTATCGTTGTTCAAGTTGACGTTAGTATCAAGAGACGCCAAGTTTCCTTTGATGTTCACATTTTGTATGTTAAAAAGCAGGTTTTAGCTATCGAACTTGCAAATATCAAGCATTCGGCTGGGTTTTTTTACGAACAATGCAAGTAATATCAATCATATACCTTTTGATCAGTAAGTATTTTTCTGTCAACTTCCGCCTTTGATTGATTACTGCTGCAGCAGGAGCAGGTACAGATCCAAACAAAATTTTCAATATTCGTATATTCCATTTTTGGCTCATTTCGCTGTTTCGCTTGAAACCAATTATTGCATAAATCATATTTTCCTCGTTTCCGTTGGAAGGTCACCTTCAGTTTGCAGTCCATACAATTCCATGTGTTTGTTTTCTTGTTTGAACCTTGTAGTTTTCCAAAGAACAGTGCCTAAAATCTGTTCACATCTTCATGAATAATACCAGTAACAGAAAAAAAGGTCTGAAATATGATAAACTTTGTGTGTTTTTGCTAATCAAAAACCGAGGCTCATTTTGAATAATTAAGTCAAAAAACATATAATATTTATTGATTAATTAGAGAGCGGCTGCTATTATTTATATTCTCTCAATTTTGGAAAATAGTTGTTGCGCTGAAAACCCTGTGATCCGTTCCTGGAATTACTGTTTTCTGTGCTAAAAGAGGTAGATAACTGCAAAAAAATTAATCTCTTTGCCAATTCAATTGCAGTTGGATACCCATGGCTGGTATTTTATTATCGTTGTTCAAGTAGATATTGGCATCTTTTTCTATGGTAAATGGCCCATTATTAGCTATCAAACTTGAGAATCTCAAATATTCGGCTAGATTATTACGTAAAAATTCAGCAGTATTTTACCGTCAGCGGCCGCTTGTGGTTTTGGTTACTGCAGTAGGTACAAATCCAAAAGAGATCCTACATATTGGTATATTCCATCAGTTTTGCTTATTTCATGTTCCACTCTTTCTTCTTGAAAGGTCACATTCGGTTTGCAATCTTTACAATTTCAACTTTCATCACAATAAAAGAGCTTTTCATTGAGATTTGGTTTTTGCAGTGATGCATTGCTTAATGTTTTTCTATCATCATGTGTGGTTTCCTTGTTTGAACATTGTAGTTTTCCAAAAAAGTGCCAAAAATTGGTTCACATATTCATAACTACTACCAGTAACAGAAAAAAGAGGTCTGAAATAGAAATAGCTTTATGTGTTTTTGCTACTCAAAAACCCTGGCTGGTTTTCAATAGTTAATTCAATTAACATAACATATTTTTATTGATTAAATAGAGAGCGGCTGCTATTGTTTATATTCTCAAAATGGTGCCAGAATCTAAATTATTTAATGTTTTGGTACCTTTATCTTATTTCGATTAGTTTCTGACGTTAATTTTCTGAAATATTAATTTTTTTGAATTTTCGGGAGAAATATCTGAGCTCACTTATTGAAGAAACGACACAAAAAAAGCTTGCAAAAGAGACGTTTCAACATTATATGAAGTCGAATGAAACAGAGCGGATACTAAACTGATCTTTAAATCTAAATGACAAGAGCGCGATTTTTTATTTGTAAATGGACTTATTCGCAGAAAACATTGGTTAACAATTTGATTTTGTTTCTCTGTTTTTGACGACCATTCATCAGGATAGTGATGATTGGTCCAGCATGTCTTTTAGCAAATTTTAGCAATCAAAATTCTAAATCTCAAGCACTCTGGAGGTTTATACGAACAGTGCAAGTAGTTACATTCACAAGCCTTTTGATCAGAAAATGTTTTTCTGTCAGCTTCCGCCTCTGATTGATTATTGCTGCAACAGGTACAGATCCAAACAAAATTCTCAATATTCGTATATTCCATTTTCGCTCATTTCGCTGTTTCGCTTGAAACCAGTTATTGCATAACCCATATTTTCTTCATTTCCCTTGGAAGGTCACTTTTACAATTCCAATTTTCATCGCAATAAAAGAGATTTTCACAGCGATTAGGTTACTGCAGTGATGTTTTGTCCAACGTCGTGTGTTGGTTTCCCTGTTTGAACCCTTAATTATCCAAAAAACAGTACCAAAATATGTTCACAATTCCATAACTACTACCAGTAACAGAAAAAAGAGGTCTGAAGTATGAACAATTTTGTGTGCTTTTGCTAGTCAAATACCCTGGCTGGGTTTGAATAGTTTTGTAAATAAACGTATCATATACGTATTGATTAATTAGAGAGCGGCTGCAGTGGCTGCTGGGTTTACTTCCTCGAAATATTGTCCAAATCTAAACTATTCAAGGCTTCAGTAAATTTTTATTATTTTGATTCGTTTATTAATTTAAATTTTATCAAATAAATTTCTTTGATTTTTTGGAGGAGATGTCTGATTTCACTTATTGAAGAAAGGACGCAAAAAATGCTGACAGAAAAGACATTTCCGCAAAATATAAAAATGTATGAAATATAGGGGATACTAAACTGACCATAAAAATTTCTTTGCATGAGCGCTAATTATCAGTTTTAAATTAAACTATTTGTAAATGATTTTGGTTCACAATTTGATTCTGTTTTACTGTTTTTGAAGATTATCCATCGGGACAATGTCTTGTTTGTGCAAACGATCAAAGACCGAGTAACTAGTTCCGCTAAAAACCCTTTGGTTCCTCCATTTAATTACTGTTTTCTTAAGCAAAATAGATGAACAACTGCAAAAATTTAGTCTATTTCCAGGTTACATTGCTTTTGGATACCAATGGCAGGTAATTTTTTTAATCGTAGTTCAAGTTGACGTTGTTATCAAGAGACGCCAAGTTTCCTTTGATGTTCACATTTTGTATGTTAAAAAGCAGGTTTTAGCTATCGAATTTGCAAATATCAAGCATTCGGCTGGGTTTTTTTTAAGAACAATGCAAGTAATGTCAATCATATACCTTTTGATCAGTAAGTACTTTTCTGTCAGCTTCCGCCTCTGATTGATTATTGCTGCAGCAGGTACAGATCCAAACAAAATTCTCAATATTCGTTTATTCCATTTTCGCCCATTTCGCTGTTTCGCTTTAAACCAGTTATTGCGAAAACCATATTTTCCTCGTTTCCCTTGGAAGGTCACCTTCAGTTTGCAGTCTCTACAATTCCGTGTGTTTGTTTTCTTGTTTGAACCTTGTAGTTTTCTAAAGAACAGTGCCTAAAATCTGTTCATATCTTCATAAATAATACCAGTAACAGAAAAAAAGGTCTGAAATATGATAAATTTTGTGTGTTTTTGCTAATCAAAAACCGTGGCTGGTTTTGAATAATTAAGTAAAAAAACAAATAATATTTATTGATTAATTAGAGATTGGCTCCTATTATTTATATTCTCTCAATTTTGTTCGAATCTAAATTTTTCAATTCTTGGGTTACTTTATTTTATTTCGACTTGTTTCTTACATTAATTTTCTCAAATATTCTATTTTTTAGAATTTTAGGAAAAGATATCTGAAGTCACTTATGGAAGTAATGGCGCAAAAAATGCTTGCGAAAGAGACAATTCAACAATATATGAAATTGAATAAAGAAGAGCGGATACTAAATTGATCGTTAAAACTTAATGACAAGAGTGCGAATTATTTTATGTGAATGGACTTCTGAGCAAAAAATATTGGTTCACAATTTGATTCTGTTTCTCTATTTTTGAAGACCATTAGTCAGGATAGTGATGACTGGTCCAGCAGGTCTTTTGTTCAACCGATCAAAAGCCGGGAAACTAGTTGTTGCGTTGAAAAACCTGTGATCCGTCCTAGAACTACTGTTTTCTTATGCTAGAGAGGTGGACAGCTGCAAAAATTGAGTCTCTTTCCCCGTTCGGTTGCATTTTGCTTGTAATGGCATGTAGTTTGATTATCGTTGTTTAGGATGGCGATGATGCCAAGAAGAGCCAAATTTCCTTCGGTGATCATTTTTTCAATGATAAAAAGCAAGTTTTAGCAATCGAAACTGCAAATCTCAAGCACTCCGCTGGTTATTACGAACAGTTCAAGTATTGACATTCTCAAACCTTTTGATCAGTAACTGTTTTTCTGTCAGCCTTGGCCTGTGATTGAAGATTGCTGCAGCAGGTACAGATCCAAACAAGACTCTCAATTTTCGTTAATTCCGTTTTGGCTTATTTTGCTATTTTGCTTGAAACCAGTGTTTGCATAACTCATATTTCACTCGTTTCCCTTGGAAGGTCACTGTCAGTTTGCAGTCTTTACAATTCGAATTTTCATTACAACAAAAGAACTTTTTACTGAGATTTGGTTTCTGCAGTGATATATTTTCCGATGTTTTTCTAACATCTTGCGTTGGTTTCAAAGTTTGCGCCTGGTAGTTTTTTGGAAAACAGTGCCAAAAATCTGTTCACATTTTCTTAACTAAAAACCATTACAGAAAGAACAGGTCTGAATTATGAAAATTTTTTATGTGCTTTTGCTAATCGAAAACCCTGGCTGGTTTTGTATAGTTATTTCAATAATCCTATCATATAATTATTGATTATTTAGAGAGCGGCTGCTAATGTTTATACTCTCAAAATTTTGTCTGAATCCAAATTTTTCAAGGCCTAGTTACCTTTATATCATTTTGATTAGTTTCTTACGTCAATATTCTAAAATATAAGTCTTTTGAATTTTCGGAAAAGATATCTGAAGTCTTTTATGGAAGTAACGACGTACAAAAAGCTCGCAAAAGAGACTTTTCAACAATATATGAAGTTGAATGGAATAGAGCGGATACTAAACTGACCTTTAAATCTAAATGACAAGAGCGCGAATTATTATTTGTATATGAATTTATTCGCCAAAAACATTCGTTCACAATTTGATTCTGGTTCTTTGTTTTTGAAGACCATTCATCAGGATAGATATGATTAGTCCAGCATGTCTTTTTTGTTCACTCGATCAAAAGCCGCGCAACTAGTTGCTGCGTTGAAAACCCTGTGGTCCGTCCCTAGAACTACTGTTTCATTATGCTAGAGAGGTGGACAGCTGCAAAAATTGAGTCTTTTTCCCCGTTTGGTTGCGTTTTGCTTCTAATGGCATGTATTTCGATTATCGTTGTTTAGGAGGACGATGATAACAAGAAGAGCCAAATTTCCTTCGGTGATCATTTTTTCAATGATAAAATTCAGGTTTTAGCAATCGAAATTGTAAATCTCAAGCACTCTGGAGGTTTTTACGAACAGTGCAAGTAGTTACATTCACGAGCTTTTTGATCAGTAAGTGTTTTTCTGTCAGCTTCCGCTTCTGATTGATTATTGCTGCAGCACGTAGAGATCCAAACAAAATTCTTAATATTCGTATTTTCCATTTTCCCTGATTTCGCTGTTTCGATTGAAACCAGTTATTGCATAAGCCATATTTTCCTCAATTCCCTTGGAAGGTCACTTTCAGTTTGCAGTCTTTACAATTCCAATTTTCATCACAAGAAAAGAGATTTTCACTGAGATTAGGTTACTGCAGTGATGTTTTGTCCATCATCGTGTGTTGGTTTCCTTGTTTGAGCTCTTAATTATCCAAAAAACAGTGCCAACAATTTGTTCACAATTTCATAACTACTACCAGTGACAGAAAAAAGAGGTCTGAAGTATGAATAAATTTGTGTGCTTTTGCTAGTCAAAAAACCTGGCTTATTTTGAATAGTTTTGTCAAAAAACGTATCATATACGTATTGATTAATTAGAGAGCGGCTGCAGTGGCTGATACGTTTACTTCCTCGAAATATTGTCCAATTCTAAACTATTCAAGGCTTCAGTAAATTTTTATTATTTTGATTCGTTTATTAATTTAAATTTTATCAAATAAATTTCTTTGATTTTTTGGAGGAGATGTCTGATTTCACTTATTGAAGAAAGGACGCAAAAAATGCTGGCAGAAAAGACATTTCCGCAAAATATAAAAATGTATGAAATATAGGGGATACTAAACTGACCCTAAAACTTTCTTTCCATTAGCGCTAATTATCAATTGTAAATGAAATTTTTTGTAAATGATTTTGGTTCACAATTTTATTCTGTTTTACTGTTTCTGAAGATCATCCATCGCGACAATGTCTTGTTTGTGCACGCGATCAAAGGCCGAGCAACTAGTTCCGCTAAAAACCCTGTGGTTCCTCCATTTAATTACTGTTTTCTTATGCAAAAGAGATGAACAACTGCAAAAACTTAGTCTCTTTCCAGTTTCCGCTGTTTTTGGACACCAATGGCAGGTAATTTTTTTTATCGTTGTTTAAGTTGACGTTGGTATCAGGAGACGCTAAGATTCCTTCGATGTTTACATTTTGTGTGTTGAAAAGCAGGTTTTAGCTATCAAATTTGCAAATCTCAAGCATTCGTCTGGGTTTTTACGAAAAATGCAAGTAATGTCAATCATATACCTTTTGATCAGTAAGTATTTTTCTGTCAGCTTCCGCCTCTGATTGATGATTGTTGCAGTATACGCAAATTCAAATATGTACTCAAATTTAGAATTTTCCTGTTTCGCTTATTTTGCTATTTTTCGTGAAACCAGTTTTTGCCAAACCTAAATTCTATTCGTTTTCCTTAGTAGGTCACTTTCAGTTTGCAGCCTTTACAAATTCAATTTTCATCACTATAAAAGAGGTTTTCACTGAGGTTTGGTTTCTATAGCGATGTTTTGTCCAATGTTTTTCCAGTATCGGGTGTTGGTTTCAATATTTGTGCCCGGTAGTTTTTGGGAAAATGGTGTCAAAACTCTGTTCAAATATTGATAACTAATACCAGGAATAGTAAAAACGAGTCTGAAATATGAAACATTTTCTGTTTTTGCTCAACAAAACCTGGCTTCTTGTGTATTGTAATGTAAGTAAAACATATCAGATTTTTATTGATTAATTGGGAAGGGGCTGAAACTGCTTACTTTCTCGAAATTTTGTCCGAATCTAAATTATTCGAGGCTTCAATACCTTTATATTATTTCGATTTGTTTGCTACATTGACTTTTATCAAATAAATTTCTTTTAGTTTTGTGAAGAGATATCTGATGTCACTTATGAGAGAAACAACGCAAAAAATGCTCGGAAAAAAGTCATTTCAGCAATATATAAACTGAATGAAACATAAGAGACACTAAACTGACCATAAAAGATTCTTTCCATTAGGGCCAATTATCAATTGTAACGGAATTTAAATGTAAATGGTTTTGGTTCACAATTCAATTTTGTTTCATTGTTTTTGAAGATCATTCATCAGGAAAGTGTCTTGTTTGCGCAAACAATCAAAAGTTGCACAAATAGTTGCTCAGATAAAAACCCTGGTTCCTCCCTTTAATTATTGTTTTCTTATGCAAAAGAGATAAACAGCTCCCATTCTTTAACCTCTTTCCTGTTTCCTTTGCTTTTGGATACAAATGGCAGCAATTTTTTTCATCGTTGTTCAAATTGACGTTGGTATCAAGAGACTGCAAGTTTCCTTCGATGTTCACATTTTGTATGTTAAAAAGCAGGTTTTAGCTATCGAATTTGCAAGTCACAAGCATTCAGCTGGGTTTTTACGAACAGTGCAAGTAATGTCAATCATATACCTGTGATCTGTGAGTATTTTTCTGTCAGCTTCCGCCTCTGATTAACGATTGCTGCACTAGGATTGCTAAAGAAGTGGACATCTGCAAAAATTTAATCTCTTTGCCAATTCAATCGCAATAGGATACCAATGGCTGGTAATTTTATTATCGTTGTTCAAGTAGATGTTGGCGTCAAAAGAAGCCAAATTTCCTGCGTTGTTCCCTTTTTCTATGGTAAATAGCAGATTTTTAGCTCTCGAATTTGCAAATCTCAAGCTTTCGGCTGGGTTATTACGTACTTTTTAGCAGCATTTTTCTATTAGCTGCTTCTTCTGGTTTTGGTTACTGCGGTAGGTACAAACTAAAAAAAGATCCTACATATTGGTATATTCCTTCAGTTTTTGCTCAACTCATATTCTACACTTTTTCCTAGGAAGATCACATTCAATTTGCAATCTTTGCAATTCCATTGTTCATCACAATAAAAGAGGTTTTCATTGAGATTTGGTTTTGCAGTGATGTTTTATCCAATGGTTTTCTAACATATTGTGTTGGTTACAATGTTTGCGCTTGGTAGTTTTTCGAAAAACAGTGCCAAAAATCTGTTCACGTTTTCATATCTAATACCCGTAACAGAAAGAACAGGTCTGAATTATGAATAATTTTATGTGCTTTTGCTAATCAAAAACCTTGGCTGGTTTTGTATAGTTTTGTCAATAATCTTATCATGTACTTATTGACTAGTTAGAGAGCGGCTGCTAATGTTTATATTCAAAAAATTTTGTCAAAATCTAAATTTTTTAATGTTTCGCTACCTTTGTATTATTTTGAATAGTTTCTTACAATAATTTTCTCAAATACTAATTTTTTGGTTTTTCAGAAGAGATATCTGAAGTCACTTATGGAAGTAAAAAAGCTTGCAAAGAAGACATTTCAACAACAGATGAAGTTGAATGTAATGGAGTGGATACGAAACTGATCATTAAAATTGAATGGCAAGAGCGCGAATGTTGCATTGAAAACCCTGTGATCCGTCCCTAGAATTACTGTTTTATTATGCTAAAGATATGAACAGCTGCCAAAATTTAGTTTCTCTCCCTGTTCAGTTGCTTTTGAACACCAATGGCTGGTATTTTTATTATGGTTGTTCAATTTTACGTTGGTATCAAGTGTAGTCAAGTTTCCTTCGTTTTTCTATGGTAAAAGACAAATTTTTTGGCTATCGAATTTGCAAATGGTAAGTATTCGGCGGGGTCACTACTAACATTGCAAGCAATTTTATCCACATACCTATTGTACAATATTTTTCCGTCAGTTTACGCCTCTGGTTGTTGATTGCTGCAGTACGTACAGATTCAAAGAAGTTCCTGGATTTTTTTGTAATTTCTTTGTTGCTAGTTTTGCTATTTTGCTTGAAGCCAGTTTTTGCATAACTCATATTCCACTCTTATTCCATGGAAATTCACTTTCAGTTTGCTTCTTTACAATTCCAATTTTCATCACAATAAAAGAGAATTTCACTGAGATTAGGTTACTGCAGTGATGTTTTGTCCAACATCGTGTGTTGGTTTCCTTGTTTGAACCCTTCGTTATGCAAAAAACAGTGCCAATAATGTGTTCCTAATTTCATGTATTTATTGATTAGTTAGAGAGCGGCTGCTAATGTTTATATTCAAAAAATTTTGTCCGAATCTAAATTTTTTAATGTTTCGCTACCTTTGTATTATTTTGATTACTTTCTTACAATAATTTTCTCAAATACTAATTTTTTTGGTTTTTCAGAAGAGATATCTGAAGTCACTTATGGAAGTAAAAAAGCTTGCAAAGAACACATTTCAACAACATATGAAGTTGAACGTAATGGAGTGGATACTAAACTGATCATTAAAATTGAATGGCAAGAGCGCGAATTATTATTTTTAAGTGGACTTATTCGCAAAAGATTTGATTATTTTTGACTGTTTTTGAAGACCCTTCGTCAGGATAGTGATGATTGGTCCAGCATGTCTTTTTTGTTCACTCGATCAAAAGCCGGGCAACTAGTTGTTGCGTTGAAAACCCTGTTGTCTATCCCTAGAACTACTGTTTCATTATGCTAGAGAGGTTGACAGCTGCAAAAAACTGAGTCTCTTTCCCCGTTCGTTTGCATTTTGCTTCTAATGGCATGTAGTTCGATTATCGTTGTTTAGGATGACGATGATGCCAAGAAGAGCCAAATTTCCTTCGGTGATCATTTTTTCAATGATAAAAAGCAAGTTTTAGCAATCGAAATTGTAAGTCTCAAGCGCTCTGGAGGTTTTTACGAACAGTGCAAGTAGTTTAGTTCACAAGCCTTTTGATTAGTAAGTGTTTTTCTGTCAGCTTCCGCTTCTGATTGATTATTGCTGCAGCAGGTACAGATCCAAACAAAATTCTCAATAATCGTATATTCCATTTTCGCTCATTTCGCTGTTTCGCTTGAAACCAGTTATTGCATAACCCATATTTTCCTCTTTTCCTTGTTTCCCTTGGAAGGTCACTTTCAGTTTGCAGTCTTTACAATTCCAATTTTCATCACAAGAAAAGAGATTTTCACTGAGATTAGGTTACTGCAGTGATGTTTTGTCCAACATCGTGTGTTGGTTTCCTTGTTTGAACCCTTAATTATCCAAAAAACAGTACCAAAATATGTTCACAATGTCATAACTACCACCAGTAACAGAAAAAAGAGGTCTGAATTATGAATAATTTTGTGTGCTTTTGCTAGTCAAATACCCTGGCTGGGTTTGAACAGTTTTGTCAATAAACTTATCATATACGTATTGATTAATTAGAGAAGGGCTGCAGTGGCTGCTGGGTTTACTTCCTCGAAATATTGTCCAAATCTAAACTGTTCAAGTCTTCGGTACATTCATATTATTTCGATTCGTTTATTAAATTAAATTTTATCTTTTAAATTTCTTTGATTTCTTGGAAGAGATGTCTGATTTCACTTATTGAAGAAAGGACGCAAAAAATGCTGGCAGAAAAGACATTTCCGCAAAATATAAAAATGTATGAAATATAGGGGATACTAAACTGACCATAAAAATTTCTTTCCATGAGCGCTAATTATCAGTTTTAAATGAAAATATTTGTATGATTTTGGTTCACAATTTGATTCTGTTTTACTGTTTTTGAAGATCATCCATCGTGACAATGTCTTGTTTGTGCACACGATCAAAGAAGACCGAGTAACTAGTTCCGCTAAAAACCCTGTGGTTCCTCCGTTTAATTACTGTTTTCTTATGCAAAATAGATGAACAACTGCAAAAATATAGTCTATTTCCAGGTTACGTTGCTTTTGGATACCAATGGCAGGTAATTTTTTTAATCGTAGTTCAAGTTGACGTTGGTATCAAGAGACGCCAAGTTTCCTTTGATGTTCACATTTTGTATGTTAAAAAGCAGGTTTTAGTTATCGAATTTGCAAATATCAAGCATTCGGCTGGGTTTTTTTTACGAACAATGCAAGTAATGTCAACCATATACCTTTTGATCAGTAAGTATTTTTCTGTCAGCTTCCGCCTCTGATTGATTATTGCTGCAGAAGGTACAGATCCAAACAAAATTCTCAATATTCGTATATTCCATTTTCGCTCATTTCGCTGTTTCGCTTGAAACCAGTTATTGCATAACCCATATTTTCCTCGTTTCCCTTTGAAGGTCACCTTGAGTTTGCAGTCTAAACAATTCCGATTTCTTTCACAATAAAAGAGACTTTCACTGAGAATTGGTTACTGCAGTGTTGATTTATCGAACATCGTGTGTTGGTTTCCATGTTTGAACCTGGTAGTTTTCCAAAGAAGAGTGCCTAAAATCTGTTCACATTTTCGTAAACAATACCAGTAACAGAAAAAAAAGGTCTGAAATATGATTAATTTTGTGTGTTTTTGCTAATCAAAAACCGAGGCTCATTTTGAATAATTAAGTCAAAAAACATATAATATTTATTGATTAATTGGAGAGCGGCTGCTATTATTTATATTCTCTCAATTTTGTTCGAATCTAAGTTTTTCAATTTTTTGGTTACTTTAATTTATTTCGACTAGTTTCTTACGTTAATTTTCTCAAATATTCTATTTTTCGAATTATGAGAAGAGTTATCTGATGTCACTTATGGAAGTAAGGGCGCAAAAAATGATTGTGTAGGAGACATTTCAACAATATATGAAATTGAATTAAAAAGAGCGGATACTAAACTGATCGTTAAAAGTTAATGACAAGAGTGCGAATTATTAAATGTGAATGGACTTATTAGCAAAAAATACTGGTTTACAATTTGATTTTGTTTCTCTATTTTTGAAGACCATTCATCAGGATAGTGATGATTGGTCCAGCAGGTCATTTTTTCACCCGATCAAAAGCCGGGCAATTAGTTGTTGCGTTGAAAAACCTTTGATCCGTCCCCAGAACTACTGTTCTTTTATGCTAGAGAGGTGGACAGCTGCAAAAATATAGATTCATTCCCGTTTGGTTGCATTTTGCTTCCAATAGCATGTAATTTGAGTATCGATGTTCACCATGACTGTGATGCCGAGAACAGCCGAATGTCTTCGATGATCACTTTTTCCATAGTAAATGGCAGGTTTTAGCAATCGAAACTGCAAATCTCAAGCACTCCGCTGGTTATAACGAACAGTTCAAGTATTGACATTCTCAAACCTTTTGATCAGTAACTGTTTTTCTGTCAGCTTTGGCCTCTGATTGATGATTGCTACAGCAGGTACAGATCCAAACAAGACTTTCAATTTTGGTTAAATCCGTTTTGGCTTATTTTGCTACTTTGCATGAAACCAGTGGTTGCATAACTCATATTTTACTCGTTTCCCTTGGAAGGTCACTATCAGTTTGCAGTCTTTACAACTCGAATTTTCATTACAACAAAAGAACTTTTTACTGAGATTTGGTTTCTGCAGTGATGTATCGTCTCATGTTTTTCTAACATCTTACGTTGGTTTCAAAGTTTGCGCCTGGTAGTTTTTCGGAAAACAGTGCCAAAAATCTGTTCACATTTTCTTAACTAAAAACCTTTACAGAAAGAACAGGTCTGAATTATGAAAAATTTTATGTGCTTTTGCTAATCAAAAATCCTGGCTGGTTTTGTATAGTTATTTCAATAATCCTATCATATAATTATTGATTATTTAGAGAGCGGCTGCTAATGTCTATACTCTCAAAATTCTGTCTGAATCCAAATTTTTCAAGGCCTTGCTACCTTTATATCATTTTGATTGGTTTCTTACGTCAATTTTCTAAAATGTTAGTTTTTTGGATTTTCGGAAGAGATATCTGAAGTCTTTTATGGAAGTAACGACGTAAAAAAAAGTTCGCAAAAGAGACAATTCAACAATATATGAAGTTGAATGAAATAGAGCGGATACTAAACTGATCTTTAAATCTAAATGGCAAGAGCGCAAATTATTATTTGTAAATGAATTTATTCACAAAAAACATTGGTTCACAATTTGATTCTGTTTTTTTGTTTTTGAAGACCACTCATCCGGATAGTTGTGATTGTTCCAGCATGTCTTTTTTGTTCACCCGATCAAGAGCCGGGCAACTAGTTGCTGCGTTGAAAACCCTGTTGTCTATCCCTAGAACTACTGTTTCATTATGCTAGAGAGGTGGACAGCTGCAAAAATTGAGTCCCTTTCCCCGTTCGGTTGCATTTTGCTTCTAATGGCATGTAGTTCGATTATCGTTGTTTAGGATGACGATGATGCCAAGAAGAGCCTAATTTCCTTCGGTGATCATTTTTTCAATGATAAAAAGCAAGTTTTAGCAATCGAAATTGTAAGTCTCAAGCGCTCTGGAGATTTTTACGAACAGTTCAAGTAGTTTAGTTCACAAGCCTTTTGATCAGTAAGTGTTTTTCTGTCAGCTTCCGCTTCTGATTGATTATTGCTGCAGCAGGTACAGATCCAAACAAATATCTCAATAATCGTATATTCCATTTTCGCTCATTTCGCTGTTTCGCTTGAAACCAGTTATTGCATAACCCATATTTTCCTCTTTTCCTTGTTTCCCTTGGAAGGTCACTTTCAGTTTGCAGTCTTTACAATTCCAATTTTCATCACAAGAAAAGAGATTTTCACTGAGATTAGGTTACTGCAGTGATGTTTTGTCCAACATTGTGTGTTGGTTTCCTTGTTTGAACCCTTAATTATCCAAAAAACAGTACCAAAATATGTTCACAGTTTCATAACTACTACCAGTAACAGAAAAAAGAGGTCTGAAGTATGAATAATTTTGTGTGCTTTTGCTAGTCAAATACCCGGGCTGGGTTTGAATAGTTTTGTCAATAAACGTATCATATACGTATTGATTAATTAGAGAGCGGCTACAGTGGCTGCTGGGTTTACTTCCTCGAAATATTGTCCAAATCTAAACTGTTCAAGGCTTCAGTACATTTATATTATTTCGATGATGTCTGATTTCACTTATTGAAGAAACGACGCAAAAAATGCTGGCAAAAATGAGATTTCAGTAAAATATAAAAATGTATAGGGGATACTAAGCTGTCCCTAAAACTTTCTTTCCATGAGCGCTAATTATCAATTGGAAATGAAATTATTTGTAAAAGATTTTGGTTCACAAATTGATTCTGTTTTACTGTTTTTGAAGACCATCCATTGGGACAATGTCATGTTTGTGCACACGATCAAAGGCCGAGCAACTAGTTCCGCTAAAAACCCTGTGGTTCCTCCTTTTATTTTTTGTGTTTTTATGCAAAAGAGATGAACAACTGCAAAATTTTAGTGTCTTTCCAGGTTACGTTGCTTTTGGATACCAATGGCAGGTAATTTTTTTTTATCGTTGTTCAAGTTGACGTTAGTATCAAGAGACGCCAAGTTTCCTTCGATGTTCACATTTTGTATGTTAAAAAGCAGGTTTTAGCTATCGAACTGCAAATCTCAAGCATTCGGCTGGGTTTTTATACGAAAAATGCAAGTAATGTCAATCATATACCTTTTGATCAGTAAGTTTTCTCTGTCAGCTTCCGCCTCTGATTGATGATTGTTGCAGTAGACGCAAATTCAAATATGTCCTCAAATTTAGTTTTTTCCTGTTTCGCCTATTTTGCTATTTATCATGAAACCAGTTTTCGCCAAACCTAAATTCTACTCATTTCCCTTAGTAGGTCACTTTCAGTTTGCAGCTTTTACAATTTCAATTTTCATCACTATAAATGAGGTTTTCACTGAGGTTTGCTTTTTATAGTGATGTTTTGTCCAATGGTTTTCCAGTATCGGGTGTTGGTTTCAATATTTGTGCCCGGTAGTTTTTGGCAAAATTGTGTCACAACTCTGTTCAAATTTTGATAACTAATACCAGGAATAGGAAAAACAAGTCTGAAATATGAAACATTTTCTGTTTTTGCTCAACAAAAACTGGCTGCTTGTGAATTGTAATGTAGGTAAAACATATCAGATTTTTATTGATTAATTGGGGAGGGGCTGCTGCTGCTTACTTTCTCGAAATTTTGTCCGAATCTAAATTTTTCAAGGCTTCAATACCTTTATATTGTTTCGATCTGTTTGCTACATTGACTTTTATCGAATACATTTGCTTTAGTTTTTCGAAGAGATATCCGATGTCACTTATGGGAGAAATATATAAACTGAATGAAATATAAGAGATACTAAACTGGCCATAAAAGTTTCTTTCCATGAGCGCCAATTATCAATTGTAACGGAATTTATTTCTAAATGGTTTTGGTGCACAATTCAATTTTTTTTCATTGTTTTTGAAGACCGTTCATCAGGAAAGTGCCTTGTTTGCGCAAACAATCAAAATTGCGCAACTAGTTGTTCAGATAAAAACCCTGGTTCCTTCCTTTAATTATTGTTTTCTTATGCAAACGAGATAAACAACTCCAATTATTTAACCTTTTTCCTGTTTCCTTTGCTTTTAAATACAAATGGCAGCAATTTTTTTTATCGTTGTTCAAATTGACATTGGTATGAAGAGACTGCAAGTTTCCTTCGATGTTCACAATTTGTATGTTAAAAAGCAGGTTTTAGCTATCGAATTTGCAAATCTGAAGCATTCGGTAGGGTTTTTAAGAACAGTGCAAGTAATGTCAATCATATACCTTTGATCTGTGAGTATTTTTCTGTCAGCTTCCGCCTCTGATTAACAATTGCTGCAGTAGGATTGCTAAAGAGGTGGACATCTGCGAAAATTTAATCTCTTTGCCAATTCAATTGCAATAGGATATCAATGGCTGGTAATTTTATTATCGTTGTTCAAGTAGATGTTGGCATCAAAAGAAGCCAAATTTCCTGCGTTGTTCCCTTTTTCTATGGTAAATAGCAGATTTTTAGCTCTCAAATTTGCAAATCTTAAGCTATCGGCTGGGTTATTACGTCCTTTTTAGCAGCATCTTTCTGTTAGCTGCTTCTTCTGGTTTTGGTTACTGCAGTAGGTACAAACTAAAGAAAGATCCTACATATTGGTATATTCCTTCAGTTTTTGCTTAACTCATATTCTACACTTTTTCCTTGGAAGATCACATTCAGTTTGCAATCATTACAATTTCATTTTTCATCACAATAAAAGAGGTTTTCATTGAGATTTGGTTTTGTAGTGTTTTGTAGTGATGTTTTATCCAATGTTTTTCTAACATATTGTGTTGGTTTCAATGTTTGCGCTTGGTAGTTTTTTTGAAAAACAGTGCCAAAAAACTGTTCACATTTTCATATCAAATACCTGTAACAGAAAGAACAGGTCTGAATTATGAATAATTTTTTAGTTGTTTTTGCTAATCAAAAACCTTGCCTGGTTTTGTATAGTTATGTCAATAATCTTATCATGTATTTATTGATTAGTTAGAGAGCGGCTGCTAATGTTTATATTCAAAAAATTTTGTCCGAATCTAAATTTTTTAATGTTTCGCTACCTTTGTATTATTTTGATTACTTTCTTACAATAATTTTCTCAAATACTAATTTTTTTGGTTTATCAGAAGAGATATCTGAAGTCACTTAAGGAAATAACGACGCAAAAAAAGCTTGCAAAGAAGACATTTCAACAACATATGAAGTTGAACGTAATGAATGGATACTAAACTGATCATTAAAATTGAATGGCAAGAGCGCGAATTATTATTTTTAAGTGGACTTTTTCGCAAACGATTTGATTATGTTTGACTGTTTTTGAAGACCATTCGTCAGGATAGTGATGATTGGTCCAGCATGTCTTTTTTGTTCACTCGATCAAAAGCCGGGCAACTAGTTGTTGCGTTGAAAACCCTGTGATCCGTCCCTAAAATTACTGTTTTCTTATGCTAAAGATATGAACAGCTGCAAAAATTTAGTTTCTTTCCCGGTTCAGTTGCTTTTGAACACCAATGGCTGGTAATTTTATTATGGTTGTTCAAGTTTACGTTGGTATCAATTGTAGTCAAGTTTCCTTCGTTTTTCCATGGTAAAAGGCAAATTTTTGGCTATCTAATTTGCAAATGGTAAGTACTCGGCGGGGTCACTTCTAACATTGCAAGCAATTTTATCCACATACCTATTGTACAATATTTTTCCGTCAGTTTACGCCTCTGGGTGTTGATTGCTGCAGTACGTACAGATTCAAAGAAGATCCCGGATTTTTTTTGTTATTTCTTTGTTGCTAGTTTTGCTAATTTGCTTAAAGCCAGTTTTTGCATAACTGATATTCTACTCCCGTTCCCTGGAATTTCACTTTCTTTTTGCAGTCTTTACACTTCCAATTTTCACTGCATTAAAAGAGGTTTGCACTGAGATCTGGTTTTTGCAGTGATGCATTGTTTAATGTTTGCTAGTAACATGTGTTGGTTTCAATGTTTGAGCCTGGTAGTTTTCGGAACTACCCCTGGGAATGCTTCACAAAAAGTTAATCAACTTAACAAGTGCACCTGGCGAATGATGTGCAAATGTGGAACGTGTAAGAACTGGAAAAAGATAAACTGAAATGGACTGATAAACACTTGGATTGACACCCCAGTGGAAATAACCCGAAGCTTTTACTACTGCTACTACTACTATAAACGGTGCCAAATATCTGTTCAATTTTTTATAACTGATGCCAGGTATCGAAAGAACAGGTCAAATATGAAACTTTGGATCTATTCTGTTTTGCCCCCCCCCCTTCAGTTTAGTGAGCATAAATTTTTGGGTCTTTCCCACTATTGTCCCCCATAGCTTAGTGGTCAGACAATCTATAGCCCCCGCAATCTTGGTATTTATACCATAATGGGGGGCTATAATTTCATGGGGGCTATGATGGGAAAGACCCAAATTTTTCATGACCGCCAGGCGCACGTGCCATTTTCTTACATAGTAACGTGCTATATAACAACATATAATTTGCAATTGGGGTCATAAAAACACTAGGGGGAGGGGTTCTGAAACAGAATAGATCCGAAACTTTCTCTTGTACTTTTGCTTAACAAAAAACCTGGCTAGTTGTGAATAGTTGTCAATAAACACAACATATGCTTATTGATTAATTGAAGAGCGCTGCTATTAATTACCTTTTGGAAATATTGTCTGAATCTAAATTAACTAATGCTTCAAAAACTTTATTATTTCCAAGATTTAAAAAAAGGTTTGTCAATTTGAAACTTTCTTACGAACGTTTTCGAACTCTGAGTTCATCGTCAGGTTACAAACAATACAAAATGCTAAAATGAAAAGGCAGAAAATAAAATGCAAATCACTAAAATCAATCATTTAAGGAAATTTAAAACGAATTTTTAGACATCTACAATCGTATCTACAAAATATTTTTATCTGAGTAAAAATACTTTTTCGATTTGATGTAGCAGATGCATATCGACATGTTTTTTTATTAAACACCTACATATATTGCTTTAAACTTACTTTGGTTTTGTTCAATTGTAAAATTGATATTTTCATTTCTTAACGTGTCTTTCAAGTTGGATTTTCATCTTCAAACTAAGCTTTCAGTGTCAATTCTCGTGTTTGGTATTCGTCGCGCGTGTTGATGGCTGGTTTGAATGTTCTTATATAGAGCGCCTCTAGTGTCATTAACTTAAATTGGTTGCTGCATTGTTCTAATATCTTCCACTAGAAAGCTGTTTTATCACCGTTGCACTCGATTGCATATACTCCCATCCTTGAGTCCGCCTTGGCATGCTCTGCAACCCTTGTGTTATTATGACGGCATGTCTGCCCAACATAGATGGATTTGCATCCATTACAAGTGAGTTCATAAACCACGTGGGATTTGAGATCCTTATGAAAGCTAGACTTGAGGCTAGGTAAACAGCTCTTAAGTTTCCGAGTGGTGAAAATCGTCTGTACCGGATGAATTTTGTTCAACTTCTTTGCAAATTCATTAGAGATGTTGCCTCTGTACTGTAATACAAATTGTTGTTTCTCATTATTTTCTTGTTGTTTTACGGCTACACCCGCGTTATATCTATGTCTTTTTCTTTGTTCTTTCATTTGCAGCGGGTTAATTGTATCTTTGACGATATTCCCTACCCAATACCTAGGATATTGATTACGTTCCCAAATTTCTTCTTTTTTGTCAATGCTTCATGGAACGCTTCCCAATTGCTGGTGGCTTGGAACAGGCGGTGTATTGTTCCTTCTATTATGCTTTTCTTTTGTTGTAGGGGTGCACAGCTACGATAGTTCAGAATTGTTCCAGTATCTGATGGTTTTTGATACCATTTGTAAAAAATGTTTCCCTCCGGCTGTACGTTGATTGACATGTCCAGAAATGGCAAACTGTTTTTATCATCTGTAGTTTATAATGAAAATTGGAGATTTGGAGGAAGGTTTTTGACCGCATCTAACAGCTATTTTGTGTCACCTCTAACTGTTTTCACAATTTCGTCGGCATATCTTAGAAAAACTTTAGTTTCGGACGAATTATTATTATTATTATTATTATTATTATTATTATTATTATTATTATTATTATTATTATTATTATTATTATTATTATTATTATTATGGCTTTTTGACAATTTCACGGAGAGTATAAGTCACGGATTCATAACATAGAATTTGCACGACGGTTCTGGCACGGGCAAAAAAAGATCCAACTACAGAAATTATTCTCAGCCCAATTTTCATTGAAAAATTTCCACATTAATTCTTGAAGTATTCCTTTCAAATTATTGTTGTCGATGAAGTTAATTTTCCTTTGGTTGATGTTCACCCGAATTCCAGTTCTATACCAAAAATTGAATCTCTGCGCTTCGTATCGAATCTCTGACAGTATAACCCTAGATCTTCTTCCGGCCCATTGAATAACATATTGGTTGCGCAAGTCAACATCGTACTTTCTTGACACTAGGCTGCTAAAAAGTAGGAGATCTTTTAGGACTTTAAAATAGAGTGGTGGCAGTATATTGCTTTGAACAATAGCTTCTTCGTAACAATTTCTGTTTTTTCATCAATTTCACGACCTTTTTATTAAACCGCTCTAAAATTTGATGCTCATTTCGCTTTAACTCGAAGCATTCAGATGCAAACATTAATGTCGGGCTTATGATAGCTCTGTATAAGTGAACTTTAGTTTTCATGTGAACTCTGCAGCTGGTTTTCCTTCGAATGAGACAAAACGCCTTCTTTGCTTTCGCTATTCGATTCCGTACATTTTCTATCCAATTTAGGGTGTCGACTATAGTTAGCCCAAGATCTTTGACGGCCCTCTTCTCTTGGATCCAATTATTTTTTAGAGAGAGTACAACCTCCTAGACACAACTCCCGAAGGCAAATTGTGTAAAAGAGCACTTTGTATTTGAAAAGGATGCAGTTTTGTACACTCCAGTTGTGGAGATTGTTTAGATCAACTTGCAGCTTGTCTAGAATGTCATTTTCGGAACAATGGATTAGTTTTAAATCATCTGCATATAAGAGTGCCAGAGAAGAAAAGACTACATTTGGCAAGTCGTTGATGTAGATCAGAAAAAGGTTAGGTCCTAGTACAGAGCCTTGAGGAACTCCGCAAGAGACCAGACGTTTCTCAGATTGGTAGCCCTCAACATTTACGCTTTGTTTTCTGCCAGTCAGATAATCTTTAATAAGTAAAAAGAGACTTCGTGGTATATTCATCCTTGCTAACTTCTTCATCAAAACTGATTTTTTTGTCAAAGGCCTTAAAGAAATCAAACAGCAGTAGGAAACAGAACTCCTCTGATGCACTAAGATTTGCAAAGATATTGGACAGACTCAAAATAAGCTGCAGAATTACAGACCTCAGCTGTACAAAACCAAATTGACAGGATGCAATGCTGTTCAACAAATGTTCTGAGAAAAATTTCAAGACTAACTTCTCAAAAACTTTGGATATGATGTTGAGAAGTGTGACAGGTCTATAATTTTTCACTTCACTTTTACTTTTATTACAATCTGTGAAGATTGGTGAGACCAAACCATGCTTCCATGAACCGGGAACACTGTGTAACCTTCCAATATTGTTGAACAGACTTTTATTCAATTTGGAAACAACTTATGCAGTTTTCCTAAGCAGAATTGGGGGAATGCCATCTGCGCCTCTACTTTTTGTGACAACCAGAATTTCCAGTTCTTTGGTGATCTCCTTCTCGGTAAAGTCCATTTTCTGTCCACCAGCTTCGAGAAGAGGTGGAGCATCAAACTGTTCGTAACTTTCATCAGTAAGTACTGATGAGAAATACGTGTTGAGTAACTCTGCTTTTTCTTTGCTGTTTTATGCACAGAATTCCAGTCAAGATGTACAATTTTTGCTGGGAATTTCTCTTTTTGGAAATTTTTCAAATATTTGAATATTCTAGATCTGTTTCTGCTTGAAATTAGTTCTTCTTCGTATTCTTGTCGGTCTCTTTCTTGCAGGTTAGCACAATGCTTTTCTAGTTCTATTAATTGGGTGGCTAGGTAAGGAGAGAAATTCACGCAACGTTCCGATTTACGTCTTAGTGTCCTGAATTTGTTTAATTTGTGCGACATTTCAGATGATAGCCACGGCGGAAGTTCTTGTCTCCGTTGAGTTCTTCTAGTCGCAGTTTTTTCTATCAGATGAAAGATCCATTCGTACCACAAATCTGTGTTTTTATCTACGCTGCTGTAACAGTAGGGGTCAAAGGGATTGTTTGCAATGGGCTCGTTTAGGTAATCAAAATCACAATTGCAATAGCTATAGTATTCTTCTTGTTTCTTTTGTGGCTCTCTTGATGTACCAGTTATTTCGATTTGTATCGGAAAATGGTATTTCGATTTGTATCGGAAAATGTCAGTCTGATCATTTTCACGACTGAATGAGCACATTCAGAACTGGTTTTCCATGCTAGCATATTCTGTGTTACTCATTTGCTGACACGTGGAACCATCTATTACAAACTTTACACTCAGCACCCCTGGAACGTGCTGTCACACGGTGTTCACAATTGCGACAAGTGCTAGATTGTGTGTTGGTTTTACATTTTAGTGTCTGTAATTTCAGTGGAGGCTCCCACGATTTCATCCAAAGGTTTGCCAAAATCACCGCCAAGGACCCACCCAGTGCCAACCCGTCTTTCTGCAAGCAGACGTTTCATTGTTGTTCTAGGTATGTGTGGTTTATCGTCCCTAGCATAAAGCGATCGCAGGGCAATGTTAATGACTTCCTTTACGGGACGTTGGTACATTAGTAGTAGTAGAAGTAGTAGTAGTAGTAGTAGTAGTAGTAGTAGTAGTAGTAGTAGTAGTAGTAGTAGTAGTAGTAGTAGTAATAGTAGTAGTAGTAGTAGTAGTAGTAGTAGTGGTAGTAGTAGTAGTAGTAGTAGTAGTAGTAGTAGTAGTAGTAGTAGTAGTAGTAGTAGTATTAGTAGTAGTAGTAGTAGTAGTAGTAGTAGTAGTAGTAGTAGTAGTAGTAGTAGTAGTAGTAGTAGTAGTAGTAGTAGTAGTAGTAGTAGTAGTAGTAGTAGTAGTAGTAGTAGTAGTAGTAGAGAGTTCGGGTATGTTTCCCTGGGCTTCAATTTGTGCTTAGTCAGTCCAGTTTCAAATGTCCAGTTTTTTCCAATTGTTACAATTGTCACATCTGCAAATTATACGCCAAGAGCATCTGTTTGTCAGGCTGAAATGAGTTGTGAAAAAGTGCCAGTATGCTTTTGTGATAGTGTGTTTGTTTAATTTGCCTCCAAATTTTTGAATATTTCTATTTACAACGTTGTACAGTTGTTTCGTTCGGTGGAAGAAGTTTTCATCAGATTTGACTAGTCGGTTATTTTTGATTTTCAGTTCACCTCTACAGTGTTGCCTTGTCCTCTCGTCTTCAAGGGTTTTAAAGTTTGTCGGAATGTCAAATTCATTACGTGTAATAGCCAAGAAGAGAAGAAGATCATGCAGTTCAACGTAGTGACAGAGTGGGAGGAGTTTTAGGCTAATGAGACGTTCTTTGTAACTTTGAAGTGAGTTTCCTAGAATCCATTTAGTAGCCATGATCTGCACTTTTTCAATTTTGTACGTGTTGGTGCGGTTTCGCAACCATGCTTGTGAGCAGTATGTCATAATGGGAACAATATAACCAGTATAGCAGTTCATTTTGGTTGACGTTGAGCTGATTGTTGACATATTTCGTTTTATTTGGAAAAAAGCACTGGTCGCTTTTTTCACTCTGTGGTCGTAGTTGCCTTGCCATGAGAGATTTGATGTTATTATTAAACCAAGGTCTTTTTGGGATTCAGTTGGTTTTACTTCCTGGCCACACATAGCTGTCGTGAGATTACCTCTAACATTTAACAACTTGCATTTGTTTGCATTTAACTCCATTCTATTCTCTCGGCACCAGTCTTCAATATTTTTTGCGCTTCTGTCCAGTTTTGCCTGATCATGAACGATGAACTTATAGTCGTCTGCAAATCCAAAAACCTTCAATATCGGGGTTTGCATCTGGCAAGTAATTTATAAAAATTAAGAACAGTAGTGGTCCAAAGATCGAACCTTGTGGGACTCCATTTGTTACGTTCTCCAAACTTGAATAACAATTTCCAATTTTAACAAATTGTTTTCTATCTTCTAAATAAGAGTGCAAGAGTAATAATATATTCCCTCCGACATCAAAACTTTCGAGTTTCTTTATGAGGAGGTGTTGTGGTACTTTATCAAAAGCTTTTGCAAAATCTAAGTAGAGGATACTAATGTCGTCCGACAAAATTGTGTCAAATTTGCGATATACTCTGTCGAGAAACAGTAGAAGCTGAGTGGTTGCCGATCTATTCTTTCGAAAGCCGAATTGATTTTCGTTTAATCTGACGACAATGATAATATGTTTCGTCAAAAATCCCTTTTTCAAAAATTTTGGACACACAACAGAGTAAACTAATGGGTCTGTAGCAATTCACTTCTGCTTTGCTTCCCTCCTTATAGATGGGAGTTATTTGACTTATTTTCCAGATAGAAGGGAATTTTCCTTTATTGGATATTGTTTGAAAAAGAAGGACGAGTGACTTGCTCAATGTTGCTGAGCAAAATTTAAAAATTATGTTAACAAAGTTATCGGGTCCGTTTGACTTGTTGAGTTGTAGTTTCCTTGATATATCTGTTATCAGTTTTTCTGTTATATGCAGAGAATTAAGTTTTCTCCTCAAGACTGCTGGTTTGTAATCAACTTTGTTACTGTACACTTTTTGGAAGAATGAGTTAAAAGTTCTGCTTTGTGTTGATCGGTTCTAGCGCTCGTGTTTGCATAGTTTACAATATGGGTTTACATTAGTTTATTGCATTAATTATTTTCTAATAATAATTTGAATCTTTGGAAGAGATATCTGAAGTCGCTTATGGAAGCAACGACGCAAAAAATGCTAGAAAAAAGACAGTTCATTAAGATATAAATTTGAGTAAAATAAGGATCTTTTCCGTTTGTGCCCCCCCAGTACGTTATGCTCCCCCCAGTTACAGAGCACGTGTCATTACATAGTAAATCATTGTAAAAATATTGCACGTGCATCTGGGGGTTGCAAATAATATGCACCCACTAAGCTGGGGGGGCACAAACGGAAAAGATCCTAAACAAGAAAAACAAGAAAAAGCAAATGCTAGCAGTGAAAACCAGATTCGAGTCTTTCTGTTATTGTCCCCCCAATAGCTTTGTAATCATTTAACGTTCTGCCAGTTTTCGCTTCAGTTTTAGTTGTTTTTACTCTCTATCGCACCTTAAACTTTGAACGCAAGCATAAAACGCACTCATTCATCGCATTGGATAGAAACTCGATCTTAAGTGATATATGTTTTTTCGGATCTCTTCTGTTTTGGCCCCCTTTTTTACGCCGTCAGTTACAAATGTATTATTCTATAGCACGTTACTTAGCACTTGGGCTGGGAGGGGAGCGGGGTAAGAGTTAGTTTTCATTACGCAAAAATAATTGTCAAATAGTAGTGACAGTAATTCTTTGGTTCTGATTTTATTCGATATTCTGAGGTAGCTTCTAGAACTGTTTAATTTTAAATTATACAGTAAATTTTGTTGTAGAATTGAGTTGTTTTCACCGATGTGTTGTTGTCTTCGATTTAACTAGAGGGAGGTGTATCTGCAGCAGTATAGGCGTTAAAGTATAATCTATAATTAGGGTTTCCTGTTCTGTCCAAGGAAACGAGGCAAGCAATACAATTTAGAGATTAAGTTATTCATTTTCAGAGCTGAATGGACTACGCTTGGACAAAAAGTAAAGACGAAGTCCTCAGCCACTTTGATGTTGACGAATACGGCTTAACAGAGAGCCAAGTTCGGAGAAATCAGGAACGCTATGGACCAAATGGTACGAGTACACTTGATACAAATAGCTAGAAGAATCGACATGAAAATTATTCGCATTTATGCCCAGTCTCATTTGTCTTAATTATTGGAGTTTGATACATATTAATTCGATACAGAAAACATTCTAGCATTTGTTAGAGTAATTGGTAGCGGTACTAGTAAATTACTAATAGATAGTTTTGCTGTTTTAGAATTGCCTGCCGAGGAGGGTACGTATGAAATATGCCTTCGTCTCTTTGAGGAAGTAACCAAAATGTCGATGAGTTGGATTTTTTGCGCCTGCTATCTAAAGTGCATTCAGAATTTTGTACACCTGAATGCAACAATTTTTTTTACAATTAACTGTTTTTCATTCGTTTTCAGGAAAATCACTCCTCCAACTTATATTGGAACAGTTTGATGACCTCTTAGTGAAGATCCTTCTAGCAGCCGCCATAATATCATTTGTAAGTTTTTATCAACCTTTAATTTAAATCATTATAAAGTAGCTGTTATTTTGGCAAAGTATATAATTTAGCGAGTTTTCAGTAAAAAAAAATAGCAGATCGTTAAGCTTAATTATGCTCTTTTGGCACTAGAAGTTGTCAGGGCTAATATGTGTACATATTAGGCGCCGTACTATCCCGATCTCAATGACAGCATTTTTTATGAGACTGGTTTTCTTTTAGTAACAACAAGTGTACAGGTTTCATTGACTGTTGTAATCGAACATCAAAGCTACTATGTTGGCTTTCTAACTAAGGGTTTTTGACGATTTTTTAAAACTGATTGCTAATGTGTTTTATCTAAAAACAAGAGTGGTTTCCCACCGTTTTAATATAAAACGGGGGTGTGATCCACCCAATAGTGAGCCCCCACTATATACCACAAAAACGCATGCTCAAAGCGTCGTCAAATAGAAGATCAATACAATGGCTTTAAAGCGAAGGTCATTGATCTACGCTGAATCAAATAGCAGCTTTTAGCATTGCTTTGTAAAATTAGTTTAACAAATTGGAGGTAGTCAAGTATAATAAAACAAAGAATTAGAGGCGAGCGAATTATGATTCGTGCCGCCTTCCTTCTTCAACAATTGCTGACACAGAAAAATCGGGGGCTGTGTGTGACTTCTTGAGGGCTCTACATCCCCTGAGACATAAGACACAGCTTCGCAAAAGTGCGAAACTTACCTTGGTTCGGATTAAGTTGATGGTGCCCAAGTATCGTTTGTTTTCCTTGTAGGCTATTTTTTCGGCTAACTTTTTCATGACTTTGGTGGCGGAGGCAGGTAAAATGCAGGCAAAAATTAGAGAATTGAAAGAACTGTTTTCAACTTCGTTAATTCGGTTATCATATTTAAATGCGAGGGGTTGAAAACTTTGACATCGAAAAAAGTCAGAGAATGGAGTTTCCCAGAGTCCATTCGCTTTGATATCCAGTCAAGCGTCGTCATCAGTGCTTGTAGTTTTGTGTGATTTTCCTTGAAGCAACTGAAGCGTTGCCTCTCTTTCGACATCATAACAATCCTCGTTCTTCAACCTTGCGAACGTGTCTCGGATTTCGTTTCGGCGAATGTGAGTGTACCCGCCTTTTGCACAGTGGAGGGTATGTGTGATTTTGAATTTTTCACAAAATGGTTATGTATTTGGTGTTTTTGTTAACTCGCGGCCATATTTTAAGTCTAGTCCATGTTGAAACTCTTACTTCTTTTGGCAGAAATTGTACTTTTTGAGTGGCAGGGCATTTAGCCAGCAAGAGGCGTTCTTTTGTGAAGCGAGTTCTAAGGAGTATTTTGTCTGTTGATTCATTGCTTCTTTCAGACTATCTATCTTGGTTTTCTCTTCCTTAATGCGGGCGGCCATTTTTGTATCCTGTTGCAAACGATTTGAAGGAGCTCAGCCTGGGTCATAATTGTTAAGGGGGTTGGAGAGGTCAGTCGAGTCGAAGTAATCAGGTGTACCTGCAGTCGGGTTAGCTTTACTCAACCCACCCAGGCTCAAGGGTAGGGCGTAAGTACTCCAAAGGATTTCGTCCTGGGGTTTGAGACCTCGGTTATGGCTGGTATAAGTTTCAGAGCTTTTTCCACGGCTGTCAGGGCGTCAGTTAAGGCGGGCGTTGTTCGGTTGAGGTACGCAAGTTTCTGTTGAACGTCTTTGTTAAACAGCTGTAAACATTCTGCGGCAATGTTTGCAAAAATGAGAGGTTCTCAGGCATAGACGTATATTTACGCGAGGAAGCAGAGGCAATATCACAGCACGAAGAGCTATCACCAACCACGGAGCCTAAAACACGTGTGCCATTGGTGATTTCGACGTCAGTATTGGCGAAGATTAGTCTCAACTGTTCCAGTTTCGACTCTTTAACCACTTAACTGGTATTTAGGATTGTTCACATTTAGGATTGTTAGCAGCGGAGCCATTGTCTGCATACCACTTTTGTACTATGCTGTCGGTTTGAACGCATCTTTGAGAACGTCTAGAACGTCATGGCGGTTGAAGTGGCGCACTTCATTCTGATTGTTCTTTGAAGCTTTTGGTAGTCGGAGCTGAAAGGCTTTGTTTTTAGAAAACAGCGCATCTACTTGTCCTTGACTCCGCATCTCGATTCGTCTGCTAATGGTCTTATTGACAGAACCGTCGTTGCTCTTCTTTGTGCGGCGCAGTATAAGATGTGGAAAAAGCATGGCCGTTTATAGGGCAAACTCTGATGTTGCTTATTTTCGGATATCAGGATTTGCAGGGTCAGCAGTGGATGAGGGGTATCGGCAGCTCGTTTGGCGGTGCAGTGTCGGCATTCGAAAAAATCAAAATACTCACGGCCAGAGGCCAAACCACTACATCTAATGTGGATATAATGAAAGGAAACGCTCCATATACCACCGACTGATATGCCACTGGCACTGGCTACAGGGAGACTGGGTCGACAAGAGGAAGGAAGGCTACATAGGGCTAGAAGTTAAGTCTGGGATGAAAACAAGAGTGGTAATAAAATTTTGAATCCTTTCTCAGTCTTATTATTTTATCATCTCTATAATTTTTCTGTTTTTACTATTGGAACAAAGGTTTCGTTTTTCAATAAGAGAGACATATGTTGCTGTTGACTAAAAAAATGTACCGAGTCATTGAGCAGGTTGAAGTCGACATTGTGTACACGGACTTCGAAAAAGTTTTGGACAAAGAAGACCATAATTATTTCATACACATCCAATGCTGGCATTACCGGAAAATTGTTTAAGCTTATTGCCAGTCATTTTGCGGGTAGAACACAGTGCTTTAAAGTAAGAGAAAATGTTTCTATCTCCATTGAAGATGCTAGTGGCTTGCCTCTAGGTACAATATTTCCCCCTTTAATTCATTATTATCATCAACGGCCTTCGCACAAAATTTGATTACAAAAATACGTGTTCTTGAGTATCAAACGACGTCGTTTACTCAATGGCTTCAGCGAACTTAATTTATGATAACATCTGTAAGAATTTGAGAAATATTTAATAGTCAATAATTAATTTATAGTAATTTCTTAGCTAAATTTAGTTCAACAATGGTTTCATAATTATAATTCGTTTTGATTTCAACTTTTGTAGTAATATTTATTATTTATGACAACGCGAAATTGATTCAAGAACCGTTCTGACGTCAACTTCTTTCTTTGAAATATGACATGCAATTTCTCGTTTGAATTATCCGAAAGTGTGCTTGATGATACTTGGTAACTGAAATGTTCGTCAAAGTTTATGCAACTCTTCTAGTTAACAATATTAGAAAATAGCGGATGTGTCGTTTGATCATTTGATAAGCTGTTGGCAAAGAGTTTGTCATCACGATCGGCCGTCCGTACTCAAACCCCCAATAAACGTTTTTCTGAACATCAGTTGCTCCGTCATTCGGAGACACTTCATCGGGAAACTATGTGATTCGTATGCTAAAATGGCCCCACCGCGAGCTGAAGATACGAAGCGTTACATTGCTAGAAGTGTTGAAAGGAACATTATGCTGTAAAAAGTGTGATTAAATTTTCACCAGAGACTTAAGCTACAGGCAAATGATCTATAACTAGTGAACTGAAATGGAAGAAAGCACATTTTTTGCGAAGTTTATGATAAGTTGAGGTATTGTGATGAATTGCCAGATCCACTCTTGCTTTCATTTGAAACGTGTGGATGTTTTTTTTTATTGAATATCTTAGCATTTTTGCCCTGGCCTGCTTTTTTTGTCCGGTGATTCTTTATTTTTTTTTAAATGAAAAGGGGTTGCTCTTGAGCCGCGCAAGACAATCCAATGGATGAGTAGTGATCCCCTATTATGAAACATCATTGCATCGTCTTTGTCCGGTGATAGTAAATATTTTTATAGCTATAATTTGGCAGCAAATAAATATTTTATGACTATTTTTTTCTCAAGGGATGAGGCGTATCTCTCTCCAAATCTGAGACTCGTTGTACTTCTCTATCGGATTTTTCATTGTTAGTGATCCGGATTCTTTGTATTATTTGCGGTTATCTACAAATCCCATTACCCTCCGCACACTACATTGATTACCTCCGATTTTGACTGCTGGTTTTTGGTCGACAGCTAACAAATTTGTTTCAAATATAATTGAAACAGTACAATTGAAATAAGTCAATGCTTCCGAAAAAGCTGTTGTTTGACAATAGAAATGTATTTTTTTGCATTCATGTCAGTGTGGAGTAACTGATCCGAAGTTAGTTTGTTATCCCTATTTTGAGAGGAACTCAACGACTGTTAGAGGGTTATGTAAATTGAATTATTCAGCATTAAATAATTTGGTTTGTTGCAGTTTATAAAGCCTATAAGTATAACATTTCGACTAACTCTGAATCGCGTTTTTGCATGAACTACTTGTGCATCATGTTTAATTGCTCTCGAACGAAGTTTGAAGCAATTATTGTAAACGTGTTGGTCTTCTGTTTTGCAAAATTCTTGCTCGACCGTTTTTGCACCTTTGTTCTAGAACATTCTGTGACTTTTCAAGTGACTTTTTCACGCTTCACTATTCGTTTTGAGTGATTTCATTTGAGTAGTAGTAGGCGAGCAGAGCTGGGGGGGGGGGGTAAAAGGACGTACCTATGTATAAAGATTACCTATAGCCTATTTTCATCAATTTTCCAAAGACGTACCTAAAAAAGAGAGTGAGAACAATAGACCTGTCATCTTATCGTAATTACCCAGGGGTAATTATCGTAATTACCCCAGGGAAATGCATCCGCTCTAATGCACTTCAGCTAATCTTATCTACCTAATAAAGTTCATCTGCAGAACTTTTACTTTCAAACTTTTCATTTACGCATAACTTTTTCGATTATCAATTTTTTTTAATTTTCGATTATTAATGAAGTTTTGTTTTCAATAATTTCAAATTATTGGAAGTTTTTCGCAAAAGCTTCTCAAAAGTTTTTTTGAAAATTTAATTTTTTTTTTAATTTTTTTTTACTCATGATGTGAAAGCATGCAAGAAACCGATTTTTTGGCATTTTCTTTTGGTAGTTTCTGTTTTTTTTTCTCGGTAGTTTCAGTTTCAAAAACCCGAAACCGTTAAAAAAAAGTTGTATATAAAGTTGTTCTAATAATCGGTTGAAATTTTTTAACACAGATTTCAATGAAAAATACTAAAACACAGAAAACCATCACTGAAAAGTTGTTTTTTTTTCGTAGTTTCAGATTCTGAAACCTCAAACTAAATTTTTTTTTTGGTCGAAAATGTATACTACAGTACAACTTTAGAGGGTATTTTTCGAAGTGAAGTTCAATGGTGGTAATTTCACGGTCAATTATAGATTATGGGTTTGGGTTTTTTTGCAGTTTTAGTTTCTCAAACCTCAAACTACAAAATAGTTTTATCGAGAATGGTATGCTATATCAACTCTCTATATGTTGTTTTTAAACAAAGCATTTGATAGTGACTTCTTTAACTCCTAGAAGTTACACTTTTTGGTTTTTTTCTGAAGTTTCAGCTTCTGAAACCTCAAATTATTTTTTTTTGAATTGTTTGTTACAGTACATCTTTATAGCGTAATTTTTAACGCAGAATCCAATGGGCATAATTTAAAAGTCGTGAAAAGAGGACAAATTTGTATTTGTTTTAGATTCTGAAACTTGAAACCAAAAAAAGTTTTTGGTAAAAAATACTCAATTCTTGTAAAAAATACCCTATTCTTGAAAAAATGAAAAAAACCCATTTCATACCAAAAAATACCAAATTCTTGGCAAAAAATACCCAATTCTTGCCAAAAACACCCAATCCTTGTCCAAAAATAGCCAATCGTTGCCAAAAAATACCCAATTATTGCCAAAAATTACCCAATTATTGCCAAAAAACCCAATTCTTGGCAAAAAATTCCAAATTCTTGAAAAACAAACACTCCATTATTGTGAAAAATGCCCAACTATTGCCAACAGATCCCAGGTCTTGGTGAAAAACACCCAATTCGTGGCTCAAAATATCCAATTATTGTCAAAAACACCCAAATATCCAAATATTACCCAAAAAATATCAAACTGTTGCCAAAAAAAAACAATTCTACCCCAAGAATATCTGTTTCTAGTCATGAGTTACACAATTCATAGCAAAAATACCCATTTATTACCAAAATCTACAAAATTTTTGCCAAAAATACCTAATTCCTGCGAAAAGGAACCAAGTTCTAGTAAAAATATCCCAATACTTGCCGCAGAGAGACACAAGTCTTGCCAAAAATACACATTTTTACCACAAAATAGCAAAATTTTGTCAAAAATACCCAAATTGTAACCAAAATAACAAAATTTTATCAAATATTTATCTAAAATATATCAAAAGTTAGACAATCTTGCAATCATCCGTTTTTTCTCTAATTTCTTGTCAACAATCCAATTATTTAGTGACCTTAAAACATCAACTTTTGACATAATCTTTTGTAAAGACGAATCTTCTCAGGTGATCGATATAGGTTTAATGAGTACAAATTTGTCACGAATTTTTTGCTATTGTACAGAATTAATCGTTAAAAGTTCAACCATAGTAATTTAACAATTACGTCCTACTATCTTCTCAATTAAGAACAATTACGTGATCATTTTTTGTAAGAGGGCCACTGACCTCTTTGGAACAAAATTTACTCCAGCTACGTTATATGATTGCTGCAATTAGGGATTCCTATGTATTGTATGGGGTCACTGAACTCATGTGAACAAAAAAATAATCCTTACTACTTACGATATTATTCCTATTTTATCAAAGCATGCACAGCTCACGTGCTTGAAGTCTTACTCATAGTATTGTAATAATTACGTCACTATTGCGTCATAATGATGTCATTTTTTATTGTAGTGCACAAACAAAAATTCAACTCATTGCGCTTATTTTCGTTCTCTTCAACAACTTAGCTATAGTTAGACTTTTTCATTTTTTTTTCGGCGACAATTTTAATCTCTTTTTCCTACAAACCTAAGTTTTCAGTTATAAAGCTTTCAGTGGAGATTCTTCATCTCTAGGATATCTTCCTTTTTCCCATTCCAGGTAAGTCACCTCTGTTATAGAATATGAAAACAGACCAAAAAAAGAATAATGGGCTATTATAATTATCGTACTCATTCGCAAATAGCATATTTTTTCTTCAGAGAGAAAGTTTTTTTCAATATCTGTATTTTCAATTTATTTAGGAGTTCAACCGTCGTCACCTAAAAAAGGCTGGAATAATGAATATCAAATCTGTGAAATTGAACGAAAATCTTAAGGCCCACTTCTTCTTCCCCGATTTCAATGATGATGTAGCAATTATAAAGGAGAGGAAGACGTGCTTCGGCTGAGTAGCTGAACCTCCATTCTCCATTCCGAGGCAGCTTCTAGTCTTCATTATTGCAATCGAGAATTTGCCAGAAGTCTCTGTTCCATACAAACAGACAACTGTAGACTTGTACGAGAATCACATCGAATACAAAACTTTAAAAGTCTCAGACAACATGGAACTGAGCAGATCAGTCCGTGCACAATTTTGTGAGTATGAGTTGTCCTATAGACCAATGTATGAAAATCAATTAGGATTTTTTGAGGAGAGAGAACCTAAATTCTTCTGGTGTGTGTCTGACGAGTATGACAATTTGCAGGAGCAGAAACCTGATCGGGATTGTGACGAGTGGGAAAATGGGTCATTGACAGAGAGTATTATCGCAATTATAGAAGAAGAGAACGCACTTGATCCCAAGTTAGACAAAAAAAAATCTGACCAGGCAGTCCCTTTTGCGTGTTTTTCTACAGACACTGGACAAGATGCATTGAAAGAAGTACAGGGAGCATCGAGTGTTGAAAACAATTCAATCAAGTCTGCCAGAACCATCCTTAGTACTGTACTCAATGATTATACAGATTACCAAGATCATATTTTATCTAATGAAGCCAGTGAAAAAATATCTGAAAAAACTTCCCTCAAATCTGAGCAACCAGCGTCTTGTACACAAAAGACTGTCAAGAGAAGGGCTCCTGCTGTCAATAACCCTGAAAGAGTGGGAAGTAAAAATTCAGATGGTGATGAAAACGAAGACAACATATGTCCTCCATCGTGCAAATTGAGACGAGCTGCTGAGTTGTAAAGTAACTAAAATAACCGGCTGAGAAGTTATTTCTTTGACTGATTATCTGTTTGTATTTCCGGTATAATTTCAGATCCAAAAACTATTATTTCCTGAGGTGACTAATTGACTACTGTTTAATTTGTAATATTCTCTTTTTACACTCAGAAAAAGCTGAATTTCATGTATGCTTTTGAATTGATACTTTGATAATATAATCTATTTGAGTTTTACAAATGCATTTTCGAAATTAACTTTTATTTAAAGTTCAATTTTGAATTAAATTTTATGTCAAAAAAAGCCTGTTTTTGTAAGATCTGTTTTTTTTTCTCAAAAATGGCGGTTAACGACGAAAAAGGCTTGTTTTCATAAAATGTTTTTTCCAAAACGCGGGTTTTTTTGGCCTCTGCAATGAACTCCCGGCAGCTGATACTGGATGATGCAAAGCGATTACAGTGACAATTTCGAATCAAACTGCAGCAGCAATTCTTCCCATCAGAATATTGCAATAAGCGTGCTGCCTTTGATAATATATTACCTGGTCAATTAAAAGAAGAATTTTTGGCAGGAATTTTTAGAAATAGATACTCATACAAATCTTTAAGTATTAGAATTTAGTTTTTTTTTTAAAAAAAGTTGAAAACCTTTTGCATAATTTTTTACTGTTTTGAAAAAAAATATACATTTACAATCCCATTTTTTTCAAAAACGTCGTTTTTTTACAAAAGGTTTCTCTTTTCATTTTTCCATTTGTCAGTTTTTTAAACTTTTTAATGTGAAGTTTTGAATTGAATCATTTTTTTAACTGAAAATCTTTTTTACTAAAATGATTTTTTTTAAAAAAATTGTTGTGTTTTACGCAATGTTTTTAAACAAAAATGTAAATCTTGATGTTTTTTTATTTTTTATTTTTACTTTTTTTTCTGTTTTATAATTTTTTTTATGTAAAAATTTAAATTTAATTAATTTTCTTTTTGAAAAAACAAAGTTTTACTAGAATAATTTTTCTTTCAAAAATGCCGTTTTTTACATAAGTTTTTTAACAAAAAATGCAACTTGTGCTGTTTTTATTTTTTTATTTTTCCTTTTTTTTCTGTTTTTGAATTTTTTATGTAAAATTTTAAATTTTTTCGAAAAATTTTGTTTAAAAAAATTTCTTCAAAAATGCTGTTTTTTGCATAAGGTTTTTAACAAAAAATGCAATTTTTGTTGTTTTTTATTTTTCTATTTTTCCTTTTGTCTGTTTTTCAATTTTTTAATGTAAAATATGAAATTTAATTAATTTCCTTTTTTGAAAAAAACAAGTTTTACTAGAATAATTTTTTTTTCAAAAATGCCGTTTTTTACATAAGGTTTTAAACAAAATATGCAACATGTGTTGTTTTTTATTTTTCTATTTTTCCTTTTTTCTGTTTTTGAATTTTTTAATGTAAAATATGAAATTCAATTAATTTCCTTTTTGAAAAAACAAGTTTTACTAGAATAATTTTTTTTCAAAAATGTCGTTTTTTACATAAGGTTTTTAACAAAAAATGCAACTTGTGTTGTTTTTTGTTTTTCCTTTTTTCTGTTTTTGAATTTTTTAGTGTAAAATTTTAATTTTAAACAATTTTTTTTGAAAAAACAAGTTTTACTAGAATAATTTTTCTCTCAAAAAAGCCGTTTTTTACATAAGGTTTTTAACAAAAAATGCAACTTGTGTTGTTTTTTTATTTTTCTATTTTTCCTTTTTTTCTGCTTTCGAATTTTTTTATGTAAAACTTAATTTTTTTTGAACAATCAAGTTTTACTAGAATAATTTTTGTTTCAAAAATGCCGTTTTTTACATAAGGTTTTTAACAAAAATGCAACTTGTGTTGTTTTTTATTTTTCTTTTTTTCCTTTTTTTCTGTTTTTGAATTTTTTAATGTAAAATATGAAATTCAATTAATTTCCTTTTTGAAAAAACAAGTTTTACTAGAATAATTTTTTTTTTCAAAAATGTCATTTTTACATAAGGTTTTTAACAAAAAATGCAACTTGTGTTGTTTTTTGTTTTTCCTTTTTTCTGTTTTTGAATTTTTTAATGAAAAATTTTAATTTAAAATAATTTTTTTTGAAAAAACAGTTTTACTAGAATAATTTTTCTTTCAAAAATGTCGTTTTTTACATAAAGTTTTTACCAAAAAATTCTATTTTTGTTTTTTATTTTTCTATTTTTTCAGTTTTTGAATTTTTTTTTAAAATTTTTTATTGAATAATTTTTTTTTCTTAAAAAATGTTGTTTTCTAAAACATTTTTTTTTTCAAAAATGCCGTTTTTTACATTATGTATTTAACAAAAAATGTGAATTTTGTTGTTTTTTACTTTTCTGTTTTAGCTTTTTTCAGTTTTAGAAGTTTTTTTTGTAAAATTTTTAATTTAATTTTTGAAAAATATTGTTTTACTACTCTGCGCGCCCAACGATCTTTTATTTCCGAACAACATCCAGAGATGCACACTAGGGATGCTTGACGCCAGTAATTGTCACCACGCGACACCGGTACCCCGGGGTTTACTCTGAAGTATGTTTATCATGAGACGATGAATAAATCGGAATTTCTCAAGAAGAACATGATATCAATAAAAATGTAATTGTTTAAAATGAAAAATTAAAACAAATATGCTTGTTATCAAAAGCTTGATTTGTTATAGATTTCCGCAAACTTTATTAATAAGTGTATTAATTTGTAATAAATAATTGTACTTAATAATTGATTTTTGTAAAAATTGTAATACATTGATTTTTACAATTTTCTGCTTTGCTAAAGAAATTGCAAAAAACATCAAGAGCTGAAAAATTGAAAACTAGAATAAGAAAAACATCAAACTTACATTTTTTATTGAAAATATTATGCGAAAAACGACATTTGGAAAAAATTGTTTTACTAAAACAATATTTTTCAAAAAAAAAAATTAAATTAAAAATTTTACAAAAAAACTGAAAAACTGAAAAAAGCTTAAACAGAAAAGTAAAAAACAACAAAATTCTCATTTTTTGTTAAATACGTAATGTAAAAAACGGCATTTTTGAAAAAAAAAATGTTTTAGAAAACAACATTTTTTAAGAAAAAAAATAATTCAATAAAAAATTTTTAAAAAAATTCAAAAACTGAAAAAATAGAAAAATAAAAAACAAAAATAGCATTTTTTGGTAAAGACTTTATGTAAAAAACGACATTTTTGAAGGAAAGTTTGTTCTAGTAAAACTTGTTTTTTCAAAAAAAAATTATTTTAAATTAAAATTTTACATTAAAAAATTCAAAAACAGAAAAAAGGAAAAACAAAAAACAACACAAGTTGCATTTTTTGTTAAAAACTTTATGTAAAAACGACATTTTTGAAAAAAAAATTATTCTAGTAAAACTTGTTTTTTCAAAAAGGAAATTAATTGAATTTCATATTTTACATTAAAAAATTCAAAAACAGAAAAAGGAAAAATAGAAAAATAAAAAACAACACAAGTTGCATTTTTGTTAAAAACCTTATGTAAAAAACGGCATTTTTGAAACAAAAATTATTCTAGTAAAACTTGATTGTTCAAAAAAAATTAAGTTTTACATAGAAAAATTCGAAAGCAGAAAAAAAGGAAAAATAGAAAAATAAAAAAACACAAGTTGCATTTTTTGTTAAAAACTTTATGTAAAAAACGGCTTTTTTGAGAGAAAAATTATTCTAGTAAAACTTGTTTTTTCAAAAAAAATTGTTTAAAATTAAAATTTTACACTAAAAAATTCAAAAACAGAAAAAAGGAAAAACAAAAAACAACACAAGTTGCATTTTTTGTTAAAAACCTTATGTAAAAAACGACATTTTTGAAAAAAAATTATTCTAGTAAAACTTGTTTTTTCAAAAAGGAAATTAATTGAATTTCATATTTTACATTAAAAAATTCAAAAACAGAAAAAAGGAAAAATAGAAAAATAAAAAACAACACATGTTGCATATTTTGTTTAAAACCTTATGTAAAAAACGGCATTTTTGAAAAAAAAATTATTCTATTGAAACTTGATTGTTCAAAAAAAATTAAGTTTTACATAGAAAAATTCGAAAGCAGAAAAAAAGGAAAAATAGAAAAATAAAAAAACAACACAAGTTGCATTTTTTGTTAAAAACCTTATGTAAAAAACGGCTTTTTTGAGAGAAAAATTATTCTAGTAAAACTTGTTTTTTCAAAAAAAATTGTTTAAAATTGGTGCATTTTTTGTTAAAAACCTTATGTGAAAAACGACTTTTTTGAAAAAAAAATTATTCTAGTAAAACTTGTTTTTTCAAAAAAGGAAATTAATTAAATTTCATATTTTACATTAAAAAATTGAAAAACAGACAAAAGGAAAAATAGAAAAATAAAAAACAACAAAAATTGCATTTTTTTGTTAAAAACCTTATGCAAAAAACAGCATTTTTGAAGAAATTTTTTTTAAACAAAATTTTTCGAAAAAATTTAAAATTTTACATAAAAAATTCAAAAACAGAAAAAAAAGGAAAAATAAAAAAATAAAAACAGCACAAGTTGCATTTTTTGTTAAAAACCTTATGTAAAAAACGGCATTTTTGAAAGAAAAATTATTCTAGTAAAACTTTGTTTTTTCAAAAAGAAAATTAATTAAATTTAAATTTTTACATAAAAAAAATTATAAAACAGAAAAAAAAGTAAAAATAAAAAATAAAAAAACATCAAGATTTACATTTTTGTTTAAAAACATTGCGTAAAACACAACAATTTTTTTAAAAAAAATCATTTTAGTAAAAAAGATTTTCATTTAAAAAAATGATTCAATTCAAAACTTCAACTTCACATTAAAAAGTTTAAAAAACTGACAAATGGAAAAATGAAAAGAGAAACCTTTTGTAAAAAAAACGACGTTTTTGAAAAAAATGGGATTGTAAATGTATATTTTTTTTCAAAACAGTAAAAATTATGCAAAAGGTTTTCAACTTTTTTAAAAAAAAAACTAAATTCTAATACTTAAAGATTTGTATGAGTATCTATTTCTAAAAATTCCGGCCAAAAATTCTTCTTTTAATTGACCAGGTAATATATTATCAAAGGCAGCACGCTTATTGCAATATTCTGATGGGAAGAATTGCTGCTGGAGTTTGATTCGAAATTGTCACTGTAATCGCTTTGCATCATCCAGTATCAGCTGCCGGGAGTTCATTGCAGAGGCCAAAAAAACCCGCGTTTTGGAAAAAACGTTTTATGAAAACAAGCCTTTTTCGTCTTTAACCGCCATTTTTGAGAAAGAAAACAGATATTACAAAAACAGGCATTTTTTGACATAAATTTTAATTCAAAATTGAACTTTAAATAAAAGTTAATTTCGAAAATGCATTTGTAAAACTCAAATATATTATATTATCAAAGTATCAATTCAAAAGCATACATGAAATTCAGCTTTTTCTGAGTGTAAAAAGAGAATGATACAAATTAAACAGTCAATTAGTCACCTCAGGAAATAAGTTTTTGGATCTGAAATTATACCGGAAATACAAACAGATAATCAGTCAAAGAAATAACTTCTCAGCCGGTTATTTTAGTTACTATACAACTCAGCAGCTCGTCTCAATTTGCACGATGGAGGACATATGTTGTCTTCGTTTTCATCACCATCTGAATTTTTACTTCCCACTCTTTCAGGGTTATTGACAGCAGGAGCCCTTCTCTTGACAGTCTTTTGTGTACAAGACGCTGGTTGCTCAGATTTGAGGGAAGTTTTTTCAGATATTTTTTCACTGGCTTCATTAGATAAAATATGATCTTGGTAATCTGTATAATCATTGAGTACAGTACTAAGGATGGTTCTGGCAGACTTGATTGAATTGTTTTCAACACTCCATGCTCCCTGTACTTCTTTCAATGCATCTTGTCCAGTGTCTGTAAAAAAACACGCAAAAGAGACTGCCTGGTCAGATTTTTTGTTGTCTAACTTCAAGTGGGATCAAGTGCGTTCTCTTCTTCTATAATTGCGATAATACTCTCTGTCAACGACCCATTTTCCACTCGTCACAATCCCGATCAGGTTTCTGCTCCTGCAAATTGTCATACTCGTCAGACACGCACCAGAGGAATTTAAGTTCTCTCTCCTCCTCAAAAAATCCTAATCGATTTTCATACATTGGTCTATAGGACAACTCATAATCACAAAATTGTGCACGGACTGATCTGCTCAGTTCCATGTTGTCTGAGACTTGTAAAGTTTTGTATTCGATGTGGTTCTCGTAGAAGTCTACAGTTGTGTTTGTATGGAACAGAGACTTCTGGCAAATTCTCGATTGCAATAATGAAGACTAGAAGCTGCCTCGGAATGGAGAATGGAGGTTCAGCTACCCAGCCGAAGCACGTCTTCCTCTCCTTTATAATTGCTACATCATCATTGAAATCGGGGAAGAAGTGGGCCTGAAGATTTTCGTTCAATTTCAGATTTGATATTCATTATTCCAGCCTTTTTTAGGTGACGACGGTTGAACTCCTAAATAAATTGAAAATACAGATATTGAAAAAAACTTTCTCTCTGAAGAAATAATATGCTATTTGCGAATGAGTACGATAATTATAATAGCCCATTAATCTTTTTTTGGTCTGTTTTCATATTCTATAACAGAGGTGACTTACCTGGAATGGGAAAAAGGAAGATATCCTAGAGATGAAGAATCTCCACTGAAAGGTTTATAACTGAAAACTTAGGTTTGTAGGAAAAGGAGATTAAAATTGTCTCCGAAAAAAAATGAAAAAGTCTAACTATAGCTAAGTTGTTGAAGAGAACGAAAATAAGCGCAATGAGTTGAATTTTTGTTTGTGCACTACAATAAAAAATGACATCATTATGACGCAATAGTGACGTAATTATTACAATACTATGAGTAAGACTTCAAGCACGTGAGCTGTGCATGCTTTGATAAAATAGGAATAATATCGTAAGTAGTAAGGATTATTTTTTGTTCACATGAGTTCAGTGACCCCATACAATACATAGGAATCCCTAATTGCAGCAATCATATGAGGTAGCTGGAGTAAATTTTGTTCCAAAGAGGTCAGTGGCCCTCTTACAAAAAATGATCACGTAATTGTTCTTAATTGAGAAGATAGTAGGACGTAATTGTTAAATTACTATGGTTGAACTTTTAACGATTAATTCTGTACAATAGCAAAAAATTCGTGACAAATTTGTACTCATTAAACCTATATCGATCACCTGAGAAGATTCGTCTTTACAAAAGATTATCTCAAAAGTTGATGTTTTAAGGTCACTGAATAATTGGATTGTTGACAAGAAATTAGAGAAAACGGATGATTGCAAGATTGTCTAACTTTTGATATATTTTAGATAAATATTTGATAAAATTTTGTTATTTTGGTTACAATTTGGGTATTTTTGACAAAATTTTGCTATTTTGTGGTAAAAATGTGTATTTTTGGCAAGACTTGTGTCTCTCTGCGGCAAGTATTGGGATATTTTTACTAGAACTTGGTTCCTTTTCGCAGGAATTAGGTATTTTTGGCAAAAATTTTGTAGATTTTGGTAATAAATGGGTATTTTTGCTATGAATTGTGTAACTCATGACTAGAAACAGATATTCTTGGGGTAGAATTGTTTTTTTTTTGGCAACAGTTTGATATTTTTTGGGTAATATTTGGATATTTGGGTGTTTTTGACAATAATTGGATATTTTGAGCCACGAATTGGGTGTTTTTCACCAAGACCTGGGATCTGTTGGCAATAGTTGGGCATTTTTCACAATAATGGAGTGTTTGTTTTTCAAGAATTTGGAATTTTTTGCCAAGAATTGGGTTTTTTGGCAATAATTGGGTAATTTTTGGCAATAATTGGGTATTTTTTGGCAACGATTGGCTATTTTTGGACAAGGATTGGGTGTTTTTGGCAAGAATTGGGTATTTTTTGCCAAGAATTTGGTATTTCTTGGTATGAAATGGGTTTTTTCATTTTTTCAAGAATAGGGTATTTTTTACAAGAATTTTTTTTTTCAAGTTTTAGAATCTAAAACAACTTTTTTTGGTTTCAAGTTTTAGAATCTAAAACAAATACAAGTTTGTCCTCTTTTCACGACTTTTAGATTATGCCCATTGGATTCTGCGTTAAAAATTACGCTATAAAGATGTACTGTAACAAACAATTCCAAAAAAAAATAATTTGAGGTTTCAGGTTTCAGAAGCTGAAACTTCAGAAAAAAACCAAAAAGTGTAACTTCTAGGAGTTAAAGAAGTCACTATCAAATGCTTTGTTCAAAAACAACATATAGAGAGTTGATATAGCATACCATTCTCGATAAAACTATTTTGTAGTTTGAGGTTTGAGAAACTAAAACTGCAAAAAAAACCCAAACCCATAATCTATAATTGACCGTGAAATTACCACCATTGAACTTCACTTCGAAAAATACCCTCTAAAGTTGTACTGTAGTATACATTTTCGACCAAAAAAAAATTTAGTTTGAGGTTTCAGAATCTGAAACTACGAAAAAAAAAACAACTTTTCAGTGATGGTTTTCTGTGTTTTAGTATTTTTCATTGAAATCTGTGTTAAAAAATTTCAACCGATTATTAGAACAACTTTATATACAACTTTTTTTAACGGTTTCGGGTTTTTGAAACTGAAACTACCGAGAAAAAAAAACAGAAACTACCAAAAGAAAATGCCAAAAAATCGGTTTCTTGCATGCTTTCACATCATGAGTAAAAAAAAATTTAAAAAAAAATTAAATTTTCAAAAAAACTTTTGAGAAGCTTTTGCGAAAAACTTCCAATAATTTGAAATTATTGAAAACAAAACTTCATTAATAATCGAAAATTAAAAAAAAATTGATAATCGAAAAAGTTATGCGTAAATGAAAAGTTTGAAAGTAAAAGTTCTGCAGATGAATTTTATTAGGTAGATAAGATTAGCTGAAGTGCATTAGAGCGGATGCATTTCCCTGGGGTAATTACGATAATTACCCCTGGGTAATTACGATAAGATGACAGGTCTATTGTTCTCACTCTCTTTTTTAGGTACGTCTTTGGAAAATTGATGAAATTAGGCTATAGGTAATCTTTATACATAGGTACGTCCTTTTACCCCCCCCCCCCCCAGCTCTGCTCGCCTACTACTACTCATTTGCTCATTCAGAAATGGGATCTTTTCCGTTTGTGCCCCCCAGTACGTTATGCGCCCCCCAGTTACAGAGCACGTGTCATTACATAGTAAATCATTATGTAAAGTTATTGCACGTGCGTCTGGGGGATGCAAATAATATGCACCCACTAAGCTGGGGGGGGGGGGGGGGGGGGGGCACAAACGGAAAAGATCCCAGAAATGAAGTTAGCGCTAATATAAAGCAATTGTTATCGGTTGATTTGCAATGCAGTTGAAGCTTAGTGGTTAAGATGTCTGACCACAACTTTTATGTTGTGAATTTTGTCAGAAGCTTTTCTGAAGATTAAGCTCATTGGAAGGACTTTGCCATTGATTTTGTTGCATTGATTTTTAGCTGTTTGTTGCAGCGATTATTCGCCTTGTTGTTTCTGCTTTCAAGTTGCCGTAGTAAATATCACAGAAACTGACTGTTCCAAAAATTAAAAATTATTTCACTTTATGTAATTGAATTGGAAGTTTTTGCAGGCTTAGTTTTTTAACCTTCTCAACTTCAATTTGAAATAATATAACGTCATTATAGCCAATGGAGTTTAAATTGCATCGAGAAAGCTCGAGCGGTTTGTTTACAAAAAAGCGTTGCTTTCTCTTTTTTTGTTTAGGCAATTAAAAGAGCTAATATTCAGTTTTGGGTCTGATTACTTCGTTTTCAAAGATAAAATCCATCTGGCTGTAAACAGATTTCGTCTGAATGAGTTTGTAACATATTCGACATATGGAAATGCAAGTCTAGCCCATGTTTGCAAAGTTAATAGGCTTTATGCTTGATAGTAAGCTGTCACGTGGTTTTGTCTTTGCATGTTTGAAGTGATTGATTTTGAACACCAAAATTATAGGCGTGTTTTACAATCTTCAAGCTGCGATTACAAATAAAACTTTATCGTTTGTTTTCACCTAATTCTAATCGCAATTACATGTTAGCTATCAATATTGCCTGTCGTTTGTTGTTAGATTGTGAGCTTGATTAGTAGGGAATGTTTGAGTGAATGGGTTGATAGCAGTTTATTGCCATTTCCCCTCTATTCTGGTTCGTTCTTGGGCTTTTAACTACTTCTGGCTCAGTTAGGAGTTAGAATAGACCGTTGCCCTACCTAACATAACTGTTGAAATGGTTAGGAGGGGGTGTAGGTAATATAGTGTTGAGGTAGACTCCTTGGTGGCAGAGCTTTAAATGAAGTTCATGCATTTTATGACAATGAGATTTGCGCAATGTTTTTTCCCTTTATCCAAGCTCGATTCTTGGAACTGTTTTCTCGGCATCCGCCTGCGCCGGTGGAATATCGCCATCTGCAATTCACATTTATCTATAGCATTATAATGATAATTATTAATTGTAATTGACAGTTCCACATGTTATTAGTTTTTGTCACATATGGTAATCGAAACTCGAATATTGATCGCGGGTGTGTGTGTGGGGGGGGGGGGGGGGGGTATAACGGGTCATCATTCATTTGATAGATTAGATTGAAAACAACCTTTCTCTTTCACATATCCAAGTTAACCTGGCGCTTATCTGCAGGGCACGGGTACATTTTGAAACTAGGAGTTCATGGAGTCCTCTGGAGCCCAGAACAGAAAAGACCTCTTGAAATTCATTTTTTCCCCGAAATACCTATGATGAATTTTCTAAAAGCTTATCCCAAACGCATGTCTTTGTTGGCACTGTTCATTACGTCCGCTTGAAATATAAATTACCAGTGTGTGGGTGTGGACTCCATTCACTGATTGGAGGGCTTTGCGGCCACTGCATGGTGGAATTTGAGTACGTCTTCGGGGTTTGTTTGAATGGTGTATTCGTCGGGTTGTTGGCCAAACGTCTCGAATCTTTCCTTGTCCCATCTCGGGCATCGAATCAGCCAGTGAAGGCTATTCTCCTCGTCTTCCGTGCAGTGCGGGCATAAATTACCACTGAAATAAATTATAGCTGCAAAGCGAGAGACGATAATTGAGGACGTCTCTATTATTTGCTCTCGTTGGGAATTTGTATAGTGCACGCTTCATTTGTCGTCTGTACCACTTGACTTCTATACGAGTGACTATCTGTATGATATAAATTGCTGTCATTCCAAAATTCAGTTGGCTTTAGTATTTCCGGGGGTTTGGCGACTTTTGGATATGATCTATGTCAATTTTTTGAGGAGTTTCTGTTAACGAAAATTGGTTAATTTAACTCAAATTTTGACATGTTTCTGTCTATCTTATGACGTTTTCTGCATTTTTTTTTGGTTCAGAAGTTTTTTTTCAGTTCTTTTTTAACTATTCTGTGGGCTTTATCACTCGTTCGCTGTTTGTTTTTTAGTTGAGTTTTGATTAGAGGAGAATATTGAAGTCAATTCTCGTTTCGAGGTCAGTTCTTGAGCTGGCAACTACTTTTGGTTCAGCTAGGAGTTTTACAGGTTTGGCCACTGAAAAGAGACACCTGAATGTCCGCCAGGCACTTGTACACTTAATTTTTTCTACAGATTGCTGCATTTGTTGCCTCTGCTTTAATTCTTATTTTAGTTGTCTGTCGTTCGGACTGTCAGCAATTGTGTGTATACCGTATCAAAAAGTTTCTAGAAAACAATTGTCGGGAAATCGCATTTTACAGGACTCTTGTAAGACATATTTTCAGTTTTTTCTTTCATTTCCTCGGTTTTCTCCGTATGTATAGCATTCCTTTGTTCATCTATCATTTTGGATGTGACTTTTTTTAACGAAAACTTGCAATTATAATAGTCCTGGGGCCTGTTTTACGCTATTTTTGCCTGACCGATTTTTGGTCTGACCCATTTGACTTTTCGTCCTCCGGAACGGGATAAACAGGTAGCGCTCAAGGGGCATTAATTGTTCGAGCAGCTCTCCTAGAGCCTTACGTCTTACTAGTCGCGAATTATGCGATTCACCGAAACTGTTTTGAAGAGACCATTTTACGGTGTGAAGGGCGGTTCTTATTATGTTCTAGTTATGTTCATATTGTTTGCTGATATCTTATTTTTGCTCTTCAAGTGGTTATTGCTCCAGTAAAGTTTTCTTGCTCCTCACTGGTGCTTCGGTAAAAGTTTTATTTCTGGTTAATTCAGGGTCTTGTTTTTTCTTTTTTCACTCGGATCTCCATTTTGCTTTTACCTCTAAGATTTTTTGATTTTTTAATAGCCGCACACCGATAGCTGGGGCTATTATTGACCTTCTCTTGGTTTTTTATTTCCTCCTCGAGATTTTTGTTACAAGTATATGACGTCAAAACCACGTCAAATCTGCTTTTTTTGTTCATTCGTTTATGCGAATTCCACTGAAGTGCGTGCGTGACGTCGTTTCTCTTAGTGGAGCGAGTTTTTTGTTCATTCGCATGATGAAGTTTAAGATTAAGAGATAAGATCAAGTGAATGTTTCATTCTAAACTCTTAAAGTTAACTGAGGTAGAAATAACTCATAAAGATTCTCAATCAAATTGTAACATGGCATCCTTTAATGAAATGAGTAATTATTTGTTGGTCTGTCTTTTTATTCTTCGCAGATCTACGAAGCTATTGGGGCTCTTTTCTGGCAATCTGCCAGCTCTGGCTCTGACTCATTAGACATTCTGCCTCATTCTTTAATGATTAAGTGGATAGTCATTGAGTTTTAAAATTTGGAAAATGGGGATTGGATTTAAACATGCATACTGATGACATAAGCGTCAAAAACTGCATAGCGTAATTATAGCCGTTACTGGTGTAAATTAACTTTTTTTCATGCATGTTTTTCCATTGAGAGGGCAAGGTTATCTCCCTTACACGCTCATTTGCTTTTGAGACATTAGCTTATAATTAACTTGTAACTTATTGAGTGGGTAATTGGGGGAAGACGGGAAAAGCTGTTGAACTTTTGTAGCGTTTTTTTTTGCGACAACGTTGCTCGATCATAGATAGCAGGAAATTTTCGAATTTTTATCTTAAAAATATAAGCTAGATACAGTAAATTAAATTGTTTACGATAAAACCCTTTCTCAGCCTAGTTTTCTTTTGCGGTCCTTGAAATATTGAAGTATGTTACCGGTTGCCGTATATTGACTTCGCTTTCTCTTATTTTGTTCAATCAATACGTTTCTCTAATTTTTGATAAAAGCGTGGCATAAGTTTCTTGGGGGGTCTGTTCCTGTCCTGACTTTTTAAGCACTCGTATGTCTAGTATGAAATTTTATGTCCTATGTTGAGGTGTTTAAACTTATGGTCCCTTCTTGCTTCTTTCATTTCGCGGTTTAGCTGTGTAAATCACTGCTGAAAGTGGATCCTTTATTTGAATAAATTGTTGTTTGAAATATTCTCCGGCAGGGATAAGTTGTTTTGCCACCGGCTTCAAATATCAGATTTCGAATTGCATGGTAAACCCTTCGAGTGTTGAAATACCATTTCTAGTTGTGGGAACGGAATTGGCAAGTTAAGTTGTAGGATTTAATCCCTAGTTGACAAATCTTTGATTATTCTAACCCGTCGGGGTATCCTACTTTGAGGCACAATTTACAATGTTGAAATGAAACTTAGAACCTTTCATAAACTTTTAGATTAAGCAAAGTTTTACATGACTGAAGTATAGTGACGAGCTTGCTACTAAGTTGCGTCGTTTCTTTCCAAAAGAGCAAAGTTGAGTAGCTTTAACTATAGATTTCCATTTCTTTGATACTTTGTGAGGAATTCGGTATAAAATGGTGTGTTTGTGGAGGTGTATTTCTCTATGAGAAGAACCAGACACTAAAACCATAGGAGTTAATTTGATTAAGACTGGCTCTTGTTCAAATTCTCTGGAAAGTTGCTCTACAATTGTGCCCTGCATGCTTTGTAAGTTGCTTGAGTGGATTTAGAATGAATATGACGTATTGCCAAGTAATGCTTGTTGTTTTGTTTTCTCTTTTCCTTTTACTTTATAACTCCTCTTCCCCTTTTGAGCCTCTCGTGGTTTCCGATTAGGAATTCTTAACTTGATCTCTTTCGCGTATGGCGACGTATGCAAAGTTTGCCAATAACCACCAATGTTTATGCCCCCCTTTGTAAACTACATTCCCCTTTGCGCAACTTAAGTGTTGTACTTAACTATCTCCCACCGAAATAACAAATCATATTTACATGCAATAGTTTGTATGTATTATTGTGGAGTCGTGGCGATTTTCCAAGTCACGCAAGAGACACGGCACATATTAACATACCTCTCTGTGACGTATGGTTTTCATTAATAGCATTTGTATGGTGAATTCATGCTGCTTTGAACATAGCATGCTGTTTACGAGCACTGTTACGGTCTTTAAGTTGTTTTTAGTACTTTATTTGAAAATGGACCGAACAGATGCTAAAATAATTTTTGCCTAGTTGAGATGCTTGATTATTTTTAAATATATGATGCGATTATCAGTTTGGTCTTAACAATATTCATAAACTCAGTTGTTAAATATAATTTTGTGGATTGATGTGAAATTGCTTTAGGAGCCAATCATAATTGTGCAATGAAGTTTTTCTTTCAATTCAGAAAATCTTTTCAATTTTACCAAACATAAAAATTAATGTGCTGAATAAATTAATTAGAGCAAAAAAAACAGTTTCCAAATAAATTTGCAAAATAAATAATTTGCGTAGCATTTTAAAATTTAAGTGGTATTCCGAAAGCTAGTGGTCCTGTCTAGATGGGCAAAATTGTAGCAATTATATTAGTCGTGTGGTCGTTTTTACGCAATTTCTTGTTCGACCGATTTTTCGTCTGACCGATTTGACTTATCGTCCTCAAAAACGGGATTAACAGGAAATGCCCGGAAGGCATTAATTTCTATTAGAGCCTTACCGTTTACTAGACTCTGAGTCTGCGATTCACTGAAACTGTTTTGAAGATATATTTTCATGGTGTGAAAAACAGCTTGACCATTTTTGCACTTTTGTGCAAAGACATTCCTCCGCTCGTTTGAGTGATTTGACTTTTGGAGTGACTTTTTCACTCTTGACTTCTTGAATTTTGCGTGATTTCGCTTGTTTTCAGATAGTGTAAAAGCTGGTGTAGTTGAGTAGTGAGAGCTCAGTCTGGCGTCCGGAGACCGAGGGTGCGAACCCTTATTAAGCCGGAATATTTTGCATTTTTCGTTAGTCAAGGCTCGCTTCAATTATAACAGGCCCTGACGCATATTAATAGCTCAGTTAAAACTGGGACCGTATATGGTAATTTTATCACTAGGAGCTAGGCCTAATTAATAAAAAGGTGTCAATTTTGGTAGGCAGACGGAATAGAAGAGCCCACTTTTCAATGCTAGTATTATGAATGGCGATGTTTGTTGTGTTGACAGACTTTGGCGTGGTTCGAGGAGGATGAAGACGAGGTTGTGACTGCATTCGTAGAGCCATTCGTGATTCTATTGATCCTGATAGCCAATGCCACTGTTGGAGTCTGGCAAGAGAGAAATGCCGAGAGTGCTATTGAGGCACTCAAGGAGTACGAACCAGAAGTCGCCAAGGTTCCATCTTTTTCTTCACATTCAAATTTTTGCTCAATTGTCGGAAATGTTTCCTCGCACTCCCCATTTCACTTTTATAGTAGTAAATGAAAGTTGTAATGGCTATCCCTCCCTCTTATTAGTTTATGCAAACCATATTCTATTCAGATACACGCAGTAATTAAATCAAACATGCTCATGTGAAAAAAATGGTCAGGGTGAGAAAGGGAGCAGTTCGCAATCGCCTTTCAAAGATTTTTCACATTGATTTGTTGACGAGGACAGCTTCTAAAGTAGCGGAACGGTAAACAAAAAGTAGATTCAGTTCATTACTGGTCTTTACAAGACTCCCAGTTTTACCCATGTCAATCTAGGGAATTTTTTCTGACAAAAATCTATTTATTTTTGCGTAGATATTACTACTATAGATACTTGCAAAAAGTTTTTTTAGTTGAAATTTGAAGTTGGTAGATTTAGACATATTGAACTTGCGAGATAATGCGACAATTTATTTGTCTGTTTGTTTATAGGTATGGCGTGCAGATCGCAGTGCGGTACAGAAGATTAAAGCGAGGGATCTGTGTCCTGGTGACATCGTGGAGGTGTCTGTGGGAGACAAGGTTCCGGCTGACCTCAGACTCATCCAGATCAAGTCCACCACCCTCTCTATCGACCAGTCTATTCTCACAGGTATGCTACATTGGAAAAATCAACCTGAAAGATATATTATGAACTGAATTACAAATAATGTATCTTCATAAAACACATTGTCATGTATTAAGTTATGTGAGCAGCGAGGGAGTTAAAAAAACCGACATGAGAACTATTTTCGGATCTTTTCCGTTTGTTCCCCCCCAGGTTAATGGTTGCATATTATTTGTACTGGGGGGGGCAGAAACGGAAAAGCTCCCTATTTTCCTTTTAGAACCGAGTCCATAATTCATCCGTGTCACGGTAGAAGGTAAATATAGGTCGCGAGCTTAAATATATTATTTAGCGTTTCTATTTGTCCGAAAATCTGTAAGTTCAATCCAGATAAGGAGCAGCTCTAGCTTGAAACACGCACGTTCAAGTCTTAAAATGCCAGATCTCTGCAGTGCTAGATTTCAAAATTTAAAGTCTTTCGAGCAAGCTTACGCGACTCTAGCTAAAGTCATTTCGAAGTTCTGGCTTGGTATGACAGATTTTCTCAGCGACTTCAGAGTCACGTGACCTATAGTAGAACAATGCATTTGCCTTTAACTGAGTAGTACCAGCGAAGCTCTTAATGCATCTCAGATGCTGGCAATGAGATATGCAATTGTGTGTCTGTGTGATAATTAGGTGAGAGCGTGAGTGTGATCAAGCACACTGACGACATCCCAGATGCGAAAGCTGTGAACCAGGACAAGAAGAACATCCTCTTCTCAGGCACCAATGTGGCTGGAGGCAAGGGACTCGGAGTAGTAGTAGGCACAGGACTCACCACTGAAATAGGTAGGTTGTTGTCACCTGCTGAATCTACTATGGAAACTTTCTTGTTTTGCGTCGATTGATTTTGTCAATTATAAAGATTAGAATGTGGTTTATCCTTTGCGAGAACTCTTTCCCATGTTTTTCTAGGTTTCATATGTTAAATTGCCCTCGAAAATTTATGTTGTCTGTCTTTTACGCAAAATTTTTGAATGGACGATTTAATTATTTGGACTGACTTTTTAACCCTTTTGTTTTGCGTAGTTGAAATTGCTCTCTTATCACAATCTGAACTGAATTGGCGACAGTTTACTCTAAAAGTCAAACGAAATGTGCGGCAATTGATTTCATATTAAGGGCAGAAAGAGTATGTGAGTTTGGGGGTTTTTTAGTCATCAGTATTCTCTCCAATCTCCGCTTTTCCTTGTTTAGGAATCTAGGAGGTCAAGTTATAGAATGATAGATAATAAGAAAACGAAAGTTTTGAAAGCCCCTGCAGTTTTAAAGCCTTTTCTTAATTTTCCGATACATCGATTGCATTGCCGGGTTATTAGTTTTACAAGTATCTCACCATCATAACATCCTCACGGAATTTTATTCCCTCGATGAGATTTATTAATAACCCCCTTTTGGAGCAAAAAGAAGGATCTCCGAGGTCGTGGAAACCGAAAACGCCTAAAACCTGTCGATTTTTTCAATGCTTGACCCTCCTGCCCCATTGGTTTTTGTAAAATTCAATTTTCTAAAAAGTACCGGATCACAGTAGCAACTTGGCCTCCAGCAATATTACCCTTGCAAAAATCCAGCATATTTTTTCTGGTCAAAGTTTAGTGTTTTTAGCGACCGTCTATTGCCTGTGTTAAGTTGGAGAGTTGAGCAACTGAACTTGCTCTTTTATGTATCGATATCTTAAGAAAGAATCGATACTAAGAGATATGTATTAAAATATTCAAAAATCCAACAGTCTATGACTGATTTTTGTCCTGTTTCAAGAGTATTTCTAAACTTTACAAGAGTACCTTACAAGAGAAATTTCAATTGACGATCATCATATTGTTGCGGGTTGAGAGATTGCGTTTTCCGAAAAATGTACAACAGTGGTTGATATCTGCTTTTGATTTTGCCTCAAATTTTTTTGCGAATCCTATCAGAAATGGTCAATGCTATTGAATAGTGTAGTTCGAATTTTGTTTTTTTTAAGAAAAAAAAACAGTTTTACTGGTTGTTTTCTCGTATTATAAATAAAAATGATTGTTTTTCTGTCTGTGCCTATACACTATGAAATTTTATGCTCAAACTAGAAAAATAATTCCTTTTCGGGCTGCTTTTAAAATTTTGTTGAACGTTGATCATTTTCCCACTGTTTGAAGTTTTGAACAGTAGAAATACTAATACGTGGCTAAATATAAAATTAAGTGGGTTGCTATTCCTTTTGACTAAAAGCTACTTCTACTTTTTAGAACGTGCTGTTTTTCCGAAAAAATTTACCACTGAAGTGTCTGAATTTTTCAGCTTAATTTTAAAAAAAGCCTGGAATTTTTCGTGGTTTTAAGTCAAGACATCTTCATACACAATTTTTGAGCGCATCTGGCTCTGTCTTCTTCAAAAAAATAGTGGTACTCGTCTTATTTAGTACTGTATAATAAGTTCGATTAAAATTGTACCCCGGCCAAGTACCCCTCGACATTGTACCCCGGCCAAGTAACGTCTAACCGCTACTTGACAATCGGGCCAATCCCTTTTACCCGATGCCGTTATACCCAACTTGCCTGTTTAACTAATTCCATTTTACCCAATTCTTTTGATCTTTTCGTTCAATAATTCGATAAGAATTCAGTCGTTGTTACACGTATGTTTTAGCATAGGCGGTTAATTTTAACCCGTGCTTGGTTGTGATAGTTTCATATCAAGTCCCACAGGCGGCTGAAGCATGGCTATGAGATTTTGATATTATTTTACTAAATAGTCGTTCTGGTAAACTCAACAATAGGGTAAAGCGAAATTGGCATTGCGCATAATGGTAGGTTGGGTAAAATGGAATTGGGTAAATTGCCCTGACACCGTATAATCGAACCACGGCTTGGCGATCGGGAGCAATTTGTTTGATGGGAGCACGTATTGTAGAGGTATCCGTTAGACTGCAGGTATTGTGGTAAAAATTGTACTCATACTGTTTTACCGAATTGAAAGGTCTTAAACTTTTTTTGCGACCACTAAACTGACTAGTAATCCAAACAATACAACCCAAGTCAAATTATATAAAATCGTTAGCATCGGTCTTATGTATTCTATATGGTGGAGTTCTATTAGTGAAGTTTTGTTTCAATCCCCCCCCCCCCCCCCCCCCGGCAACAAAAGTATCAGTTAGTAAAGCACTTGAAAAGTATCGGCGCCTTTTGTTTCTGTTTAACTCTTACAAATTACACTTTGTGTCCATGCTAAAACTATAATTGTGTTTGAAAGTAAACTGACCACCACAATATCCGGGAAATTTAAATTTTGTGAATTTTGTACTGTAAGCAGTATAACTTTGTCGTATGCAGACAAAAATTAGTGAATTGCCCGAAATTGAGATGAAGTATTGTTCCAGGTAAAATTAGAGAACAGATGACTGCAACTGAAGAAGCAAAGACTCCTCTGCAAGTGAAGATAGACGAGTTTGGCCAGTCACTCTCGAAAGTGATCACACTCATTTGTATCTCAGTTTGGGCCATCAATATTGGACACTTTAACGACCCAGCACACGGAGGCTCATGGATCAAAGGTATGTATTTTCATATACCTGCGAAAGCGACAGGCGAGCCAAGAATATGAAGTGCACGGAGGTGCTATCTTTGTTCTACTGTAATTTTTTTTGGACTTTCTCTTTTTTTTTCAATCACTGCACTTACTTTCAAAAAAATACCAAAATTTTTTCTTGACTTTCAGTCAACACTTGCCTGAACTGTTTTTATGCTTCTGTTAGTCATGGGAGTTTTTAGCCTTCTATTTTGACCACTAATTAGTTTTCAAAACTTAAGTAAAAATGTTATTGGTCAAATTTAATGAGCATTAATTTTTACTCGATTTGCTATGTAAGAGTGCTTTTATCCAGCCAGCCTTTCTCATCCTCAAATTTCCAAAATTAATTGAGAATATCAAAATAAATTAATTTTGTGATTTTCCAGGTGCGATCTACTACTTCAAAATAGCGGTTGCTCTTGCTGTGGCTGCAATCCCAGAGGGTCTCCCCGCAGTTATTACAACATGTCTGGCACTTGGAACCCGGCGCATGGCGAAAAAGAACGCAATTGTGAGAAGTCTGCCCTCTGTTGAGACCCTAGGCTGCACTTCTGTTATCTGCTCTGACAAGACCGGAACTCTCACCACAAACCAAATGTCCGTCAGCAAGGTATGTTTCTGTCAAGATAACTTCGATCTTCTGAAACTTTTTTTATCGAGTATATTATGAACAGGGAAATTTGGTAATGTGCATTTGCACAAAATTGTTCCAACAGGTTTTCGAGAAAAAAGATTTGCAAGATCAAACTGTACTTAGCACTTCATTCGCAAAGTCGTCTCTTAAGGCTGTCTCATTTTGAACAGTCAACAAGTTGTCTTGGTGTTTGAAACTAAAAGGAACGGACTGCTGATATTTGATTAAATGAACTGCTAATCTGCTGTGTTGATGAGAATATCATGTTAACCAAGTTAATTGTCAGTTGATTTTGAACTAAGATTTTGTTGCAATTTATGATATTTTTTTATTTAAAAAGGAACGGTTTTTGTTGTATTTTAACAATAATTATTTCCTATTTGATATTAAATTTGATTATAGCCGATTGAATATTAAATTTGATTATAGCCGGTGATCCATTTTTAAAAATCAGTAGCTTCTAGTTATAAAGATGTCTTTGAGAGGAAGTTAAATGCTGCACGTTAAAAGAAATGTTTAGGTCACGTGTGGCTTTTTCAAAGCTATTTTTTAGTTTTTACTCTTTCAGCCATAGCTGTTGGTCTCAAATGAATTATCTAATATAAGTACGCTTGGAAGCATTTTTGACATTCTGAAGCAAATAATTGAATTTTGGATGTTATTTCGAGCTATTTTGTCCTGTTTCACGTTTTTGTTAGCACTTTTTATAATGTAATTTCCATTTTCTGTAGCGTTTTGGGGAATTTTTTTTGTTGAATTTAGTTGTTTCATTGATCTTTCCAATTGATTGGTATTAATTTTGAGTGTTATTTAAAAAAAATGATGAGTGGATTTTATCTAATTTATCCCGTTTTCATGTGAATTTTCAATTTCATTGTTTAATAGCCGCCGTCAGCCTCTCAACTGCTATTATATAGGCGCTCTCCTTTTTTAAAATTCGCTTTACGTTTTGATGACGGTTTTCGTTTTAAGTTAGTCACAATTTTCACGTCTGACTTACTTCACTGTATTTCGACTGATGGGATTTTCAATTCCTTCACGCCCTCAATTACGCAATGTGGTGAATACTGTCAGAAGATCAAAATCAAAAGACGAGATAAACCGATAAAGCCCGGTCATTAAGTCAATGAGAATTAGGTTATCAAAGTTTATAAGAGTGTTTGCTAAGGCACTGTTTTAGAATCCGACTGAAACTGCACGCCAATTTAGAACCCTTCTTGACACTGAAAAAAGAAACCAGAAAACAAATTGGTTAATTTATCTATATTTGCTTTTTTTGTTTCAATCCCGATGTGGATCACGAGCGTCAGAATCGGCTATTTTTCAGCCATCTACCGGCTATGTTGAAATCTTCTATCAGTTTTTTGCTTAATATATACGGCAGTTTTTACTGAAATGAAATATGTGCATTGGCAATTATTTTTTCAGGTTTTAAGTGATTTCCTCTTTTGTTGTTTGATTGTCTCTGTGGGCCACCGATTAAGCAGTCGACTTTTTCCATATGTTTTTCCAAAATAATTATTCGAAAATACCGCTTGAGCTTGTTTTAGGGATTTATATTGAAGTTTTTGGTTTTATTTTTGCTTTCTGTTTTCTCTGAATGTGATCTTTTCTCCGCTCTGTTGTTTTTATATCAGTTAGTAGCCATTTTTTTTAAAGAACTGCTTCGGACCTTATTTTGGCAATATTTGTTTCCGAGTCAGAAGTTGTGAAGAGAATTTTGTGATATTTCACCAGTTTTTGTTATCAGGGTTTGCTTTTCGCATGTTATTTTCACTCAGTTTTGTTTAAAATTTATCAGTGTAATTAAGTATGCGTTTAGTTTTGTATTCGGGTTGCGGAGTCTGCCTGTTATCTTTTTAATTGGTTTCCAATCACGTTTTTCGGTTTATATGTCGAAACTCATGTTTAACTCATGATTTACCTTACCTTACTCACTGTTTCAACTGATTGGAAGTTAGAATTACTGCAGCATTTTTTTAAGTCAGTAGCTTCAATTTGTAGATGTGTTTTAGAGGAAGTTGAATGCCGCACATGAAAATAAATGTTTAGGTCACGTGTGGTTTTTTCAAAGCTGTTCTTTAGTTTTTACTCTTTCAGCCATAGCTGTTGGTCGCAAATAAATTATCTAATAAAAGTACGCTTGGAAGCATTTTTGACATTCTGAAGCAATTGAATTTTGGATGTTATTTCGAGCTATTTTGTCATGTTTCACGTTTTTGTTAGCACTTTTTGTAACCTTTTTTACATTTTCTAGAGTTTTGGGGATTTTTTTGTTGATTTTAGCTGTTTTATTGATCTTTCCAATTGATTGGTATTAATTTTGAGTTGCATTTTTAAAAAATGAGTGGATTTCATCTAATTTTTTTCCCGTTTTCATGTGAATTTTCAATTTCATTGTTTAATAGCCGCCGTCAGCCTCTCAACTGCTATTATATAGGCGCTCTCCTTTTTTAAAATTCGCTTTACGTTTTGATGACGGTTTTCGTTTTAAGTTAGTCACAATTTTCACGTCTGACTTACTTCACTCAGTGTTTCGATTGATGGGATTTTCAATTCCTTCACGCCCTCAATTACGCGATGTGGTGAATAGTGTCAGAAGATCAAAAGCAAAAGACGGGATAAAGCCCGGTCAATAAGTCAATGAGAATTAGTTTATTAAAGTTTATAAGAGTGTTTGCTAAGGCACTGTTTTAGAATCCGACTGAAACTGCACGACAAGTTAGAACACTTTTTAACACTGAAAAAAAAAACAGAAAACATTGCTTAATTTATCTTTTGTGCTTTTTTGTTTCAATCCCGATGTGCATCAAGAGCGTCAGAAGCCGCTATTTTTCAGCCATCTGCCGGCTATGTTGAAATCTTCTATCAGTTTTTGGCTTAATGTATACGGCAGTTTTTACTGAAATGAAATATGTGCATTAGCAATTTTTTTTCAGGTTTTAAGTGATTTCCTTTTTTGTTGTTTGATTGTCTCTGTGGGCCACCGATTAAGCAGTCGACTTTTTCCATATGTTCTTCCAAAATAATTATTCGAAAATACCACTTGAGCTTGTTTTAGGGATTTATATTGAAGTTTTTGGTTTTATTTTTGCTTTCTGTTATCTCTGAATGTGATCTTTTCTCCGCTCTGTTGTTTTTATATCAGTTAGGAACCATTTTGTTAAATGAAAAGCATCTGCTTTGGACCTTATTTTGGCAATTTTTGTTTGCGTGTCAGAAGTTGTGAGGAAAATTTTGTGATATTTCACCAGTTTTTGTTTTCAGGGTTTGCTTTTCGCATGTTATTTGTCAGTTTTGTTTAAAATTTATCAGTGTAATTAAGTATGCGTTTAGTTTTGTATTCGGAGTCTGCCTGTTATCTTTTTAATTGGTTTCCAATCACGTTTTTCGGTTTATATGTCGTAACTTATGTTTAACTCATGATTTACCTCACTTACTGTTTCAACTGATTGGAAGTTAGAATTACTGCAGCATTTTTTTTATGTCAGTAGCTTCAATTTGTAGATGTGTTTTAGAGGAAGTTGAATGCCGCACATGAAAATAAATGTTTATTTCACGAGCAGTTTTCAAAGCTGTTCTTTAGTTTTTACTCTTTCAGCCATAGATGTTGATCGCAAAGAAATTATCTAATAAAAGTACGCTTGGAAGTATTTTTGGCATTCTGAAGCAAATATTTGAATTTTGGGTGTATTTCCGAGCTATTTTGTCATATTTCACGTTTTTGTCAGCACTTTTTGTAATGTTTTTCTATTTTCTATAGCGTTTTGGGGAATTTTTTTGTTGAATTTAGTTGTTTCATTGATCTTTCCAATTGATTGGTATTAATTTTGAGTTGTATTTAAAAAAATGGGTTGAGTTTATCTAATTTTTCCCGTTTTCATGTGAATTTTCAATTTCATTGTTTAATAGCCGCCGTCAGTCTCTCAACTGCTATTATCTAGGCGCTCTCCTTTTTTAAAATTCGCTTTACGTTTTGATGACGTTTTTCGTTTTAGTCAGTCACAATTTTCACGTCTGACTTACTTCACTGTGTTTCGACTGATGGGATTTTCAATTCCTTCACGCCCTCAATTACGCAATGTGGCCATGTTTAAGTCTTCTTTTATTTTTTTGCTTAATATATACGGTAGTTTTTACTGAAATGAAAGATGTGCATTAGCAATTTTTTTTCAGGTTTCAAGTGATTTCCTCTTTGTTGTTTGATTGGCTCTGTGGCCCACTGATTAAGCAGTCGACTTTTTCCATAGGTGTTCCGAATAACTATTCAAAAATACCGCTTGAGTTTGTTGCAGGGATTTGTATTGAAGTTTTTGGTTTTCCTTTTGCTTTCTTCTGTTTTCTCTGAATGTGATCTTTTCTCCGCTCTGTTATTTTTATATCAGTTAGTAGCCATTTTGTTAAATGAAAAGCATCTGCATCGGACCTTATTTTGGCAATTTTGTATTTGGGTTCCGGAGTCTGCCTGTTATTTTTTTAATTGGTTTCCAATCATGTTTTTGGTTTATTTGTCGCAATTCATGTTTGACTCCTGACATACCTAACTTACTGTTTCAACTGATGGGAATTTAGACTTACTTGAGCATTTTTTAAAAGTCAGTGGCTTCAATTTGTTGATGTGTTTTAGAGGAAGTTGAATGCCTCATATGAAAATAAATGGTTATGTCACGGGCAGTTTTTTCAAAGCTGTTCTTTGCTGTTAACTCTTTCAGCTAAAGCTTTTGGTCTCAAATAACTTGGCTAATAAAAATACTCCTGGAAGCATTTTTGACATTCTGAAGCAAATAATTGAATTTTGGATGCAATTTCGAGCTATTTTGTCCTTTTTCACGTTTTTGTTATCAGTTTATGGATTTTTTTTCACTTTCTGTAGTGTTTTTGGGGAATTTTTCAGTTGAATTTAGTTGTTCCAGTGATCTTTCCAGTTGATTGATATTACTTTTGAGTTGTTTGTTTAACAAAAATGGAGTGGATTTAATATAATTTTCCCCGTTTTCATCTGAACGTTCAATTTTATGGTTTAATTCTTCTATTAGTTTTTTCGCTTACTGTCTCCTCTGGAAATATTCTATATGCGCCAGTTTTTAGTGAAATGAATTATGTATATTAGCCATTATATTCTTGTTTTAAGTGATTTCCATTGTTGTTTAATTGTCTGGGTGGGCAACCGATTAATGCGTACGAATGTTTCTATAGGCTTTTTCAAAAAAAATATTTGCTAATATTGCTTGAGCTTGTAGGGATTTTTATCCAATTTTTTATTTTCCTTTTTCATATCTTTTATTTTCTCTGAATGTGAGGTTTTATCCGCTCTCTTCTTCTATCAGTTAGCCATTTTTTAATGAAAACCATTTGCTTCGCACCTTGTTTTGGCAATTTTAGCTTCTGAATCGGAACTTGTGAAGAAACTTTTCTGATGTTTTACCAGTTTTTGTTATCAGGGTTTGCTTTTCGCATGTTATTTTCACTCAGTTTTGTTTAAAATTTATCAGTGTAATTAAGTATGCGTTTAGTTTTGTATTCGGGTTCCGGAGTCTACCTGTTATATTTTTAATTGGTTTCCAATCACGTTTTTCGGTTTTTATGTCGAAACTCATGTTTAACTCATGATTTACCTCACTTACTGTTTCAACTGATTGGAAGTTAGAATTACTGCAGCATTTTTTAATGTCAGTAGCTTCAATTTGTAGATGTGTTTTAGAGGAAGTTGAATACCGCACATGAAAATAAATGTTTAAGCAGTCGACTTTTTCCATAGGTTTTCCAAAATAATTCGAAAATACCGCTTGAGTATGTTGTAGGGATTTGTATTGAAGTTTTTGGTTTTTCTTTTGCTTTCTTCTGTTTTCTCTGAATGTGATCTTTTCTCCGCTCTGTTGTTTTTATATCAGTTAGTAGTAATTTTGTTAAATGAAAGGCATCTGCTTCGGACCTTATTTTGGCAATTTTTGTTTCCGAGTCAGAAGTTGTGAAGAAAATTTTGTGATATTTCACCAGTTTTTGTTGTTATCAGGGTTTGCTTTTCGCATGTTATTTTCACTCAGTTTTGTTTAAAATTTATCAGTGTAATTAAGTATGCGTTTAGTTTTGTATTCGGGTTCCGGAGTCTGCCTGTTATCTTTTTAATTGGTTTCCAATCACGTTTTTCGGTTTTATGTCGTAACTCATGTTTAACTCATGATTTACCTCACTTACTTTTTCAACTGATTGGAAGTTAGAATTACTGCAGCATTTTTTTAATGTCAGTAGCTTCAATTTGTAGATGTGTTTTAGAGGAAGTTGAATGCCGCACATGAAAATAAATGTTTAGTTCACGTGCAGTTTTCAAAGCTGTTCTTTAGTTTTTACTCTTTCAGCCATAGATGTTGGTTGCAAATAAATTATCTAATAAAAGTACGCTTGGAAGTATTTTTGGCATTCTGAAGCAAATATTTGAATTTTGGGTGTTTTTTCGAGCTATTTTGTCATTTTTCACGTTTTTGTTAGCACTTTTTGTAACTTTCTAGAGTTTTGGGGATTTTTTGTTGAATTTAGCTGTTTTATTGGTCTTTCCAATTGATTGGTATTAATTTTGAGTTGTATTTAAAAAATGGGTGGTTTATCTAATTTTTCCCGTTTTGTGAATTTTCAATTTCATTGTTTAATAGCCGCCGTCAGCCTCTCAACTGCTATTATCTAGGCGCTCTCCTTTTTTAAAATTCGCTTTACGTTTTGATGACGGTTTTCGTTTTAAGTTAGTCACAATTTGCACGTCTGAATTACTTCACTGTATTTCGACTGATGGGATTTTCAATTCCTTCACGCCCTCAATTACGCAATGTGGTGAATACTGTCAGAAGATCAAAATCAAAAGACGAGATAAACCGATAAAGCCCGGTCATTAAGTCAATGAGAATTAGGTTATCAAAGTTTATAAGAGTGTTTGCTAAGGCACTGTTTTAGAATCCGACTGAAACTGCACGCCAATTTAGAACCCTTCTTGACACTGAAAAAAGAAACCAGAAAACAAATTGGTTAATTTATCTATATTTGCTTTTTTTGTTTCAATCCCGATGTGGATCACGAGCGTCAGAATCGGCTATTTTTCAGCCATCTGCCGGCTATGTTGAAATCTTCTATCAGTTTTTTGCTTAATATATACGGCAGTTTTTACTGAAATGAAATATGTGCATTGGCAATTATTTTTTCAGGTTTTAAGTGATTTCCTCTTTTGTTGTTTGATTGTCTCTGTGGGCCACCGATTAAGCAGTCGACTTTTTCCATATGTTTTTCCAAAATAATTATTCGAAAATACCGCTTGAGCTTGTTTTAGGGATTTATATTGAAGTTGTTGGTTTTATTTTTGCTTTCTGTTTTCTCTGAATGTGATCTTTTCTCCGCTCTGTTGTTTTTATATCAGTTAGTAGCCATTTTGTTTAAAGAACTGCTTCGGACCTTATTTTGGCAATATTTGTTTGTATTATTTGTTGTATTTAAAAAATGGGTGGAGTTTATCTAATTTTTCCCGTTTTGTGAATTTTCAATTTCATTGTTTAATAGCCGCCGTCAGCCTCTCAACTGCTATTATCTAGGCGCTCTCCTTTTTTAAAATTCGCTTTACGTTTTGATGACGTTTTTCGTTTTAGTTAGTCACAATTTTCACGTCTGACTTACTTCACTGTGTTTCGACTGATGGGATTTTCAATTCCTTCACGCCCTCAATTACGCAATGTGGCTATGTTTAAGTCTTCTTTTATTCTTTTGCTTAATATATACGGTAGTTTTTACTGAAATGAAAGATGTGCATTAGCAATTTTTTTCAGGTTTCAAGTGATTTCCTCTTTTGTTGTTTGATTGTCTCTGTGGCCCACTGATTAAGCAGTCGACTTTTTCCATAGGTTTTCCAAATAACTATTCGAAAATACCGCTTGAGTTTGTTGCAGGGATTTGTATTGAAGTTTTTGGTTTTTCTTTTGCTTTATTCTGTTTTCTCTGAATGTGATCTTTTCTCCGCTCTGTTATTTTTATATCAGTTAGTAGCCATTTTGTTAAATGAAAAGCATCTGCATCGGATCTCATTTTGGCAATTTTGTATTTGGGTTCCGGAGTCTGCCTGTTATTTTTTAATTGGTTTCCAATCATGTTTTTGGTTTATTTGTCGCAATTCATGTTTGACTCCTGACATACCTAACTTAATGTTTCAACTGATGGGAATTTAGACTTACTTGAGCATTTTTTAAAAGTCAGTGGCTTCAATTTGTTGATGTGTTTTAGAGGAAGTTGAATGCCGCACATGAAAATAAATGTTTAAGCAGTCGACTTTTTCCATAGGTTTTCCAAAATAATGGAGTGGATTCAATGTAATTTTCCCTGTTTTCATCTGAACGTTCAATTTTTTTGTTTAATTCTTCTATTAGTTTTTTCGCTTACTGTCTCGTCTGGAAATATTCTATATGCGCCAGTTTTTAGTGAAATGAATTATGTATATTAGCCATTATTTTCTTGTTTTAAGTGATTTCCATTGTTGTTTAATTGTCTGGGTGGGCAACCGATTAATGGGTACGAATGTTTCTATAGGCTTTTTCAAAAAAAATATTTGCTAATTTTGCTTGAGCTTCTAGGGATTTTTATCCAATATTTGATTTTCCTTTTTCATATCCTTTATTTTCTCTGAATGTGAGGTTTTCTCCGCTCTCTTCTTCTATCAGTTAGCCATTTTTTTAATGAAAACCATTTGCTTCGCACCTTGTTTTGGCAATTTTAGTTTCTGAGTCGGAACTTGTGAAGAAACTTTTCTGATGTTTTACCAGTTTTTGCTATCAGGGTTTGCTTTTCGCATGTTATTTTCACTCAGTTTTGTTAAAAATTTATCAGTGTAATTAAGTATGCGTTTAATTTTGTATTCGGTTTCCGGAGTCTGCCTGTTATTTTTTTAATTGGTTTCCAATCATGTTTTTGGTTTATATGTCGCAACTCATGTTTGACTCCTGACTTACCTCACTTAATGTTTCAACTGATTGGAATTTAGACTTAGTTGAGCATTTTTTAAAAGTCAGTGGCTTCAATTTGTTAATGTGTTTTAGAGGAAGTTGAATGCCTCACATCAAAATAAATGGTTAGGTCACGTGCAGTTTTTTCAAAGCTGTTCTTTGGTTTTAACTCTTTCAGCTAAAGCTTTTGGTCTCAAATAACTTAGCTAATAAGAGTACTCTTGGAAGCATTTTTGACATTCTGAAGCAAATAATTGATTTTCGGATGCAATTTCGAGCTATTTTGTCCTTTTTCACGTTTTTATGATCAGTTTATGGATTTTTTTTCACTTTCTGTAGTGTTTTGGGAATTTTTCAGTTGAATTTAGTTGTTCCAGTGATCTTTCCAGTTGATTGATATTAATTTTGAGTTGTTTGTTTTAAAAAAATGGAGTGGATTTAATATAATTTTCCCCGTTTTCATCTAAACGTTCAATTTTATTGTTTAATTCTGCTATTAGTTTTTTTCGCTTGCCATCTCCTCTGGAAATATTCTATATGCGCCAGTTTTTAGTGAAATAAAATATGTGTATTAGCCATTGTTTTCTTGTTTTAAGTGATTTCCATTGTTGTTTAATTGTCTGGGTGGTTAACCGATTACTGCATACGAATGTTTCTATAGGCTTTTTCAAAAAAAATATTTGCAAATATTGCTTGAGCTTGTAGGGATTCTTATCCAATTTTCGATTTTCCTTTTTCATTTCCTTTATTTTCTCTGAATGTGAGGTTTTCTCCGCTCTCTTCTTCTATCAGTTAGCCATTTTTTTAATGAAAACCATTTGCTTCGCACCTTGTTTTGACAATTTTAGTTTCTGAGTCGGAACTTGTGAAGAAACTTTTCTGATGTTTTACCAGTTTTTGCTATCAGGGTTTGCTTTTCGCATGTTATTTTCACTCAGTTTTGTTAAAAATTTATCAGTGTAATTAAGTATGCGTTTCGTTTTGTATTCGGGTTCCGGAGTCTGCCTGTTATCTTTTTAATTGGTTTCCAATCACGTTTTTCGGTTTTTATGTCGAAACTCATGTTTAACTCATGATTTACCTCACTTACTGTTTCAACTGATTAGAAGTTAGAATTACTGCAGCATTTTTTAAATGTCAGTAGCTTCAATTTGTAGATGTGTTTTAGAGGAAGTTGAATGCCGCACATGAAAATAAATGTTTAAGCAGTCGACTTTTTCCATAGGTTTTCCAAAATAATTTTTCGAAAATTCCGCTTGAGTATCTTGTAGGGATTTGTATTGAAGTTTTTGGTTTTTCTTTTGCTTTCTTCTGTTTTCTCTGAATGTGATCTTTTCTCTGCTCTGTTGTTTTTTTATCAGTTAGTAGTCATTTTGTTATTTTAATTTTGAGTTGTTTGTTTAAAAAAAGTGGAGTGGATTTAATGTAATTTTCCCCGTTTTCATCTAAACGTTCAATTTTATTGTTTAATTCTGCTATTAGTTTTTTCGCTTGCCATCTCCTCTGGAAATATTCTATATGCGCCAGTTTTTAGTGAAATAAAATATGTGTATTAGCCATTGTTTTCTTGTTTTAAGTGATTTCCATTGTTGTTTAATTGTCTGCGTGGGCAACCGATTACTGCATACGAATGTTTCTATAGGCTTTTTCAAAAAAAAATATTTGCAAATATTGCTTGAGCTTGTAGGGATTCTTATCCAATTTTCGATTTTCCTTTTTCATTTCCTTTATTTTCTCTGAATGTGAGGTTTTATCCGCTCTGTTCTTTTATCAATTAGTAGCCATTTTTTTAATGAAAACCGTTTGCTTCGCACCTTATTTTGGCAATTTTAGTTTCGGAGTCGGAACTTGTGAAGAAACTTTTTCCGATATTTTTACCTGTATTTGTTATCAGGGTTTGCTTTTCTCGTGTTATTTTCACTCTGTATTGTTTAAAATTTATTAGTGTAATTAAGTATGCGGTTAATTTTTTATTTGGGTTCCGGAGTCTGCTTGTTATCTTTTTAATTGATTTCCAATCACGTTATTCGGTTTATATGTCGAAACTCATGCTAACTCATGATTTACCTCACTTACTGTTTCAACTGATTAGAAGTTAGAATTACTGCAGCATTTTTTAAATGTCAGTAGCTTCAATTTGTAGATGTGTTTTAGAGGAAGTTGAATGCCGCACATGAAAATAAATGTTTAAGCAGTCGACTTTTTCCATAGGTTTTCCAAAATAATTTTTCGAAAATTCCGCTTGAGTATCTTGTAGGGATTTGTATTGAAGTTTTTGGTTTTTCTTTTGCTTTCTTCTGTTTTCTCTGAATGTGATCTTTTCTCTGCTCTGTTGTTTTTATATCAGTTAGTAGTCATTTTGTTATTTTAATTTTGAGTTGTTTGTTTAAAAAAAATGGAGTGGATTTAATATAATTTTCCCCGTTTTCATCTAAACGTTCAATTTTATTGTTTAATTCTGCTATTAGTTTTTTCGCTTGCCATCTCCTCTGGAAATATTCTATATGCGCCAGTTTTTAGTGAAATAAAATATGTGTATTAGCCATTGTTTTCTTGTTTTAAGTGATTTCCATTGTTGTTTAATTGTCTGGGTGGGCAACCGATTACTGCATACGAATGTTTCTATAGGCTTTTTCAAAAAAAAATATTTGCAAATATTGCTTGAGCTTGTAGGGATTCTTATCCAATTTTCGATTTTCCTTTTTCATTTCCTTTATTTTCTCTGAATGTGAGGTTTTATCCGCTCTGTTCTTTTATCAATTAGTAGCCATTTTTTTAATGAAAACCGTTTGCTTCGCACCTTATTTTGGCAATTTTAGTTTCGGAGTCGGAACTTGTGAAGAAACTTTTTCCGATATTTTTACCTGTATTTGTTATCAGGGTTTGCTTTTCTCGTGTTATTTTCACTCTGTATTGTTTAAAATTTATTAGTGTAATTAAGTATGCGGTTAATTTTTTATTTGGGTTCCGGAGTCTGCTTGTTATCTTTTTAATTGATTTCCAATCACGTTATTCGGTTTATATGTCGAAACTCATGCTAACTCATGATTTACCTCACTTACTGTTTCAACTGATTGGAAGTTAGAATTACTGCAGCATTACAAATTCAGAATTACAAATTTACTCGATTATGTTTAAGATCGAAAGCGAAAAGAAACAGGATAAACCAATTGAGCCCGGGAACTAATACTTGATGTTTAAAGCATTAGTGCGTTAAGTTGTCGAAGCTCTTCTGAGAATACTGCTAACTGGTATTAGTAGAAAGCTTATTGTTTTCCCACTTAGATGCTGAATCAACCATATTTTATTGAATAGTCAATTTTTCTCTATTTTGTCACTGTTTTAATGTCAAAAGCGGTCGGTAGGGTCAACGGTTGTCAATCTGCCTGCTAAGTTTACAGAATTGTCCTTATAATTGCCCCGATTTCAAATTCTGAAAAAAAACGTGGATGATTTGTTATACTGAAATGAAGCTACGAAAAGTAAAATCTCATGTAAAGTAGTTTTTGAAAAATTTGTTCCTTTATCGTCTACTTCTCTGATATCATGGGGCGTCTCTGATAACATTTGAGCGTCTTGATCTTAAATTTTGCAATGCAGTCCATATGGAAACTTTATCAAACAGATAATGCACGCTTTGTTTGACAATTTTTTGCAACCTTCAACAAAAATGAACTCATTGTCCAGCCCGTTTTGAATTTTTTCAGGACAAGCGATTTTTGTTCTGGTTAATAGCTTATTTATCTCTTAAGAGCTTATTGCAGGATAAGAGTTTATTTTATCTCTAAATAAAATCATTGAAGCTATTTGGAATTTAATTCATTTTGTGAAGTGCAATTTTTGTATACCCCCACTCTTCGTATACTTCCTTCGTCCACCCCTCATTCCAACTTAATCCCAATGGTCGACACCCCCCTCATAGACACACAATGCTTACGTGCCTCACTCCTCGGCACTTTCTTCTATTCCTTCTCTCAGATCAGCTTAAGCTAGCCTCAAGCTAGCTATCACCGAAGTCAACCGCTCACCAGTCGTTTGGGAGTTGCCGGTCATAAAAACAAGACTTAAATCTGAATCAAGACATCAGTTTTTTTATTACCTCCTAGGTCTTATTAATAGCCCCCGTCGTCTCCTCAGCAGGCTAGTTTTGCGTTCTTATCTTTAAAATTTTTACTTCGTCGAATAAAAATTTTTTTCGCTTTGCCTCATTTTGCCACTTTTTCGACATTTTGCGTGAAATCTTTTCGGCTTCTCTAGGCTAGTTTCATTGTTAGCTCATTCTACTCAAAACGCTTTTAAACAGCAGTTGCTCAGCAAAGCATTCTAAAATTAACAGAATCAGTATCAAAAACGAAATCAATAATAGAAACGGGATAAACCCATAAAGCCCAATTTTAGATACCCGCTACTTGAAGTTTGTTCTTAAAGTCTTGGTTGCCATCTCTAATGCTTTTTGGTATTGATAATATCCGCTGCATCCTCTCATTAAGTAACAGGAGTATGTCTAACAACAAAATGAAATCCAAATAGTTTGCACTTTGAAAAAACTTTCCAACAGTCAGTTTTTCCATTTTTTTCTGTTCTTTCAATCCCAATCGCTGTTATCGGAATCAATGGCGGCTATTATTCGGTGATCTGCCGGGTATGTTTCGTTTTCGATATTTTGAAGCTGAAGGTCGACGAATCTATCACAACGATCTACCAACTACTCTTATTACCTTCAAATCTGTAAGCGGAGCGTGGCCATTTTGCGGTACTCTTAGTTTTGCTTTTTGTTTCGTCGTCAGACGCTCCTTCTTCGATTTACACACACGATTTTTAGGTGAATCAAGAACAATCGGGATGGAATTAATCATGGGAATTTGATTTTTTTATTTTTAAAAACAAAATATAAAATTGTTTTTCTATTGCATCGTTGTCCATTTTAGCTCTTTACCAGGCCTACCGTGTATTCTTCGGTACGTTGAAATAATTGGCAGCTTTTTTTGCGCACCCTGCTGGCTATCTTTTTTTTATTGTTATAGAAATATTAAAGGAATTATTATTAATAGAATTATTAATAGAAATATTAAGTTTTATCCAGTCTTTGAACAGTTAAAATTGGATATCTTCCACAAGATTTGAGGGCCATACCGAAGAGAAATAAAGATGACTATCCGTTGATTTGATTTTGTAGTTCAAGTTTTTGCTTTAATTGACGTTTCTGAAGTTATTGATGCCTTGAAATTTCTATAACATGAATCTGCCCGGAACTTCTCTATCGGAAGCGAAGTGGATAGGTTTCACTGGAACAGAAAATATCATCAGCCCATCCATGTAAATACGCGGAAGATACATCTTAAACATAGCATAAGCGAATCAGAAATGGAAGAAAAAGGAATATTGTAGGTCTTAATTGCCCGACCCCGATCCAACCACCCCCCCCCCCCCCCCCCCCCCCCCACGATTGAGCTTTGTGGTTAAATAACTTTGTACGCTACATAGCTGAGAAAGCCAAAGCTATGATGAACTTGGCACTAAACAGTGGGCCACTGCATTATTGAGAAAGGTATTAAATTGAGAGTGATCGTGGGACTCTTCCTTGTTATGATTGTAGTCAAATTCAAATGATGACTATGGCTCGGACTATTATTCATTTGCTTTGCGTACATCGGCCAACAACTACAGCGTTAATGTTAATTCGCTTCTGTTTAAACATTAGTACGCAGTAGAATGAATTAATCCGTGGCTTCTTCATGGAACAACGCGTTGAATGAATGTATTGAGAGCAATGAAAACACAGAAATAGCACGCGCTGTTCACAAATAGCTCATGTTCACAGAGCAGACGTAACAACTAGCCGAATAATTTAGAAACTGCAATATGTATTATTAACCAAGGTGTATTGTTGGGGTTGGGTATACCATGACAGATCCCAGATTATGTCATTTAAGTGTTCGCGCCAACGGAAATGGGTTTGATTTTATATTCTTTTCGAATCCATTGTGCCTGATCTTTAACTGGATCGGTATCTGGTGTATTTTCTTGACCAGGCAGGACACATGCATTGCGGAGACGGAAGCCAGAGAAGTTTGGCTGACACATACCTGGAATGTTCTGACTTGTGTGGAATTTTCTCGCTTAGGATTTTTCGGCTAATTCGGCGATCGGCCTTATTGAGTTTTATTATTCTGCTGTACGTTCATATGCACGTTCAATAATACGCACGTTCAATAATATGCACGTTCATATGCAGTATAAATTCGTACTGAGAGTATGAAGTCTTGTCGGTCCTGGTGGCGCAGGACTGTAAAGCTAGCTACTAGGCTGACAGAGATTGTAGGATCGGTGCTGAGTGTGGGTAACTGTGGAGTGGTGTATCGTGTTGATCTGGTGTCCACACTAAGCTCTGTGTCAATATGGTTGTGTGACGCAAGTGGTACGACCAGGTTGGATGATGAGAGGCGAACCGGCCCAGGGTGGAAACACAGCAGGCAAAAGTCTCCGCACGGAACGGTAGTTGGATAGCACTAGTGAGCGAGCAACTCTCCACAGCCACAACAGCAATCTGAAACACAATCTCACTTTTTGTCCCTTTTCTTTTTAGCAATGCGGATCAATAAATAATATAAGCACTGTTTGCTTTTCACAGGATGGGTCTTTTCCCAATGGTAGCCGACGCTACATTGGCAACCTTTTGGCACTTGTCAAATTATAAAACGTTTCGCAGGCAAATTATAAAACGTATTGTCAGATTCTTTCTAAGCGCGCAATTGTGTGCAGTACTTGCCTCATTACCAAATTATAAAACGGCTAGCTGAAATTGACATTTTGATTTTTAATTGCCATTATCTTATTGCGCTCAATGGGATAGTATTTTCGTTTTTTACATGTCCTGTCGTTTTACATTTTGACAATCATGTTCTCTGGCGGTTAATGCCTCCAGTGATGATTGGCCATTTATGTTCGCTCTGTCGCGGATGAAAAGTTTTTTTACAATTTGCCTTAGGCGCAATATACCAGATCGTGTAAATTCTTGCGATATTAAGTTTTTCTTTCAAGATTTTGCAAGACAATGTTAACCTTGCAAGACAGTGCTAATCCTGCAAGATTTCAAGCAGAAATCCGAGCACTACTCACTGTCCTAGATTGGTTAATTTCCCATTCTTCCGATCGTTTATAAATTAGTGTTGATGGTTGTTTAGATGTTCGTATTTGACGAAGTAGTGCCGGGTGCAAACGGGGATGTGCCCTCTTTCCACGAGTTCTCAATCAGTGGAGAGACATTTGAACCCAAAGGAGACATCACCCTGGTACCCGCTGGGGGCCGAGGAGGGGGAGGCGCTAAAAGTGTGAATGTTGATGACTATGCAGCTCTCAGGGAACTGGCTACCATTTGCTCAATGTGTAACGAGGCTTCAGTCGACTATAACCAGGTTTGAATTGAGATACAATTAATTTCGTTCATCTGCGTACACTGTCAAATAATACGATAACTCAGCTGTTTATAACAACTCAAGCGCGACAAATGGTATTCCAAGGTTCCGCTGAAGTCTTTAACTTTTTATTAATCGCACTTCATCTTTTTTTCCATGTTGGTATTTCTAACTTGGGTTTGCAATAGTCCATTTCGCGACTGTTCGCCAGTAATCTGCAGGCTTTATTTTATACCGAATACTTAATTGCAGTTCCAACAAAATGGCGTTGATTTGATCAAAATTCTTGGATCTAAAATTGGTTTAAGGCTTGAGGCCAATTTCTGAAGGCTTTAATGCGTTTGAGAGATTCATGATGGCTGGTTTCCAGTAGCTTGCAAATAAAGGAGTTGAGCGATGTTGAGCGAGTAAGATCTATTTGCAACAGGCTCCAATTTTCTTTCAATACTTGCACACAACCAAGTCTGTTCAATTAATTGGGTGCTGTGATCTTGCTGATGCGATTTGTTATTTGATCGTATTTTGGTCTCATCGATTTGACTATTCGTCCCCCAAAGCAAAAAAGAAACTTAAAGCCCTGGAGAATTAAGCTTGAAAGGAATTCATTCAGAGATTTAGTGCCGGTGTACAGTTCATTGAATGTACGGAGGAGCCATTTTGTTTGTTATAGAGGGTTATTTTTAATAGCCGCCGTCAGCCAATCAAACGGCTATTATTTAGGCGAAGAGGAGTATTGGAGAAGGCCTTTTTAAATCATTTTAGTTTGAGTGAATTTTGAAGCAGGAAATGAAACGCGTGAAAAATTTTTGAGTGGTTTTGGTCCTGAATAGAATTGAAAAGTGGAGCCAAAAGAGAATGGTTTTTTGCTGGTTTGAGAGAGCGAGAAATTGAGGTAAAATTGTGTTCACGTGCGGCTTTTTAAAACCATTTTTTTGTTTAATTTTTGGTTTAGAGGTTTGATTATCATATTGTATTATTGTTAGGGTTATTTTGATAGTGGTTTGTAGGTTTCTGGTCATTAATATGAATTTTATACCATTTTGCAGGATTTTCAGCTATTTCGCCAAATTTAGGCGAATTCTAGCAATTTTTTGCATAGTTTTGTTATACTGCTTTGCAGGGTCTTTGAATAGACGCATATTAGTTATGTAGTCTTTAGATACCAAGTGATTGCAGGTTCAAGTCACATGAAAAGTGCGCCGAAACTGGTGCCATTTTTTACTTTAAATCTTAATAGTGGTATTTGTTAACCACTAATGTGGTTATTTGAAGCCCACTATTGAACTTCTTAGTCCTATTTAGCCTCCCCCCTCCCTCCTGCCCCCCCCCCGACTGAAGCAGGCTGCAATTGATTAGAGCTCCCACTAGTCGTTCGAGAGCAATTCTTCTGACGTTTAGTCGGTTGTGTTCTAGTTTTTAATATGAACTTTTCTAGAGATGTTTTGCGAGTTTATTTAGTGAATTTTTTTTTTCACTTTGATCTTTTTTCTTTTTTTTTCGTTCTTTGTTTTTTTATAAATCGACATTGTTTCGTATTGGTGGACGCCCGACCAAGAGTAATCTTAAAAGTTTTTTTAAATAGTGATTTGGATTCAGCATAATGGCAGTTGATCCATGTTTGTGGCTGTTTTGTTGCAATTTTACAGAATTTTTTAATTTTGTTCTTCATTTCCGTTCTCTTGTTCCTCATTTCCTTTTCTCTTCTTCATTTCCTTTTCTCTTACTTTTTGCGTTGGGTTTTTCTCTCAATTTGCAGTGGTTCAACGACATAAACCAAAACATATCGCATGGGTTTTCCAAAAGTTGTTTTTTTAAACTTGCAACTCAATGTAAAATTTTTATTACATGCTTCATCGTCTTTTCTGGTCAGATACTTCTTCAATGTTTTTTTTTCATTTTGTTTTAAAGATATTAATGTTATTCAGTAGGATAAGCTTGATGTTAGTTATTGTGGTCATTCAGTAGAATAAGATTTATGTTAATTAGGGGCGTTAATTTCCTTCGAGTCGTTTCCAGAATTCTTCCGGCTACGTTTTTTAAATCGCTTTACCCTTCGCTTACCGTTTTGTTTTACGTAAATCACGGTTTTCAATTTTGACTTCTGACTTACTTCACTCAGTGTTTCATCTGAATGGAGTTGAAATTCTTTCAAGCATTGAATTACGTAATTTAGTGAATACGTTCAATGTCAAAAGAGCAAAATCAAAAGAAAAGGGATAAACCAATTAAGCCCGGTCATTAAGTCTTTTTGAATTAGGATATCAAAGTCATTAAAGCGATTGCTAGCTGATATTTGTTTAAAGCTCAATACCCTTCATATTAGAAGTATAGGTTTAGAATCTAACTGAAACTGCACACTGAATTAGAGCAATTTTTGAAACTTAGGAAAATTTTTTGTCAATTTCTATCTTTTTCTGTTTCAATCCCGATGTGCGTCTAGCGCGTCAACAGCGGCTGTTTTCTGGCAATCTGCCGACTACATTTGTATATTTGTACCCTTCTTCCCAGTTTGGCCAGCCTCCCTAAACTTAAGCAGCTAAACTTCAGTTATATGAGAGTAATTTTGTCAACAATCAAAGCCTGGGCTTATAGTTTGCATTCTGTTTGTCTTAAAATGAATATTTGAAATTTGTCTTAAATCAATTTGTTGTTGGACCAAATTGTTTATTGAATTGTTTCCCGATTTGCGTGGTTTTTTGATTTTCAGTGTCGTGTGAACTGTTCCTTCGAATGATTTCTTGTTGCAATCCAAAGGGTTTGGATTGTATTGGTGCGCTGTCTTGTTTCAAGGTCTTGTTTCACAATTGTTTCGGGTTTTTCTTGTCAGTAAGAAGTCAGATTAGAGTGGTGATTTTGATCACGCTGCTCTGGAGTAGCAGAGAGAGCGAAAAGCGAGTAGGTTTGACGCAATATTTTTCTCAATTTACCTCTAGAGTGGATAGCGAAATTGGTATTTAAATAATTTTTTGGCTTTGGAAACACTTTTTTCAATTACGGCAATTTGACGTTTATCTCCTGCTTTTTAAACTAATGTTTTCAAAACTCATACGTGTATTCTAATAATACATACTTGTTTTTTTTATTCGTCAAAGGCCGTTAATGGTTTATACGACTTACAGTTTGTTGCAATTTGATTTACACTGTCTGTGTGCCCGTTATTGCTGCTCCTTTTCTTGTCTTGTGTCTTTGTTTTCATGACAGTTCTTTTTGTCTGCTATTGGCGCAATAGTTATTGGTTTGAGTTCATAGTTACTGTTTTTCAGGACTTTCGTGGATTTGTTGTGCTTATTGATGTCATATCACTCAATCTAATTATTTATCAGATGTATCATGCATGCTAATAAAAGATAGTCGAAGTTACTGTTTCATTTCCTAGCTTGTGGTTTCTATGATGTTGAAACATATTGTTTTTTAAAAAAGCTAAAAACTAAGCAAGTATTAGCGAGTATTAGCCCACTTTTTAATGTTTACTTCGTTTTATAAGTTAGTCTGATTATTGAAAATTGTCATTGGTTGCTAGTGAGTAGAAAGCGAAACCAATTAACGATCTGAGTTCTTAGCGGTGGTTTTTATAACTTGAAACTTTTCAAATATTATAGTTGATTTTCGAGTCTTGACTCTTCTTGCTTTTCTTGTGCTCTCGTCTTCCTTCAGTCTCAAAAACAACTGTTGTCATTGACTTTTTCGGGCTGTGTTTTGTCGTCCATTTATAGACTTTGACTTTTATCTATGGTTTTCATGGACCTAGTTATTCGAATGGCATTTGCTTTTGAAAGGTTTTGGTAAACTTTTGAATTTTGATTTCATTGGACGTTCTGTTTGGCCCTTTTTCATGGAACGCAAGTTCTGTTGGTCGATTTTTGACTTCGGATGTTTTTTGTTATGTTGTTCCTAATGATTTTAGCATTGTTCTGTTTTTCTTACTTTACGCCACCAATTTCAAAAACATTGAGTTTCACTAATTTTCTCTGTTTCCTCATTTTGCATCGTCTGCTGTTCGGTTTCACAAGTTGGTTGTAATATGTACTCATTCTAATGACGCGTAATGTCAATGTGATCCATATTAAGTGTTTTCACTCTATAAAAACTTTTGTGGAAAACTAAAATTTTTGTTTTAAGTAACCCTCAAATGAAGTTTGTTGCAATAGTACTAGTCCTGCGTTCTTAATGTGATTCTTCGGTTGACCGTTTTTTTCGTCTGGCCGTTTGACTTTTTGTCATCAAAACGGGATAAACAGGTAACGCCCGGAGAGCATGAAGTTCTCTTGAGCATTTCGGCTGATTCGACTCGTTTGCTATTCATTGACTTTAATGTTGGGAGACATAAATTATTTATGTGAAGGGCTGTTCTTAGTTTTGACGACAATATTAGTTCGCAAGAATAGTTCGCATCAGGCTAGTCTGTTATGCTGTTGTCATGTTTTTTTATCTGGTAAAGAAAAAAAGTTTCAGTCGGAACGCAATTTTAAACATACTTGAGGAGTTTAACTAGAAAATGATGTGATCTGTATTGCAATTGTATTAGTCCTGTGGTCTTGTTGGGCCATTTTTTGCTTGAACAATTTTTTGTCTGACCCATTTGACTCTCGTCCTTAAAAACTGGACAAACGGGTAACGCTTAAGGGCCTCAAGTTCTCTTAGAGTTTTAAGCCTAAGCAGACTCTAAGAATTTGATTCACCAAAACTTCAAAGGAGACAATATCAGGGTGTGAAGGGCGGTTCTTAATCTTGAAATTTTGACCACCTTCACCTCACGCAAACTCAGCACCCACTCACCCCCTACACATACCACCTCCACCCTCCTCAACCTGGCGGTTTGGAACCTTCTCTTCCCCTCGCGACCAGCCCTCCCAATCCTCCCCCCTCACCCTCAAGTGGAACCCCTGCTTTCACACCCCACCCCCAATGCTAGCATCTCTGAGCTCCAGCGGGGTTTTACCGAAGCCAACCGCTCGCTGGCCGTTTGGGAGCAATTCGCCCGATGGTAGTCGATTATGTTTTTTTGTGATGAGTTTTATTGTGCAAGATTATATTTACAAGGGTAAAAACATCTCTCAAAAGTGATCTATGCTGAAATTTCTTTAGTGCTACTACGTAACATTGAGTTGCACCCAAACGTTAAGTTGTATGTTTATTTAGAATTATTAGAAAGCTGTATTTATTTGATTGGAACATTTTGCTGTTTTATCTCAATCGTAACATTCACAGCTTTTAGAAATCTTCCCGAGTTTTTAATTAGGTTTTTTTTTGTTGAATGAAATGATCGTTACTAACTGGTTACGAACAGAATCTCTCAGAATTCAGTACTTAGTAGAGTTTTGAGGTCTATGACCTCAGAAATGTGTTTAATAGAGTAGACGCTGTTTGAAAGCAAAATAGTTTGAAAGCAACACTACAAAGTCATAATGAAGTCAGATTGTATATGAAGGAGCCGGGTACGGGAATACTGTTTTAATATTCTTCTGGACAAGCTGTTTTGGTTCTGCAAAATCTTAAAGTTTCCCCTAAAACTGAATGAATTGACACGTCCGTTGCAATCGTGCGTTTTTATGCTAAATTTTTGCTTTATGACTTTGCTGACTAATATGACTTTACATCCTCTAAATTTTTAAGTTTGAGCGATGCAGATTGGTATTTATGCTATGCTCATTCAGACATGTGGAATGCATCTGAGAAGCTGTTAGATAGTTTAGTTCTTGAATTCTGTGATTATCGAAAAAATGTTTCTTAAATCGGGTTTTCCCCTTTATAACCCTCCCCGCAACGAAATTATAGCCCCTATTATATATTTACGGTGATGGGGGTATGCGTTATTTGACGACCTCTAAGCTGGGGAGCTTAATGGGGAGAACTTTTAATTCTAATGAATTTCTGATTTTTTTGGGGTCTTTCCTATTGTAGCCCCCTGATTAGTGGTCATATAACGTATAGATGATGGTGTTATAATACGAAATACCCGAGGCTATAATACAAAAGACCCGATTTCGGAGTACGTGTTTGTATGCAGCAAATGTAGTAGAACATGACACACCAAATCAAATTGCGCCATCTTTTCGTTTCATTGATTTCAGGAGCTCTATTTTGGCAATTTCTGTGAGCATGTTTCTGTCTCAGAGATAAATGTGAAAATAATCCGTGCCTTAGCATTGATGTCTTTTCTTTAGGCCAAGGGTTTTTACGAGAAGGTGGGTGAGGCTACAGAGACGGCACTCTACGTCTTAGCAGAGAAAATGAATGTCTACAATTCTGACGTCAGACGGCTCACAACAAGCGATAGGTATGTTCGATTGCTTGGCATTAAGTGGCAAAAGTCCAAGTTTCTGTTTTAAGTTTATTTTATTTGGCGTTTCGTGGACAACAGTGACAATAGCTCGTAACCAATTTTCACTTGTGGCTCGTCGTCGATTGATGCCTGCTGTAATTAATCTGCAATGTGCTTCAATTGTGTTCCGGACCCAATTTTGCTGCAAACCATTTTAAAACATTCATCTCAACTTATTCTCAGCTCAAAAAAAGACATAAATTTGAACATTCTCTGTAGACAGGATTGTGTTTTTGAGCACAGTATATTACATAATCAAATTTTGAGTAGTTGACTTGATAGATTCTTTGATAGTATTGGCATAATTCCGTTAAGATTAAATGTTCATTCTTCGGATGTTTAACAGAAATCAATTTTTGTAGATGTCACGCGTGCAATCGAGTGATCAGAGAGCAGTATGACAAAGAGTTCACACTAGAGTTCAGCCGAGACAGGAAGTCAATGTCTGTGTACTGTACCCCTAAAAGGGTCAGTTCTAGCGACCACCTCTGTGATGGACCCAAAATGTTTGTCAAAGGGGCTCCCGAGGGCGTCATCGAAAGGTAGAATAGCTTCAGCTGAATTCGATTAAGGGCTTGGTTGTGAGATTAGACAAAAAAGAATTTTGAAACATTCAAATTATAAAGACTATTTAGCATAATAATGCCTATGCGAGAAATGGATATTTATAATTAATAGCCGACTCAGCTTCTCAGCCGGCTATTATAACGCTCCTATTTTTTACAATTCAAAGAATTCGAATTGTATTGGGGCGCTGTGTTTTTTTTAAGATGTGTTCACACATTTTTCAATGACTTTGATCTTTCAAAACGGGATAAACAGGTAAAGCCCAGCGGGCATTAAGTTTCATTAGAGGCCCAAAGTGGACTTTAGTAGTCCTTCAAGTGCTTAAAATTTGAATTGTATTGGAGCGCTGTCTTTTTAAAGATCTGTTCACTTCATTTCATGATTTTTAAAGTCTAATTGGAGTAATGATTTTGGTCACGCCGAAACAGGAAGTGGAGCGAAAAAGCGAGTGGTTTTGCTGCCTGAAAAGTTTTCGCTCTAATTTTAAAGTAGAGTGAGAAAAGGGTGTTTGAACAAAGTTTAGCTTTCTCACTGAGTGGTTTTTTTTATTCACATGCGGCAATTTCACGTTACATTTTTACTGTTTTTTCGATTTTTTTGGATCGGATTTCCCAACCCATTCATAGTGCATTCTAGGCCTAATTTTTTGTTTGAACCAAAATTTCATTTTCTTGCTAGTGGCTTTTGTTCACATGCGGCATTGTGACTAATTTTTAATGTCCGCACTGCGATAGCTGGGGCTGTTATTGCGCTTCTCTTGGTTTTTTATTTCGTCGTCAAGATTTTTGTTACGACCAAATGACGTCAACGCCACTTTTTGTTCATTCGTTCATACATTTTCAACTGAAGTTCGTGGGTGACTTCGATTTTTGCTCTTAGTGGAGCGAGTTTTTTGTTCATTCGAGTGATAAGTTTTTTGGTCACACGTGACTTAGCTCACTCTCAAAAATGACATCCTCACTTCGAAATTGACTTTTATTTAGTTTAATTCAATGAGATAAGGTTAAGTGAATGTGTGTAATTCTAAATGAAGGTTATTTGAGAGCAGCTAATAGAGGCAGCGAAAACTAATACAGATTGTTAAAACCCAAATATAACATCTCAGCCCCCAATGAAAAGACTATTTTTTTAAAAATTTTTTGGTCTGTCTTTTTTTTGCTGTTTTTTAGACTGTATATCTACGAAGCTATTGCGGCTAATTTCTAGCAATTCGCCTGACGTGAGTCAGTTATTTTTAATAGCCGCACAGCGATTGCTGGGGCTATTATTGGCCTTCTCTTGTTTTTTTTTTACAATTCAAAGAATTTGAATTGTAGTGGGGCGCTGTCTTTTTAAAGATCTGTTCACACATTTTCATGATTTTTGAAGTCAAATTGGAGTAGTGATTTTTGTCACGCCGAAACAGGAAATGGAGCGAAAAAGCGAGTGGTTTTTGCGGTTTGAAATTTTTTCGCTCTAAATTTAAAGTAGAGTGAGAAAACGGTGTTTGAAGAAAAATTCGCTTTCTCGCTAGTGGTTTTTTGTTCACATGCGGCAATTTCACTTTGATTTATAGCGTCATTCTCGCTAGCGTCATTCTCGCTAGCGTCATTTTGACAATAATTTCTCGCTAGCGTCATTTTGACAATAATTTTCTGGGTTTTTTTTTGTTTTTTTTTGTGCCTGATTTTTTTGGAAATGGTTTTCTCAGTTCGCTCATAGTCCATTCTAGGTCTAGTTTTCTTGTTTTGTCAATGAAAATTCTTTGAATTGTACGTCAGGACTTGTCCTGCTATGTTTTTTTATTTCGTCGTCATGATTTTTACGACCATATGACATCACAGTAACTTTTTGTTCATTCGTTCATGCAATTTCAATTGAATTGCATGTGTGACTTCATTTTTTGCTCTTAGTGGAGCGAGTTTTTTCGTTCATACGCGTGATTAAATTTTTGGTCCCACTTGACTTACCTCACTCTCAAAAATGACTTCCTCTCTTTGAAATTGACTTTTATTTACTTTAAGTCAAAGAGATTTGGTCAAATGGGTGTGTGTCACTCTAAATGAAGGTTATTTGAGATCAGCTAATAGAGGCAGCAATAACTTATACAGATTTTTAATCAAAATATAAGAGATCAGCTTTCAATGAAAAGACGATTTTTTTTGGTCTGTCTTTTTTTCTGTTTTTTTTTAGACTGCCGATCTACGAATCTATTGCGGCTATTTTCTGGCAATCTGCCAGCTATGTGTAGTGTTTTTTGAAGCCAAATTGGAGTAGTGGTTTTGGTCACGCCGAAGTGGAGACAAAACGAGTGGTTTTGCGACGTGAAAAGTTTATGCTCTAATTTTACAGTAGAGTGAGAAAAGGGTGTTTGAACAAAATTTAGCTTTCTCGCTAAGTGGTTTTTCTATTCACATGCGGCCATTTCATGTTGCATTTTTACTGTTTTTTCCATTTTCTGGATCGGATTTTTTAATGGTTTTCCCAATCCATTCATAGTGCTTTCTAGGACTAGTTTTTTGTTTGAACCAAATTTCCATTTCTGGCTAGTTGTTTTTTGTTCACATGTGGCATTTTGACATTGCTTTTTTTGTTTTCTTATCTTATTTTTCTAAATATGGTTTTCCCGATTCACTCATAGTCCGTTCTAGGTCTAGTTTTTTGTTGAGTCAATGAAAATTCTTTGAATTGTTCGTCAGGACTTGTCCTGCTATGTAAAAATTTTTTGCTTTACCTTAGTTCAACAGCTTAACATTTTGCGTGCATTCTCTAGGCTAATTTCACTCTTTTCTCATTCTGCTAAAAGTGTTTTTAGACAGCAGTTGTCGAGGAAAGCAATTCAAAATGAACAGAGTCAGTATCAGATAACGAAATCAGAAATAGAAACGGGATAATCCCATCAATCCCAATTTCAGATGCCCGTTACTCGATCTTTGTTCTTACAACCATCTTTAATGCTTATTGGTATTGATACTAGCCCCTGTGCTGTCTCACTACGAAACAGGAGTCTGTTCAGCTCCAAAATGACATTACATACTTCGCACTCAAAATAGTTCGTTGTGTACAAAAATCATTTTTTTCTAGTTTTTTCTTTCAATCCCAGTCTTGGTTTTGGGAATCAACGGCAGCTGGTTTTCGGCAATCTGCCGGGTATGTTTTATAATTGCCGAGGGTACCTGTGGGACATGATATGAAGCGATTACAACCGAATGATATTAGAAAATAACCATTAGTGTTTTAAAAGGAGATTGTTATGCTAAATATTTTTATAATCGGATTTTTACATCTATCGCCATGGAAAAGCAATCCGTTTCCTTTTTTAAGGTTTATGGCATTGGTAATTTCACCATAGTAGGTTTTTTGACATTGGATGAGATTCCTTTTTTGATGAACCGAACGTGAAAAAATGTTTTTCGAAGGGTGTTGGGCAGGGAAAATTTTTGGCACTATTTTTTCCTGTTGATAATCAAATGAGAGTTATACATTTATGCTGTTTTTTAATGGAAACTTATAGTAATTCATGACTTTTCTGTTTCTGTTAAATTTCTACTCTGATTTTTTCTTTTTTTGTCTTGACAAGTGAAATTTCTAAATGATCTCGAACGAAGTCTCCAGCCGTTATTGTAAACGTGTTGGTCTTTTTACGACTCGAGAAATCTATCGAAATTCTACAAGTTCTACGACTCTAAGATGGGTATTGTGATTCTACTGTTTTTTTAGCTGACGCAAGTTTTTTCATATATGTTTTTGAACAATCACTTGTTTTAAAACGTTGACTTCTGTTTTCGAACATTGGACTTTAATAATAGCATAGGTAATAATACATAGAAATTGGGAGCTGCTGTTAATACTCAAGTGAGAAAGATCATTATTTGAATATGAGAAGGTCATTCTCTTATAACGGTCTCTTTACCCTATTCAATTAACCGAAAATCACCAACCCAACCCCCCCCCCCCCCCCCGCAGTTGTCCACCCACTGCCCCCTCCCACACCTATCCGCCCAATTAGCTTCCCCTTACATCCTCTCCCCGCCACCTACCCTACAACAAACTCACCTACCACACCCGCCTAAAAAAGCAAGCCCCTCTTCGACCTACGCCCTCCCCCCCCCCCCCCCCTACATACACCTATCACTCCGCCACCTACCCAAATCCCTAAACTAAAAGCTGTTTTCTAATGAACAGAGTCAGTATTGAAAAACGAAATCAGAAATAGAAACGGGATAAACCCATAGAGCGCAGATGCTCCTTACTAGAACTTGGTTCTTATAGGTCTTAATTACCATCTCTAATGCTTATTGCTATTGATACTAGCTCCTGTATCGTCTCCTTAAGTGTTCAACTACTAATTGACATCAAAATAGTTCTCACATTAAAATTGTTTTTCTACATTTTTTTCATTATTTTCTCTTTAATTCCAATCGTTGTTATGGGAATCAAAGGCGGCTATTTGCCGGCAATCTGGCGGGTATGTTACATAATTGCCGAGGTCGTGCCTCCGTTACGTGTGGGACATGGTATGAAGCGATCACAACCGAATGATTTTAAAAAATAACCACGAGTATTATAAAACGAGCTTGTTGTGACAAATATTTCTATAATTATACTATTGCCTTTAAAAAAAATCGATTTCTTTTTTTAAGGTATTATGGCATTGTTTATTTCACCATATTAGGTTTTTTTACACTGGATGAGATTCTTGTTTTATAAACTGAATTTGAAAACAAAATGTTTTTGGAGGGTGTTGAGCAAGGAAAATTATCGGCACTATATTTTACTGTTGATAT